>NC_062221.1:80202574-80517074 GCF_902686445.1 Sciurus carolinensis | reverse complement strand
AGGAGTAGATTTAGTGGGACCATCTGGTTGTTCTAGTTTTCATTTTTTGAGGGACTTCCATACTGTTTTCCTAGTGATCTCTCTCTTACTCTGTATAGAAATAGACTCAAAATGGATCGAAGACCTAATGTAAGGCTGGAAACATTGAAACTACTAAAGGAAAACAAGATCCAGGCACAGGCAGGAGTTTTCTGAATAGAATTTCAATAGCTCAGGGAATAAAAAGCAAAAATTAACAAATGGGGTGACATCAAATTAAAAAACTTCAGCACAGAAAAGGACACTATCAACAGAATGAAGGGACAACCTATGGAATGGGAGAAACTTTGTCAGCTATTCATCTGACAGGATTAATAATCAAAATATATAAAAGATTCAAAAAATTTAACATCTGAAGAACAAGTAATCCAATTTTTTAAAAACTGGGCAAATGACAGGTTTGGTGGGATGTATCCCCATCGTAAATTGAGAATCATCTGTATTTTAAGGGCATTGGGGCCTGCTGGTTTCATTGGCTTGCTCAAAATCCCCCTGCCTTTAAGTGGTGTCCCTCAGATTGAAATCCAAGTGTGTGAAATGCAGAAACACATTCTCTACCCTCACCCCGCATCATGTTCCATCATTTCCCATGGTCTCCATGTAGAAATTCCCTAATGGTGCAGTGGGAAGCAGAAGAGTCACAGAACCATTTAGGGGCAGGTAGAGGGGCAGAGTGAGCCCTCCAGGGCGGCCAGGCATGCTCATGATCTGAGGCTCCACACAGCGATGCTAGGAGGCTGCCCACAAAGGGGAGGGTGCCAGAGTGTTGCTGTGACACTCCTCAGGGATTAGTCCTGACTAATCTCCTTGCACTGCATGTTTGAAACAGGCCAATGCATACCTTGAAGGGGTGTTAGGATTAAGTGAAATGACCCAGGACTCAGTAAACCAAAGCAACTGGAATTATTTTCTCTGACCCTACACTCTGCCTCACACATGGCAGCTTATTTCCTTCTGTCTCTTCTGTCCCTTTATTTTTCTTCACAGACTTTTTAGTTAAAATATTAAATTTGTTTAGTTATTTATTTATTAGAATCTGGATCACAGACTTTTAGCTTTTTCTTCCTGTGTCCAATTCAAATGATACCTAATTTGCCTCTTAACTTTCAACTCAGCTCTGAGTTCCCAAACCTTCAACACGTCACCAGTGCATACTAAATTACATACAACTTGCTCTGGCAGCAATTCAACCCTCTGGAGTAGGCTCCAGCCCTTCACTACCTCTAATTTAACTTTCACTTCTTGCCTCTGACACCTGTTCCATTATGAATCAACACCGGGGTTGCTCTTGCTTACCTTTGGAATACCTTCAAAAATCCATCTTTCGTGTAGACAAATATTGCACGTTCTTGTTTGTATGTGAAAGCTAAAAATTGATTTCATAGAAATAGAGAGTAGAATAATTGTTATCATAGCTTAGGGAAAGGTGCAGGGGAGAGAGGATACTTATCAGGTACAGGAGGAATGCAGTGGGACCAGGGGAATAACTTTCTAACGTTCTGTATAGCACAGTAGGGTAACAACAGTTGATAACAATTAACTGTGTATTTCAAAATAGCTAGTAGAGAGAACTTTCTAGCTTCTCAACATACCAACCCAACGAAATGATAAACATTTGATATGATGGTATGTCATTTACTCATGTAACCCTTACATATTGTACACAGGTATTGAAATATCACACTGAAACCCAACAATATTTGTAATATATTTTAAAAAAACTGTAGAAACCATTACACCTTTCAAAGTCCTGCCTATCCTCCCTGTCTTCCCTGTCTCAGAGCCCCCAGAGTATTTTCTTGTGAGCTTCTTTGTGAGGATCCACTCTGCCTCTTTCATATCGTTTTATAAGCTTGATTCAGTAGAATGTAGGTCCTGAGGTCAGGATCCTGCTGCCTTCATTTCTGTATCATTGACCCTAATAGGTATTGGAGAATATTTGTTTGAAATCAGATGACTGTCTCCCAATCTCACTTTGCTTTCTAGGCCAAGAAGGAAAGTCCCTGGAGCTCCTGCAATAAGAATTTGGTTGGCAAGTGTAAACTGTGGATGGTCATCACCTCCGTTTTCCTGGGCCTCATTATAGTGATCATCCTTGGTTTATGTCTTAGTGGAGGTAAGAGGATTTCCAACATGACTAAGTTGACACATTTTCAGAACTTGCCTGATGCTTGTGACTTAATCTTAAGTGGAAAATTTGTTCATTGCTATTTTACTACTTATCACTTGAGTTGAAAACTGGCTAAGATTGTGTGGGTGGGAGATATGCATGTTTTGTTTTTTATTATATTTTGTTTGTTGTTTGTTTTATAAGCTCCAGAAGGAGCATGGAAAGCAGTGTTTTGCTTTGAATTTTGACCATTGGATCTTGAAGACGTTTTGTATGTTTTTAACTTAAATAAACACTAATTTATATATTATTGCATCTCAGTACCTGCTTGTTTGAAAATTCTTTCTCTTCTTATAATGTGCTCAATAAAAATAATTATCAAGTTCATCAGGTATATATGATATATTATTATAATGATAAAATACTGATTGATGTATTTGAGTTTTAAAAGAACTTTATGAATCCATGTGTCTATGAGCTGTCATTTTAACTTTTTTTAGAAATAACTTTATATTTGTTTTATATGTATAAAAGAAAAATTACATATTGTGAATGGTATGCTTTATATATATTTTCTTATTTATTTTGAATTCAAAAATAATACATATTCAGTTACTGATAAAACCCATAGGTATTAATAAGTTTGTTATATTTTCTTCTAATCATTTTATTACTTGCACTTTTAAAATAAGATCAAAATTTTAAAGTTCATGACCTATCTTTAGAACTTTAATAGCATATTAAGATAATTTTGGCAAGTCATTAGAAATTTTCTGTTAGCATCAGGTTTTTCAAGTGGTTCATGATATAGTCTTCTATACCTTCTTTAAAGCCTGTTAGGTTGTTGCCAAATTTTTATGGTTAATATTATTAAAGTTTTTATGATGCATGAATATACCAATGTCCAAGGGACAATTAATTCTGTTTCAAATAGGAAAGAAGAAAATAGTTCTTTTTTTCATACATGGGGTTGACAGGACTGAGGGGCACATCTGCAACTGGAGGATACCTGCATGGGATCCGGCCTCTGTGAGCATTCGAGTTGAGTCAGGTTCTCAGTAGCAAACTCAGTCATGGAATGAGAGCAAAAATTGGGGAGAGAGCTCCTGAGTCTTTTGAGAGGGGCTTCTTAAGAATTTCTTAGGCAGTACATTTGCCATTCAACCTCCTGTTCTCCCCTTAGTCTCCTGTCCAAGGTTTCATAGTCCCTGAAAGAATAAGGAAACTTTGATGACATCAGCCAATTTCCCGCATCAGAGTTTCTCAGGCAGTCACTGTGTCTACTTAGATACCTACTACATTGTTTAGGTGGGATGGATGATTCTTGAGGTCATGAGATGGTTTTAAGTAGTAATTGTTAATAAGAGGTGCCAAACTTCGTCTGTCATGCTGAGAATGATAGTTTGGGTGTAATCACCGACCTTCCCTCTTCACATGGACTCCCACATGTGGATGTTGAAACTGACAATCCAGTTCTATCTCAACTAGGTAGTGTGATCTTGGAAATTTACCGGTTTATCTGGTAGCATGAGTCCTAAAACAAGACAGATCTTGGTGATTTAATATTCAGGATTCTAAAACACAAGTTTCAAAATCTGTCTTCTATTCTTAAAATTGTCTGACCTCTTCAATTCATAAAGAATAAACTGCAAAGATACATATTACATTTCTCTCAATAATTTTTTTTTTTCTGGCTGTAGCTCAGTGGTAGAGCACTTGCCTAGCATGTGTGAGGCACTGGGTTCAATCCTCAGCACTGTATATGAATATATTAAAAGATAGAGGTCCATCAGCAACTTAAAAAATTTTTAAAAAAAAATTTCTGGAGACATGAAAGATCATTGAATAGTATTCAGGGAAGAATTTTTTAACACTTATAGTGCAAACTTCATTTTTAATTTGTAAATTTGTGTTTAAACATACGTTAATGCTGTGAGAGTTTTTTAAACTTTTTTTTTTTTAAATCGGGAAAATACTTTTACTTGCCATCTCAGCCCTCAGGTATTTGGGTCTGCAGAGAGAGTTGTGGCAGACTAGGGAAAAAAAAAAAAGGTATCTAATAGGCTTTGAATGAACAACAACAACAACAAACTGTTCTGTTACCCATAAAACCCATTCATATTACTAATATTTTGTTATATTTTCTTGTAGTCTTTTGCTTACTTGCATTTTAAAAGTAATTCGAAATAAAAAAATTTTAAATAGTCTTGTAACCTACTTTTACGATTTCAATATTATATTGAGGTCACTTTGCCCAGTCACTAAAAATTTGGGGAAGAATTTTTGGTGGGGAGGGGGTTAGATGCAATAGGTAAAAAGGGGTGGGAGAGGGGCTGCCCTCTGTGACAGTCCCAGCCTCACCCAAAGCGGCTCTCTGGTACTTCTGGGATGATAATCTTCAATATTCAGCCACTGCCTAATTGCCACACCCTTGATATGAATCAAATATTTGCAGAACTCCCAGGTACTGGGTGGAATCAGTTGTCTGGGAAAGGGCCAGTGCTGGGAGGGTAGAGGGCTGTGGGTCTGACTGTCTGGATTCAGTAAGAGACTGAGGTTCCTCAGCAACTCTATTTGCTACTCGCCTCTTGCTTTTCCTCCTCCAAACCCCTTAATCTCCTGTCTCTAGGTTCTGTAATCCCCAAAGAGACTGGCAGGCAGAGCTGGTGATAACTGTGCTGACACAGAATAGTGTATTAAGTGCACCCTGGAACAGAAGGGTAACTGATTGGGGTGGTGACAATGGGGTACCTAGGGCACAGTGTCCACTGGGGAGGTGACATTATGAAAAGTAAGAAATGAAGTAAGCAGTAAGACCTTAGTGGGTCCTATTACTGTTGCTGATCATCTACAGGCTGTGCACCCCTATTGCCTACACTGGACTGGGCTCCCCACTCCCGCTCTTGTGATGGCAGATTCAGGGTCAAGGCTTAACTCAGGCATCGAGCTCCAGCTGTGTACACACTGGGGAAGAGAGCACAGTGCTCCACCAGACTCAGAAGACCTGTTTATTCCCAGCACTGTAGGAAAATATATTAATGGACTCTCTCTCTCCTTCTCCCTGAGGTATTACAATTTCTTCATGTCAAGGATAAAGTAAAAAAAAAAAAAAAAACAAAACCTTCCTCTCTCTCTCAAAGTAACTCTGCTTCTGGACAATCTGGAGAATGAGTTAAGCCTCCTCAAGTGGCGGGGACTGAGGGGCAGTGGGGACAGTTCTCCTTTCTTCATTAATTCACCCTGGTCAGGCAGAGAGAGACCCTGAGCAACTCCTTACTAATACAAAACTTAGGTGGATGTTTAAAAATATGATAACAAGTTATAGCACCCTTGGGGCCTCCCAGCATGACAGATCTGATCCTTTCAATCTCTTAATTTGCAGGCCCTTCCATGGGAAGAAATGTTGTGGTACTGAGATGTAAGCAGGGACTTTCTAAGTGACTCTGTGTTGAGTGGATTCCTTTTACCTTTTGGTTGAGCATAAGGGCTGTATGTTTACTCTCATGTGCTCCTGACTGGCTGACTAATAGTTTTCACAGGGCAGTACCCTCTGGTATCAGGTGACTCATGGGGAAATCCTAGGCAGACAACATTAGCAAGCTCTGAGATGCCAATGTCCTTTGTGGGGTAGGAACATGATAGTAACTCTGTAGACCCATGACCTTGAAATTTCTTTGCTTTTTCTCCTGTCTTATCTTCAAATCTGTTTTTTTTACCTTATCAAAACTGAATTCCTTGCCTATTATCTTTACAAAATACCCCTGGCTTCTCACCCAATGACCTTCAGATATTCCCACCTCTCGGCATTCTCAGGTTCTTCTCTACTCTTCATCTTTCCTTCAAAACAATCTTCCTCAGGATTCTTACTACTGAGTTTAGATTTTTTTTTCCCTCTCTTCCTGCACTGGCAAACTTATAGAAAGGGATCTCTTTATTTGGATACTGTCTCCTGCTTAGTCCTAAACCTCTTGCATCCACTAGTCCCAAATTGTTCTTCCCAAGGTCATAGCAGTTGTCTGATCATGAAATCCAACCTTTTCACTTTCTTCTGCCCTAGCTGCAGCCTTCAGCTCTGTCAACTGCAATATATTCCTTATATTTGCTTTTGGTCTCTGCCTTGTGGGTCCATGAGGTTTGTCTTTAACTGTATTGATTTTCATATTTTCTATTCTTTCTCTTGAAAATTCCACGGCATCACCCATCTCCGCTGTAGGAAACTCCTGGATGTACATCCACACAGTTTTCCTGAATTTTAGAGATGTTTTTACTAGAGATCTCTACCTAGAAATAACTACCATCATCTCAATCGTTATCCATATGAAATTACTATTTGTTCCTTTCTCAGTCAGCTTGGGGTGCTATAATAAAATACCAGAAACTTGTAAACAATAGAAGTTTAGTGCTCACATTTCTGGAGGCTGCGGGGTCATCTAAGGTTAAGGTGTCAGTGGATATGTGTCTAGTGAGAGCCCACTTTCTGGTTTTTAGATGACACTTCTCACTGGGTAAGGGATGAGACAGTGCTCCGGGGCTTCGTTTAAAGGGGCATTAATCCCACTCATGATGATCACGTTGGTGATTAGCTTTCAACATTTAAATTTTGAGGAGACCAAACATTCAGACCAGAGCATATGCCCTTCCCCACACCAGTTTACTTGCCAGTTAGTTGCAAGGTGAATCGGGAGACCAGATTTCCTTCAGCTCCGCTTCCATCAAGTTGTGTAACTTTAGGCCAAGTCTTCAATCCTCTGGGCCTATTTTCATGTTTGTGAAGCATAATGATCTCTGAACCTGAGTCTATAGCTCTACCTTTACCCTAAGACCTTCTAGCTCATTGACCTGAATAAAATATGCATTTTCTGTAAGTCTCAAAGTCTTCATTTAAAAATGAAAACAATAATATTTAACTCTTTGGATTGATGTGAGAATCACATGAGGGAATATCTATAAAATGCATAGCAGAGTGTTTGTACATAATGCTTAATACAGTAGCTATGATTCTTCCAGTTATCCAGGCTGGATATCTTGGAACCATTTTCATATCTTTTGTTACATGTCTAGATGATGACCAAATCTTATCTCTCATTCCTTGATAGCATCATGCTAGCAATTGCCCCACATCCTGGAAGGCACTCTGCTGGATACTTTATTTGCATTGGTTCCCATCTTTACCGTCACCTGCAATGTAGGTGTTGATATTTCTGTTGAGAAAATAGCGTCAGAGATTTAAGTGACTTGCTCACTGACTAATAATTGGGGCTGGGGTTCAAGCCACCAGTAAAAACCAACTCTGTTTTTACTATCCAGTGGACTTACTCCTTCCTTCCTTCCTTGCTTTCCTCCTTCCTGCCTTTTCCCACCACAGTCAGACAAAATCAGTACCTACTTGTGCCTCCTGGCTTCTCTACTTCCAGTCTTTCCCAGTTCCATATCATCTCTGTGGCGACCACCACATTAACCTCCTGTAAATGCCAGTCTCGGATTTCTTCCTGGGAGACATCTAACAACCCTCCATTACTTCTTTTTTTTTTTTCCCATTATAATTGCTTTTATTTTATTTTTTGTTCTTTTTTTTTTATTGTAAACAAATGGGATACATGTTGTTTCTCTGTTTGTACATGGCGTAAAGGCATACCATTTGTGTAATCATAAATTTACATAGGGTAATGTTGTTTGATTCATTCTGTTATTTTTTCCCTTCCCCCCACCCCTCCCACCCCTCTTTTCCCTCTATACAGTCCTTCCTTCCTCCTTCTTGCCCACCTCCCTAACCCTAACTCTAACTCCATTACTTCTTGATGGCATCTGATATTTAAGACCTCCACTCCAACTTCATGTCTCATATTCCAACTGAAGAGCTGTTGTGCTTCTCCCACATACTGTGTATGTTTTCCTGAGTTTTTTAAACCTATATTCTCTATATGGAAAGTACTGTCCAGTTTAAGTCTCATTAGCGACATAAAAACTCTACTGACTGTGTAAGTCTGTTGTTATTATTTGTATCTTGACAAACAACTATTTAGCCAGATCTTGACGTGGCTTCATTGTTTAGATGCTACATGTTAAGTATATGTCATGAGAGCTAAAAATTGGAGACCTCTTTTTGAACTTGGCTTCTCTTTTTTTTATGCCCTTGAGTTTAGCAGTTATTAGAATCTCTGATCCATCCTCCAGCATCACCTATTTCCTTTCTGAGGCACTAATGTCTGCTGCAGAAATTTATGGGGTGGGTGTAGAGTTCAGAGTTGTCTACTGCATCAGAAAGTGTTTATAGTAGTGGAAAGCTGAAAACACCAAAATGTCAGATTTAAGAAAGTGCATGACCCTGTTATGAACAATAGGAAGCCACTGAAAGAGTCTTTGCAAAGACTTTCATGCACATGGGGAATGGCTTTGCATATGTTAGCAACAACAGAAGAACCAAGACAAATAAGCAACAATATAGCACACACAGCAAAAAGTGGGATATAAATGACCTAATCATTAAGATCTCAAATAAAGAATATAAAATGTGGGGGCACTTTACTAAAAGATAACTAGACTTTTCTCTTTCTGTCTTTCTTTTTTTTTTTTTTTTTGTCTTTTTAGAATAATTTTCTGTACTTTGCTAATTTTCCATTATGAGCGCCTAACTTTTATTGTCAGGTAAAATAAGAATGGTTTACACTGAATGGGAATGCAGGAATAATTCTGTTTGGAGTTACCAAAATTGACTTCTGGATTCAGTGATGCTTTTAGGGTTTCATAGGACTCGGCAGAGAGTTGAGCTGATGACTATGATTTAGTATAGCAACAAGGTACATTGAATTAAAAGATTTATTACAGCGAACTCTAGCGGAAGCTCGTTGTAAGCCTGAAAGATTTCTCCCCAAGTTGTGTTGCACAGGACCTGCTTACTTTCCACAGCAATAAGCTGTGGCAACACGTGTGAAATGTGGTCTACTTACACCGCCTAAGTGCCCAGGATTTTCACTGGGTGTTGATCATGTAGGCAGTCTCTGCCAAGCATGTGCAAAATCTCCAGACTCCCAGAAAGAAAAGAGATGTCAGTCACATTGTTCCTACAAACAGTTGAGGCATAGTGGGCTGCTCTTAGCAGAGAATGTAGGAACCTTCCCCACAGCAGAGTTCCAGACACCAGCCAGGAGCCAACCCTAAGCATTCCTTTCCAGGGTGAGCCATCTCAGGCCTGCTGTGTTAACTCTTCATATCCCTTGCTCTTAACGCCTCACAGTTTTTAATTTCCTGAGGGAACAAGTCCAAGAATTCTTGCTTCTTACCTGCCCTCTCATCATAAACACTGAACTTCTTCCATGATGGCTTTTCCAAGTCCAGTAAAAGAGGCTCATTTTGTTATGTTTGAAGCATGGGATTTGAGGGAGCATTTATGAGCACCTGGTTCTTCCCACCCACGCCTTTCTCAGGGGCAGAGAGGTGGTCCCTTGTGTGAGTCCGGCCGGTGAGGCTGGCATGGATTCAGGGGAGCATAATGACACCTCAGTGCCAGTTTCTGGCTCCTGGCTCCTGACTTTGTGTGTTTTTTTCCTTCAGCTCTAACTGCTTAAAAATCAGTTAGCTAGCTGTCATTAGGACACAGGCAACACAGGGCTCATTGTCCCAGGAACTTAACTCCTGTTGGCCCCGGGGCTTAGTTTGGCTTCCCTTCTGCAAATAGAGCTCGTCAACATTCCTCTCCTGTGGGACCCAGGCTAGAGTGATGACTTCATACCCACTGTCTGCTGGGGAGACTTCAAGACATGGGCTCACTGCTCATTTTGTAGTCTCACCTCCATTTTGGTACATGATGTCACTTCCTCTTGATCTTTTTTTTTTTTTTCCTCTTGATCTTTGACAACACAGCACTGAATGCTACTACTCCCTGTGCCCCAGCACCCCTTGCCTACATCTCTGTACCTACCTAAACTGGACAAAGATGTTCATGTTCTTCCCACTTCTTCCAGTTGTCTTTTCCTCCAGTCTGTATTTGATGGTCTGTCTCTTAAACCTCTTTGGGCATAAAACAAACCAACCTTTTACCATAACAGAGGCAAGCTCCTATTTTTTATTCTGCAGATAAAGCATTTCTGCTTATACTTACTTGATGAGTATTCATTGTTATGTTTAAATATAGCAGCCAATAGAATCAATAAGTTATTATTTTAGTCATGTATTTACTTCTTTTTTTAATTTTCACCCCCTATTCTCTTTAGTAACTTATGTTGATGAAGATGAAAATGAAATAATTGAGTTGTCGTCAAACAAAACATTCTTCATCATGCTCAAAATTCCAGAAGAATGCATTACAGAAGAGGACTTGCCTCACCTGCTCACCAAAAGGGTAATTATGTCTTACTCATCATTTATTGAATTTTTACCATTAGAGTATGAACTCTGCTAGGATAGTTGGCATAGAACTTTGAATTCTTTGAATTTGGATAGAATAGGAAGCTTATAAATGCATTTTCTATGGTGCAAAGCCAGAGCTCCAGCCTCCAGGTGCATCTCGGAGAACAGTGTTCAGTTGATTCACTCTGGTTCTGTATTTGATCCAATTTGTAGTGTTCATTGAAGATCTATACTTCTAGCAACATATTGCATGCCAGGGCCACATAGTCTGTGCCCTCAATGGGCTTACAGTACAAGCAGAGGAAACAATTAAATCGATGCAAAATCCTGAGATATGTTCTATTTTTGAGATATGCACAGTGTGCTTTAGCACCCCAAAGAAGGGGCAGGTACACAACCTGAGGCAGGGTTAGAGGTGTGCAGGCCTCTTGGCAGAGGTGATTCTCAGGACGAGTTTTGAAATACAAGGTAGGCATGTTCTAGGTAAAGGAGCTCAGGACATCAGGAATCTACACAGTGGTTACTATGTGCAGAGGACCTGGGAGAAGCTGAGGAGGAAGGTAGGGGTCAGATCGTGGGAGTTTTGTAAAACTTAATTAAGACTTTAATTAGTAGACTGACTTGGTCAGATTTTCATTCCAGTCTTTCTGTGTAATAGTGAAGAAAGACTCCAGAAAGAGAATAGTTAGAAGACATTGCAGCCATTCAGCTGAGAAATGAGGGAGGTTTGAGTTAGGGTAGTGTGAGGAGGAGTAAGGAGGATTCCAGAGAGATCTGAGTGGTATCCTTACTTAACATGACTGAATGATGGGTTGGATGGCAGTGAGGCGAGCTGATTCCCATCTCCTGGTTGGGAGGTTGGGTAGATAGATGGTGGCATCATTTATGGGGCAGGGATGCAGGAGAATGAGCCTTCTGTGCAAGATGGGCCTCTGCAGCCAGATCACTAGGCTGGCTAGTTGGGGCATTCTTGGCCATCTTGTCAAAGATCCACCATTCACAGTCTGACCCAAAGTTTTTTAAAAACAATATTAATTGGCTTTATTTTTAATTCTAGAATTGGAAAGATTTTATTCCATAAAAACTAGAATAAGTGTTCTAATGGTCTGAGCAAAAGAGGTAGGTTTTACAGACAGAGAAGGGCTTGAAGAAACAAAAAACAAAAGTGGATCTATTATTTCCAAGTTACTTTCTTGGTAAGGTGAGGACACAGAGGTAGAACAATAGGAAAATAACTGACTGGTTAGCATCAGATTACTTCAAGTTACCTTTTTTTTGTGGGCAAATATTAAGGCTAAGGTGGAGGGAACTTCATTATTATGCTAATTGAAAGTGGCCTGTTTGGGAAATTTAATGATCTCTCTAATCTGGATTTCTCATAAGGTCAGATAAACAATTTAGTTTTGGCTTGATGGCCTGGAACGTTAGTGTGAATGACACCATTTTGATTTTTTCCTGGTCTAAGCAGGAGCTTAGCTCAAAGCAATGGCATCCTGTAAGAAATTCCCTCTTTCATTAGGGTCTCACCTAAGTGAGAGGACATTCGCACTCTCAGCTATCATCATTTTGGGCTTCTGGTCTCAACACAGCACCCACTGGTTATGGTGATCTCATGATCACATGCTTCTTTGAGTTTTTGTCATTCCAACCAGAGAGAAAGCATTTGAATGCTCAACAGATGAGTGTTTGCAAATATTTTAAACTTTTGAGAAGATGCGATATATTAGAAAGACTGCTGTTATGACTATCAGGAAGCTAATCCACAAGTTTGAAGTATGCTCCTTAGCCAGAGTTCACGTAAACCAAACCAATTAAAATCAAGTAGATGAAAGAATGAGACAGAGGAAGAATCTACCTACCTGTCTAAATCAAGTAGCATTTGTTCACTTTTGCAACTGGATCTCTATGATATTCAATGTGTGTCTATGTGCAACAGGAAGTATAAGCAACTGCACAGATTCCTGCTTGCTCAGGGCAGTAGCAGCAATTCTATCACCTAACATCCCAGTATGGGTTACATTTTAGCAGAGAGTGCTAACTCTGTGAAGAGAACCACTAGGACAATTTGAACAAATGGTTGCATTAGGGATGTTGCTAAAGTTACCCATTTGGCAAACTAAGACATCTTTTAGGACCTGTAAAGATTTGTTTGACACGGCAGATCTGACACTGTCACGTTACTCACAGAAGCTGCTGATGGTGAAATTTAAACTATAACATTATCCAGCAAAGTGAAAGAGATTGGCATAAACAGAGAGCAATTACAGGTTTTATGGGAAATATCTTGGGAAAATTTGCCTGTGGCATGATGTTAACTTATACTACTTGTTTGTAGTCTGAATGTCTCTGGTTGCCAACATCAGATGTTTTGGTGAACTCCATGTGGCTGTGTTAGTCTACTTTGTGTTACTGTAACCAAATACTTGAGGTAATCAACTTAAAAGGAGGAAAGTTTTACTTTAGCCCATAGTTTTAGAAGTTTTAGTCCATGGTCACTTGACCCCTTTGGGCTTGTGGCTATACAGTATACCATGGTAGGGAGTTTATGGCAGAGGAAACTGTTCACTGATGGCAGCTGGGAAGAAAAAAAAAAAAAAAGAGAGAGAGAGAGAGAGAGAGAGAGAAGAAGCTGGGGCCCCCAAATCCCCTTCAAAAACATACCCCCAATTACCTAACTTCCTTCCACTAGGCCCCACCTCTTAAAGGTACCACCACCTCCCTGTAGTGCTATAGGCAGTGATAAAACTTTTAACACCTGGGCCTTGAGGGGATATACCATAGCAGTGGCCTACATATCAGACGCAAAACTTGAAATTTTTATCAAGCTGCCCAGCATTAACCTACCAAGTTTCATTTTGTTCCTAGTAAGAGAGGTGTAGCTAAATCCTACAGAAACCTAGAAAAATTCAGAATCCAGTCCAATCTACAGGTTGATCATAAAAACAGAAAAGCAATGAGCAGGTCTACAATCAAATACCAGGTCTCTTATGCTTTTTCCTGAAATGTAATTTTTCTCTCTATGACAACCTTCATTTTTATCAAAGATAATTATACTAAGACCGATTTGTTTGCACAGTAGGTCTAGTCTATTTATTTGAATAAGTGTATTTAGAATAACCATAAAGGCTCTTTTGCAATCAGTTTTATTGTACATTTGACAAGGAATATCTGATTAGACTTTAAAAACCTCTAGGTTAGGAAGCCCAACCAAGGTAGACTTTGGACTATCTGTACCTAATAGTAGTACCTAGTATCTTGAGGTTCCTGGGCTTGTCAGGCAGTGACAGCTTTTAGTCACTCACTGTAAGGCTGGGGACCCTTGAAGCCAGGCATTCCAAGCACATTCTTAAATATGCTATCCTTGTCAAACCAGTTTTTCCAGTTGTATCCTATCATAAAAAGAATAAATTTTTATTGAACTTATATAAATAACCATGTTCTCATAAAGGTAAGAATATTCACAAATAATTTCCAGATTCTGGAAAAAAGTACATGTTTCAATATTTGTTTATAAAATTAATTTTTACCAAATTTCTATAAACTATAAATAGCTTAAAAGAAAGTTTTCTTAAGTCTGAATTTCTACTAGTTACCTTTAAAACTGCAGCTTTCTCCAGTAACTTCATAGCCAGTCACTGCAAATCAAAAGCCAAATGCTCTCTCACAACACAGACTAACCCTGGCACCCCAAGATCCAAAAAGATCAGGAGGTCCAAGGCAAAAACAGCAGAATATGGTCTGAGAGGGATGTACAGGCCACCCCCAGGACACCAGTGGTATTCCTCAAGGGGTTCTGAGAGTTATCAACGGTCTCCTTCAGGTCCCATTGTATGATTGCCAGATCTATCAAAGGACACAATTGCAATTATTTAAAGATCTCAATAGGCTTTACTTTCACTTTTAGAAGTGGGCCACGTTTTACTCCAAAAAATAAAATAAATGTCCCCTGCAAATTTTTTGATAAGAAAATCCAGTCAAGACCAACCTGCCATCCATGATTCTGCTCTACCATTAGTAGATGGAATGGAGAGACTTCTTTATTTGTCCTCCATTCGATTCCTGCAAAAGCTCCTGAAGAGGCAGCTCCTTCAAGATTGTTTCAGAATGAATTGCATGAGATTGAATTGCTTACTTTATCACAGGAGTTTGTGTCTATAATGAATGCTCCAGTTTTCTCTTTCTGCTTCTCTTCCATGTCAGTATCTCTTATCTGTGATTCCCTTTCATCCTTTCCTTCCACCTCCTTCCCAGAGCAGTTGCTGAGTGAATAACTTCCTGCTACTTTTCCCTTGCTTCCTATTTTCATGGAATGGTTTTGCATTTGCCTAGCAGAAATAAAATGTCAGCATCCATAGGATACAGACTGGACTCTATGTCAAAGGAACTGGTTGTTACTTTTTCACTTTAGATCCTTATCTCCTGAACAGAGCCAAAAAAATAAACAAAGTCTCCAGATGCTTTTAGTTCATCACCATGCATTGGCAAAGAAACAGAGCTTGGCACTGAGAGCTGAGGTAAATATAGACTGCTTCCAGCTAGTTCCCTCTGAAAAATGAAAATCACCATACTTGCTGTGTCTCAAAGGTATGTTACAGAAGTAACATATAGAGAGATAAAAGACTTCTGCCTCCACTTTCCAACCAAGTAGACTCAGAAACAAAACTTAGGAACTTTAAGATATTACTGGTGTATTGTCAGGTCTATATCTCTTTCATTTCAATTTCCAGAAGTTCCTAGATGTGGATGGTAAGTTTAAGTGAGTATTTGTATAGGAAAAAATGAACTTTTTCTCCATGTTCCTACTCAGTGCAGAACACTTCTGTGATCAAACACAGAAAAATTGATATGATCCAACCAATTCTCCAACACCAGCCAGGTGTCCTGCAATTCAATTCAACTCAATTTGGACACTGTTTACCTGAAATTAGTACAGGCCCCACAAATTAAGTGTTCAATCTCAAAACTGCCCTCATTTCAGATGCCAATCACAAATCCAGGTTATCATCTAGGCTTCTGATCAACTGACTATAACTCAGAGGTTCCCACTATCTCGCCTTTCTAGAAAAACTCGCAGAACCCAGGGAGTTCAGTTTACCTGTTGTTTTAAAGAGTACAGATGAACAACCAGAAGAGGCAGGTATGTGGCAAGAGGTGCAGAGTCTTTATGCCCTCCTCTCCTGCATGCCACCCTCCCAGAAGGTAGATATTTAGCTGCCCATAAGCTCTCCAAACCGAGGTTTTAGGAATTTTTATGGAGGCATAATAGATTATTTAATCACTCCTTAGCCCTTCTCCCCTTTCCTTACAATGGGGAAGGCATTCAGAGTTCCAAGTTTTTACACTGACTTGGTGTTCCTGGTGACCTGCTTCCAACAAGGAGCTCACCAATAGTTGCCTCACTAGAACAAAGATGCTCCTACCACTCCAGAAATTCCAAGGCGCTTAAGGGCTGAGACTGAAGAAAAAAGATGAGAATAAGAGATGCACCAGCATCCCTATCGACTGGATAATCACAGAGGTTTAGAAACTCTGTGCTAGGAACTGGGGACAGATGCCAAACCTGCATTCTTATTATGTCCCAGTATGTTGGCAAGTGATGCCATTTGCCTTACTTTTCTAAACACAGCTTTTCTGGGCCCTCTCTTATCCCATTGCTGGTTTTCTTCCCTCAGAGTTGGAACTGTTACACTGCTTAAGGCCACCTGCTACTTAGGTGGTGGGCTACCTCACCCGGGACTTGGTTGGGACTAGCAGTGGTGCCTTTAATAACCTAGAGAAGGCACCCAGAAGGTGATTTCTCTTAGTCATGGTGTGAGACTTTCCTAATCAGCTCACTGTGCTCCTAGTTCTGTCAACATCAAACCTCATAGGTACAGGGTGGGGGACACTAGAGTAAGGGCTAAGGAAGCCCCTGTTCCATTTCTTTGGGCCCAGATTGGACACTGTAATTAACAACTCCCTGAATGTAAATATGTCCTAAATATAGCAAGAGACCATATCAGCAAAAAGAATCTTAGAGTGAACACTAGCAGTGGATGGCTAGAACACTTAAACATTTTTGTTGAGAGTGCAGGGCACAGTGGAACACACTTGTAATTCCAGACACTGGAGAGACTGAGACAGGAGAATCCCAAGTCGGAGGCCAGCCTTAGCAACTTAGCAAGGCCCTAAATAACTTAGCAAGACTGTCTCAAAATGAAAAAGAAAAAAGACCAGAGATGTAAAGGGCCCCTGGGTTCAATCCCCAGTATAAAATACTACTACTACTACTACTACTACTACTACTAATTATTATTATTATTATAATGTTATGATTGTATTATGTACAAAACACAGTGATAGTCATTGGAAATTAACATAGGAAGGAAGTGGGTAGAGAGAGAACAGATAAACTGGAAGGACTAATAGACTTAATCTTTCCCATAGGAAACTCAATCCAAAAGAAGAAATAAGAGGAAAAATAAGTAATAAAATTATTTGTTATTGCCAGTACTTTTAGTGCTATCTAAAAATCTCCTGTGTAGCATCCTTACTGCACTCCTCCTTTTCATTCTGAGCACCCCTTTGAAAGTTGCTTCCTAGTTCCTGAGTTTTCTGGTGACTGACTCAACAGCAACCTCCAGCAGTTTGGGAGGCTGAGAGAGGAGGATCGTGAGGTCAAAGCCAGCCTGAGCACAGCAAGGCGCTAAGCAATGCAGTGAGACCCTGTCTCTAAATAAAAATTCAAAATAGGGCTGGGGATGTGGCTCAGTGATTGAGTGCCCCTGAGTTCAAGCCCTGGTACCAAAAAAAAAAAAAAAAAAAAAGGTACATTAATGCCTGTTAAGTCAGGTTTGCAAAGTATTAGCAAAATTAAAGAGGAACAAATAGTAAATGTTTTCAATAGCTAAATTATGGAATCAACCCAGATGCCTGCCAATAGGTGAATGAATTAAGAAATTTTAATATATAGACACACATACACAAACACACACACACACACCAAATGGAGTTCTACTCAATCCTAAAAAGAATGAAATTATGGCATTGCCAGTAAATGGATGGAAATAGAGAATATCATGCTAAGCCCAACTCAGAAAATCAAAGGTCAAATGTTTTCTCTCATATGTGGAAGCTGGAGTAAAATAAAAAAGAGGGATGGAAGAATAAGACTACATAAAAAACAATCAAAGACAAATTAATAGATGAGGGAAAGGAAGTCTAGTAGAGCAGAACAAAGTGAAGGAAGGGGAGGATGGGAAAGAAAAAGTGAAGAGAAAAGGGGGACCATGAATTGATTTCCATGCATTTATGAGTTTGTTGGGATGAAGTCAACTACTATGTATAACTATTACGCTCAATAAAAAAAATTAAAACAAATAATAAATGTTCTAATCTGTGCTCTCTGAGAGATTGAGTTTTCATTGTGTGAATTAGATGGGAGTGTGCTGTGAAGCACAGACTCCTTGTGATCCCCTTGCAATTGGATTGGAGACAGGTGAACTCCCCATTGGGCACTGCTGTTTTGTATCTTCAATGCTTGTTATTGGATAAAGTAACAGGCACTGAACGTTAATGGTGTAGCTGGGCATGCCTGGTTAGCACAGGGGTACCATTGGATGCTGGTGAGATTTCTGGAACATTCCCAGGGCTGAGGCCAGGCTGGGAGGAGAGAGTCTGGTGGTGCTCTTAGATACTTGGCTGTGGTCTCACTTTAACCCCAGGGCCGGGTGCATATGGGGAGCGTAACCAGACTCCAGTACAGTCCTGATTTGTGTTAGAACTAATCTGTTCTAACCAATTTGTGTTAGAACAAAGTGTTTAACCTTCCAGTATAAATTTAGAAGGAATGAAATATAAATGGATTTAGCTTCATGTTCTCCTAACTGTGAGATTAGGATTTATATCTCTGATACACGATGAAAAGACTAATCAAAGCCTAGGAAAAGATTCTGTAACATAATATCAACAGCAGGTATCCATAGTACAAAACTAACCACTTCAGGGAGACAAGAAAAGGATAGGAAAAGAAACTAATGGGCAATTCAGAATGAAACAGGAAAAGGTGCTCAGCCTCACTAGTAAGCAAAGTGGAATACAGAATGTGAAACACAATGTTCTATCTCTCAAATTGGAGAAATTTAAAAGTTCAGTAAGAAAGTGGGAAAGGAAACATGTTTACATAGCTGGGAGAAGAGCAAAATGGTGAGCAATTTGACAAGATTTAATGGGTTGAAGGAATCTGCCTTGGATCCCATAATTCCATTTCTTGGCATATGGCCCAGGGACCCTATTGCATGTTACAATGAGAGATGCACAGAAATGTTTAAGGTTGATTGCTTCAGCATAGTTTGTAACAGGGGAAAATCGGAAGCAATGCACATAACCATCAGTAGAACAGATGCACCAGTATAATCCTGTGATGGAATCTACCAGGTGTTAGATTAAATGGCCTTCACTAAGATGTACCTGACAAATAAATCTCAAATGTAAGTTTTAGTGGAAAAAAAAGAAAAGAAAAAGCAAATTTTAAGCTGGGTGTGGTGGTGCACACCTGCAGTCCCAGCTACTCTGAAACCGAAGTAGGAGGATCACCTGAGTTTAAGTTCAGGTTGGGCAATACAGCAAGACCCCGTCACAAAAAAAGAAAAAAAGAAGAAAAAATCAAACCAGGACTTGGGTGTAACTAGGTGGTAAAGCATTTGCATGAGACCCTGGGTTTCCCACCACCAAAGTCAGGTGGGGGAGAGGATCAGGTCTTAGAAGATTACATAGAATATGGTACCTCTTATTTGAATAAAAGCACAAATTAAATCATATATTCTTATTACATAAAGATGTAAGGAAGTACTAATTTATAGAAATATGCAAGGAAAAGATGCATGCCAGTGTCAGGATTCTGGTTAGCACTAGGGGAGGGAGGCAGGAAAAATTAAATAGGGTAGAGATCACTTTAGCTCTATTTTTGTTTCCCAAAGTAAAGGTCTGAACTCAATAATGACAGTCCCTGATTTACAATGGTTCCACTTCCGAATTTCTGACTCTATGATGGTGTGAAAACACGCTCATATACCCATTCTGTTTTTCACTCTCAGTACAGTATTCAATTAATTTTATGAGATATTCAACACTTCCTTGTAAAATAGGCATCGCATTTAGAGGATTCTGCCCAACTGCAGGCCAATCTAAGTGTTCTGAGCACCGTGAAAGGTAGACTGGGCTCAGCTTTGGATTGTTTAGGTGTATTAAAAGCATTTTTGACTTTTGATATTTTCAGTTTATAGTGGATTTATCAGGACATAAGCCCACCAATAAATTAAGGTGCATCTGTGTAGTGAAATGCAAGGCATAAGAGCTAGGTGGTGGGAACACAGGTGTCGTGTTTTTTTTTTTTTTTCTGATGTTTGCAATATTTCATGCATAAAATAAAACCTTCTTGTCTTTGCCACTCCCCACTCTATCCCTTTGTGCATGGGTGGTGCTGCATCTGTGGCTCAGCACAGTCATGTTTCCTTGCAATGCAGCTCTGCAGAAGGGAGAAAGAAGCCCTGGACCAGTGATGTCCCCAGTGCTGAGTGACCCATGCTAATGCACTCCCAATCCAGCCACCTCAGGGTTTTCTCTCTTTTCCATGGTCCTTGAGGACTGCATGGGCTCCTGCTGTGGACCACTGACCACCCTCACCACCCTGGCCATCGGATGGCATCACAGCTCATGAGAGGAGCTGAGAATTCTCTGTGGAGTCACTGGGGCCTGGTCAACCAGGCTCTTTTAAGTGAGTGCTCACTTGAATCTTTGTTTGTGGTAGGCTCACACCTTCCCTTTCTCTACCCAGAGCCTCTGGATAGGTTAATTCCTAGTTAGAGGGGAATCTCCCTCGTCTGGAGGTAGTTTTGCCTTCTCCAGTGATATGGAAGATGTTCGTCAATAACGTTATTTTCTTTCTGTTTGATTAGCTTGCAGATGTGTACAGTAAATCGCCATCTCTGAGTCGTTATTTCACTTCAGTTGAAAGAGTGGACTTCAGGTAAGAGTTTGCAGTGTAACCTCTTGGTCTCTTTCTCTTGCCACTCCTGCCCACCTCAGGTATTGTGTACCAATTCTTTAATTTTACAAATGAGAAAAAGGAAGCCCAGATTAATTATGTAATTCAAATTAGGTCACATGGAGAGGGGAAAATTTAGTCCCAGGTAAACCTTTTCTATTTAACAGTGGATGAACAAGTAAATTAAGGGTGGAAAGAAAATTAGATCTCAGATAGTGATATGAGGGAAATGATATAATCCATATGCTGGCTTTTGCTTTGAAGAGCACAATATAGGAGTACATTCAATAACTACCATCAATAACTAATTGTACTCCCTTCTATGAAATTAACCACTATCAATAGTTTGTTGTGATTTCTTCTGCATATGTATTTATTATAAATACCACACATGTGCACACACACATTTTTCTTTATTTTTCAATTTCCCCTAATCTTTTTAAAATTATTTTTTTAATTTTTATGGACTGCATTTGATTATTAGTACACAAATGGGGTACATCTTTTCATTTCTGTGGTTGTGCACAATGTAGATTCATACCATTTGTGTAATCATAACATGTACATAGGGTAATGATGTCTGTCTCATTCTGCCATTTTTCATAACCCCCTTTCATTTCCCCCTAATCTTTAATATGCTTTGGTTGTATTCAAAAGGGTCTCCAGATCATTTTTATTAGCGTTTTATATCATTAGGACTATTGGAAGTGATTTGAAGAAGATTTACATGGCTTTATTGTCTCCTGTTCCTAAGATGTCTCTGGGACACCACTATCAAAGGATATATTACATATTGAGATCTCCTTCTAAAACCATACATTTTCCAAAATGTAATATTAGGCTACCTGGGAGAGGAAGCATGTAAAGCCAGTGGTAAGCCCATGGAGTTGGGCTGAAATGGATCTGAAGTCTGCAAATGTAGGTGGTGTCGGCCTACCTTCTCTTTCTTAATGGTTCCACAAGTCACATGCTGCCTAATGTTGCCATTCTTGACATTGTTCCTTTAATCATAAACTACTGGTACTAAATGCCAGTAGAAAAGGGAGAGATGTATAAATAGACCTAACAGACTTTCCTCCATCCCCTTGATGCAACTTTCAACGCAAAGATTGCAGCAATGCTGGGAGAGAGAAGACCCTCACACAGCCTACAGATTCTTTCCAGGAATCTAGCTCCATATTATGGGTCTAGAGGGGTTGAGACTATATAACAGGAGTGAGGGTAAATACTGGGAAAACCCATAAAAAACCTGAGTGAAACATGACCTGAAATCTAGCCAAGACTTAATGTTAGAGAATCTGTTATTGAAAGTTATTTATGGTATAACTATTTAGAACAACAACAAAAACAGAAAGTTATTTGGAGAAGAAAAAACTTAGGTATTTTAGTATTTTAGATTTTAAAAAATTCTCTCTGGAAAACATTCGTTTTATTTTTTTTAAAGCCAGGAAGAGTTTCTAAAATGTTGAATTGAGACATAGAAGCCATTGCTTCCACAAAATGCTGCTGCACATGAGCAAGAGACAGCACTTTCTTGGCTTATGCATTTGTCGATGGATTGTGCTGACCTCAGTCTAGCAGGTCCAGCAGACATCTGGAAAATGCCCTTTGGCTTATTAGCTGCTGTACCCACTCCAGAGGTGGGCTACTGAGGCAAAGCCCATAGGATTCACTGCTTCCCTGAAAATTCTTCTCCCTTTAAAATTCAGCCTTGTGTAAGTTCAGCCAGTGACCTGACATGGGGGGACGAGAATGGGCTAGCCAGGTTAGGCAGTCTGAATTTTCATTCAGCTGGTCTTCTGAAATTCCACCTCTGGACCTTTTCATTAGCCCTCTTGTGTTCTTTCCCATGATAGGCAAGGTGGCTTTCTGTCAAGGTGCTAACCATCATTAGTCATAATTAAAGGGCAAAGACCAGAGGATAAGTAATGGCACCTGAAAATTAGGGTAGCTGAATTAGAGTTTGAAAGTGCATATTTCAGCCTGACTTTAGTGACATCCTTGAAACTGTGCTTCTTGGCAGTTCCAACTCTGCCTTATGCATTTCATCCACACTACTTTCATGGCACTCTACTGGTCCATAGTAGAGTTTACAGACAATTGAATTGTCAGACACGTTAGTGTTTAAATTATTGGCTGGTTCGACCTCTGGGCACAAGAGGGAGCTCTCTGCCCGTCCTCAGCAGGGATGGTGGCTGATTCATGCTGGTGGAACTGCAGTGTCTTTAAACTTGCCCTAGGATGATAGTCTCATCTGTGACCACCAACTAATTATTGCTTTATGTAGGTCATCTTGAACCAAACTAATAGAATAACTGTGAAATCCTAAATTTTGAGTCAGAGTTTAAAGAGCAACATAAGCTACTAATTAACTGAAGATAGACCTTTGATTAATTTTATTCTGAAAATGGGAAAAGTATATTCTAGGAAGACGAAAGCATTAAGGTTTCCTCTTAGTTGGGGTTTCCTCAGCAAATCTTGGTCATCCTGCCTTAGGGGTATCTGGAACTGGAAAAGGAGCAGAACAATTTCCAACTTTGGGAACATACACAGATGTGTGATTCTCTGTGGGTACGTAGGGCAGCCTGGTAGCTCAGGAGTCCTACATTCAGCCAATGGTAGGTAGCTGTGGGCCCTACCTTAAACATTTTTATAAGTTTAATAAAGAGCATGTTAAACTGATACTCTGACCCTCACCGTGGGGGTAGCATTGAGAATGTGCAGGTGGAAATTTGCAAGGAGCAGAGAGCAGGCTTCCTGACTTGCCTCAGAGGGCAGAAGGCTGGTGTTGGGACAGAGGACATGTCAGCAAGCTGTCTTCTTTAAACACAGGCTGTGTCTCTCCTTTTGATGGTCTCTACCAGTGAACTCCTGAAGGATGGTGATTAGGTGGAGGGAGGAGGTTGTGATCACACTTTCCCTGAAGTGGAATATGGATGATTTTTCTAGGATAGTACATTCTCCTAGAACGGTACACCCTTTGCTATCGTTTAGAGGAAGAAGATGAAGAACTACACAGATATTGTTGCTAAGACTGATTTTCTAACACTGAGTTTGATTCTGCTTGTGTCTTACTGTCTCTGGTTTGGCTTTCAGTGGTGAAAACGCCACGGCAACCTATCACCTGCAGTTTGGAGTTCCGTGGGATGATGATAACTTTCTGAAGTATATGATGAGTGCGGAGCTTTTACTGGGTGTTTTGCTACAGGATTTCCACGATAAGAGTGTACCTCATTGTGAGAGTCTGGGACTCGATCCAGCATCTCTCTTGCTCTATGGTAAGTAGAGAAAGTTAGAGAAGTCAGAGTCTGGATGAGAGATGAACAGATTGGGGTCAGATGGTTTGGTCTGGCCACTTTGTGTAAAATATCCATCCATTCACTCTTCCAGGCAACCTGTGTTGCTTCTGTGTGGGAATGTTCCACACTGTGGAGGTCAGTCCCTGCCCTCCATAAGCTGACAGTACAGTTGGAAAAAGTTATGTAAGAAATAAACCATGGAGTTTGAGACCCCTGCTATTGAGCACAGGAGCTATCTGTGTTCGGCCATGGTCTTGATCAGCACCTCCAACTCAACCAGCTCTCATCATTTCCTTGCCAGAACACACAGCACGATTCAGAACCTCCACTCTTTAGAGGTTCTTAGGGTTAGATTACAAGAAAATGGTCAAATGTTAAGATATCTTCAGTATCCTGAACGTTGTTTCAAAATATTATTTATCATGATTTATGTCAAAACAAAGAATCGGACTATAAATTTTATTTTTACCTTTTGGAAAGTGTCCAGGATGGTGTGTGTGTGCATGCACACTGACCAAAGAGTGAACGTCCTCTGTTCAGAACTGACACAAGTTCCAATTTAACCTAAGATTTTATGTTCGAGCCCTATGAAACCAGAAAAAAAATGTTTAAAATAATCTTGATTTTTAAAAGTAGTGACTTGTTCTTCTGTGTTTTCTTTTCAGAGTGAAGTGGTGGAGGCTGGTCTGTGTCAGAAAGTTCTCCTCTGAGTTTTTGGAGATGAAAAGAATTCATTCTTTTTTACAGAAAAAATCCTGTGATAATGACCAGAGCGTGGAGACTGTCCTTCCTCCTGATTCTGCACAATTAGGAAGTCTGAATCCACACCCAGCAAGGCAGCTTCCAAGCGCTGCCCTAATTGAGTTCAGTCTTGACAAAGCAGGAAGTCAGATGGGTGGGAGGGTAGGGTCAGGGGTGGGTCACTTTGTGTGTGGGCCCTGCAGTTCTTGAGGCTCTGTCCCTCTCTATCCACATGTGGATGCTTTCTCTTTAGCACAAGGATAGTGCAGTGTCTTGTTTTAGACAGGTTCCTGTCAGCCTGAGTTGGGGCAGGGAGAAACAAGGTCCAGGGGAGGGAGAAGGCAACCAATTACTCATTAAAATCTCCACCTCCTCCCACCATGATAGAGTACCTGGGTATCTTAGCAAACCAGCCTTAAGCACATCACCAGTTTACTTTTACATACACAGACACAGAAATAAGATAGATATTTCCTAATTATTTCGCATCTGCTTTTCCCTGTGACTCCTAAACACCTCTTTGGAAACTCGAGGGCCTGTGGGTTTTGAACGTGCTACCATCATTTTACACTGTCACCCCATTTATATTTTTATAAATTTCCATCAAATAACCATTAAGATTGCTTAACTTCTGCTGTGGATATCACACCTTTGCTTTGTATTACCTGTGTTACCAGCCTTCTTGTGGAACTCAGTGTCTTGGGGCATTGATGGTGTGACTTATCTCACTTGGCCGTGAAACAGGAAGAACTATGGTCCTTTTGACATAAACTGTTAGGAGCTTATGCCTTCATTTGAGGGAAGGAGGAATGTTAGGCACTGATCAGTCTTCTATGGATGTAGAATTGTCTGTCATGAAGGAACAGAATATTTGTTTTCTTGGGAAAATTACCTTGGTGCAAGGAGAAACAGTTGTGTGGTCCTATAATGAGAGATTCTGCAGTATCTCAGTTAAATTAGCCTTGGGTGGAAGTCTGTGAGGGGCAGCTATTTATGGGTGTGTGCTGGAGTGTAGATGTGACTTGAGCCAGGATTATGGATAATGTGAATTTGCTTTCTTATTTAACTGGAAAATATATGTGTTATAACTCATTATCTCTTTATAAGGATAGTTCCTTAAATTAGTGAACTTTTCTTCTTCCTCTTTATTTTTCACATGTTAAATGTGAACCTTAGTGTGTTTGTACTTTTTGGAAAATAACTAACAGTTTTAATGGAGAATGACTTTAAAAACATTTACAATAAATTTTTGCATCTGCATTGTTGTTTTCACATTTGTCTCACAGGGTCCTCTCTCCAGGGTCATGCTTTGGACTGGCATTTTCTTGAAGTAAATGAGGTTAAAAGTTATCTTTTTATGTCCCTGAGGGCAGCTTCCTCTTCTTTATGAGTCAGATGGAGCTGGTTGGACTGGGGTAGGCAGGATCCTTCTTTCTGTTCCATTGAGCACAGGGAGAGGCTGTCCACCCCCTCCACTTCCTCTGAGGAGGAACTTCTCTGGCAGGACCAGGCATCTGCAAGGACCTGGAGCTGGAAGCATGGGCATGTTTGTATCTAGAGACAGCATTTGGTTATGTTTTTCCCTTCTTCTTTGGAAAGCACCAAGACAAGTTTTTGACCACTTGCAAATCATAGAGAGAACTTTCCAAGGTTTGACTTTTTGGCCCAAGTGGTATGAAAAGAACTAACCCGTGTGACTAAAGCATTGTAGGGTGTTTGAAAAACAATACACTTAAATATCCAATGTTTTCCTCTAGAAATGAATTTATTGGTCACTGCTCATCTTAATGACAAAATAATGTGTGGTTTCGACAAGTATCTGTGAAATAATTGAAGGGTTTGAATTTCTGCTCTTTTCTAGAAATCACTTAGACATGTGTAGAATGGAGACAGCCACATCAGCAGAACCACTTCTGTCTCTGCTGCCAACAAAAATTCTAGCCATGTGTCCAATTATTTTTTGCTTTTTAATTTAATTTTTTTCTATTTTTTTAAATGATGTGTTTTATGGAGGGCTATGGAGGATACCAGTGGAGACAATAATGAGA
The DNA here is from genome assembly GCF_902686445.1 of Sciurus carolinensis. Classification (NCBI taxonomy): domain Eukaryota; kingdom Metazoa; phylum Chordata; class Mammalia; order Rodentia; family Sciuridae; genus Sciurus; species Sciurus carolinensis. The sequence goes on along the minus strand of NC_062221.1, from coordinate 80,490,467 downwards.
AAAGAAGCTCTTAATACAATTAGGGAATCAGAATCTGAACAGAAGAAAGAGGCACCAGCAGGGGAAAATACCCAGGTTTGAAAAATACAGAAAAACTGTAGGTCACGGGTGGTCAGAGAAAAGAGTGGTCAGTGTGGTTCAGTCAGAGAAGGTTTTGCATAGGAAGAAGGAAGTTCAAACTGAACGCTGAAGCACTGGTGGGATTTGAATAAGTAGATTTGCCCTCCTTTGTACATGTTTGTATTTTCTTAGGCTGCAGTTCACATTCTCTCCTTTTCCTCTTATATGTGGATTCTTGATAGAAATTCCTGCCCTATTCAGAGTATGATCCATGAAAAGAAAAATGGGAGCAATATCTCAAAGACTATCATTCTCTCCTATTATTGTTTCATTGCTTTTTAGTAAGGTAATTCACAATATTGCTGGTAGTTTTATCCCTAGACATATTTTAGTGTTTTCTTTATGATTAGAAATTGACTTTTAACATCAGAAGGGAACCCCCTCATCTTATACCTGGGAGACCAAGATCTGAAGAGCTGGAAGGACCAGCCCATTAGTCCCATCATTTCCTATGGGCAAAGCCTAGCGGATTCACTATACATGGTGAATGGCCACCAACCCTGGTGGGTGCCCCACAGTCATACTTAGTTCAAGGTTTGGTTGACATCTGGGGATCTGTGAGGCCACAAGTAGTCTGGGGAATGATGAATTGAAAGGTGTGGCTATCAGGCTGTTGGAGACACTGTGATGACAACCATCACCCAATGTTTCCCCAAGTACTTGCAAAAGAACCCTGTAGGAAAGTGGGAGGGATTTACACTGATTCATTCAATAATTGGCAGGAGCAAAGCATAATCAGATCAAGTGGACTTTCTGGACATAAATGTCTAGACTTAGAAAAGAACAGTCAGATGCATGCAATATTGAAACCCCTTTTTCTCTGTAGGCTCTCCTGGGGTCATAGAGACTTGTTTCTTCTGCATGTGCCCTTTCATCCCTGAGAACATTTGAATTACCTGTCATCCAGGTTTGTCCTAAAAACGTCAACCATTGAACTTGTCAATAGATTTCCTGCCCTGTCTTTGTCCCTTTCCCATTTCTTTCTTTTGTTTTAAATAAGTTTTTCACAGAGTAAGAGATTATTTCTAGACGCTAGTATGAATGTAATGGAAACCACAAAGCCTGCTGTTGCTGGACATTGTACCTCTGAATTTTGGCCATGTACACTTTGAAGCCCAGCTTGAAGGATAGGGATTTTTCTGGTTATGTTTGTGACATGGGAGAGTAAATGCTCAGCCTCAGGATCTCTATCAAGAACATGAATTCTTTAAGGAGTTCATTCTTAACCCAGTGACATTGTGTACAAATGTGTGTGTGAATGTGTATTTTCCACCAATAGAGTACACAGATTTCATCAGAAATCTAGAAATCTGTGGAAAATAGGATCAGCATTACATACATAGTGGGTTTTTTCAACATTAAAATTTATTAGAAAAATTGAGATATTCTATACATTAAGTGTACTAAATTCATATTGTATTTTCTTTTTAAATTATTTTATTATTTTTGATTGACAAAAAACATTACATACATCATCATGGGTTATTTCGAAAAACCTCAAAGTGGTTCTCTAGCACATAATAATTTCCTTTTATAATCCTTCTCATTTCATTATAAGAACAACTTTTTTTGGCTAGGCATTTATACTTAATATGGTCCTGATGGGAGGTGAATACTGTATGGGGCAGGTAACGCTTTCACAGGATAAGGCTCAAACACATATAGGTTATCATCTTGTACTAAGAACCAACCAACTTCCATGGTGGTTTCATATTCATGTAAAAAATCCCAGCACAAACCCTCAGTTTGGTGTTTCCACCTCAATGGAAGGTCCTTGGGTGGCCCTGGATCACCAGATGCATCAACACACTCTTCTCCATACATCATAAAAGATTTCTGTTTCTCTTTACTGTTTGGTATGATTTCTATTCAGGGCCTAGGATAGATGATTTGTTGTATTAGATGTAATCCTACCATGTGGATGAAAAACCTGAGCATCTTTGTAGCAGACAGGTCACAGAGGAGGAAGAGAGAGAACCAGGATTTGAACTACTGGTTGTCTGACTTGGATCCACACTCTTCCCCCTGAGCCTTGCACAATGTCCTCGGTTACCATGAACACTTCTTTTTAAACCTGAATGAAATCCAGCCAAAGATCCTGTTTAGGGTTACCCGTGAAAGAATTTGCTAAAAATAGGAGGCTAGCAGAGGCCAAGATATCAGGATGTGATCCACTCTTAGCTCAGGACATCAGCTGGCTGAAGGCCCAGCAAGCCTGCATGGATCATCTAGCCTCAAGCCATTGGATTTCTCCTCATTGGGCACTTGCCTTGTTTTAAATTGCAAAGTTGAGCTTTGAGAACAAAACAGTAATGAAACATAATGTATCTACCACTTGTTTCAACTAACGTTTTACTATTTTAACTTCTCTAAAATTAGGACAATAGCCATGAGTTAAACAAAACAGCAAATTGAGGACACAGGTGTGCATATAGAAATAGCCTAATTTGCTAATTTTCTTGGTCTCACTCATCTCATTTGTGGTTTAATATTTTCATATCATTTTATTGGTACCACAATTATGAGTTACATAAAAAACCAACCATGTTCCTGTTAAGTTTATTTCAAACTGTGATCATTTAGGGCAGATATCTGCATTTTTTTTTAATCTGGAGAGGGACAAAATATAAATATTTTTGACTTTTCAGGGTCTGTGGTCTATGTCACAACTACTCAACTCTATCATGGTTAAGCAACCACAAACAATGCAAAGAAATAAGTGTGGCTGTGTCCCAGTAAAATGTTATTTACAAAAATAGGTGTTGGGCCAGATTCGGTTAGTGGGCCACAGTGTGATGAACCCTGGTTTAGGGATACATAGCTCTAGAAATACTAAAAAACAAAGAGAGAAGAGAGACAATAAATAATCAAGGCCTTGGAGGCATGCTCATTAGAGAAGGGGTAGATGTGTGTGTTGTTTCCCATGTGAACTTCTCATTCATACTTTATACACAGCATGCAATTTAATAGAAATATTTACTACACAGCAGAAGTTCTTCTGTACAGCACACTGGAGTACTGAATTGGAAGACAGGAACTCATGCTCTAGCTAAAGTTGTGCCACTAATTTAACATATCAATGGGCAAATTATTCTCTCTGAGGGTCTTTCTGCACTGTCACTCTTTGAGTCTGATTGTCTTATTAAGATTTATGGGGTGGGGCTGGAGTGTAGCTCAGTGGTGGATCACGTGCCTAGTTTGTAGTTTCAATGCCCAGCTCCCCCGTCAAAGTAGATTTATTATTTATACAAAGCTTAAAAAAAAAAAACCCACAGGTTAAAGATCTATAAAAACCTGTACTGTAGCCTCTTGGATCAACCCGTAACCAACCCAGTCACAGGAGCCAATGAGTCAAAAGACACTGTATCAAGGACATTCCTCAGAGGAGCACCCCAGACTCTTGCTGGAAGGTCACTGCAATGGGTAATTTCCCCCTCAAGTCACTTGATATAATGAGAAAACTTCCTTGTGACTTCAGATAAAAATCATGATGATATTTTATAAGAACCCAAGAACCTGTTGTGGTGAACAGAGCTGCAGGGGAACCACAAAGCCCTTCCTACCACTCAGCACTTCCAGCTCTTTTTAAAATCAAAGATGGTCACTCCTTTCTCAAATAGTGGTGTTCAGGATAAAGATTGACTCTCAGATACTGAATGTTGAGCAGGATCTTAGAGGTCCTGTGTGGAAGGGCTTTATGCCTCAAGTCTGCTTTGAGCAGAGCTCTCCACTTTTATCTACTGGTGCTAAACTAATACTAGTCCGGCCTATTCATTGTAAAAGGGAAAACTGTGTCTCAAAGGGTGTGGCAAGTGCTTGTGGCTGCTGTAGGAAGCGGGAGGAGATTTTGCTCGGCATGAGAAGCTCATATTCACCTTCTGGGGAAGCGAGCTGCCTAGGAGTGGAAGGCATTCGGAGAAGTGAATACTCAGTCTCTGTTTCTCCCAAAGACTCCCTGGGCCTCCCAGCCTTGCAGGAAACGTTCTCATAGTACGCCTCAGCAGAAGTCTCTGATGGCCTTCTCCCCTGGGCCCTATGATTGATCAGGACGTAGCAGAGCTCCTCGGTGTAGGTCTGCTTAGCAGGGTCCTGCTGGTCAAAGGAGAGCCATCATCAAGATTGGGTCTCGTGCTATTCCCTTTACATTCAGTCTCAATGTGCTGATCCTTGGTAAAGTCTGTCTTCTGTGACCACTTCCTTTTCATCTCTTGGCCATTTTTCCTAAGTGAATTTCCCCCACTCCAACCTCTAGATAAGGAAGCTGAGCATGTATATCGCCCAGTGTACACAGACTACCCAGGTGTGTTCTCCCTGCCCCATGTTCCAGAATGACCCTTGAGCACCTTGTATAATCCCCTAAGTCTAGGGCCTTGGGGCAGCCTCTTCTCATGAGAGACAATGATCTGATGATACCTTAATGTAATTGGGTTTTGACATAACCACTTATTATAGAGATTGCTGCATTTAAAAAAAGAGAAACAGTTCAGGGAAGGCCCTACTTATGGTGGGATCACAGAAGATAAAAAGCAAAGGGAACCAGGTTCAAAAGAGAGAGCACGCATTTTGGAATGATCTTTGGTTTTGGTTCCTGGCTCTGCCATCTTTCAGCTCTTTAACTTTGGGAAGTATTTCTTAATCTCTGTTTCCTCATCTGTAAAATGATGGGAAAACTGTGGTACCATCTTATGAGGTTGCTGTGACAGCTACATGAGATGATGCCTGTAAAGCACTCAGCATGCTGTCTGTCATAAAGGTAATGCTCAATAAACATTAGTTCCTTAAACTAAATTGTGCAACAGAGGGGCTGCTACTTCTGCCACCAGGTGCTGCATATGGCCCTGGGTTCATACCCCTGACATCTAAAAAGTCCTTCTTCCATGTTAGGATCAGAAGAGGTCTTATTACCTGGATAGGAGTAGGTGTCATTCCTTCATCTACAGAAAGAAAATAACATTCAATGAATTTTAGGTCTTGGGGTGATTTAAGAGGAGTGGGAACTGGACTGTCAGCAACCAGAGAACCAAGGGTCAGCTGTGGTGCCCTTATTGAGCTCTTTTGATCTGCAGAAGATCCCTGGGAAGTAACAAGACTATCTGGAAAAGAAATAGCCCAAACTTGCTCAGACTGAGAGATCAAGTGGAAGGAGACTAATCTGTGAAACAGGAAATCACACTCTCCTTGCCCCCCTCTTTTCTCATTACTTAACAACATCCTTCACATACCTACTCCATATGAGGAACTCAGGGGATAAGCCTCAGAAACAATTCTGTCCTCTAGAGGCTCACAGGCTAGCCTAGAAGTTAGACAACCTGAGAGGCCCACAATGCAGAGAGGAGGGGATTGCTTGTCCTGCAGGCAGCAGGGAACAGTGGTCCTGTGGGGGCAGGTGCTCAAGGAAAGTCTTACAGAAGGGAAAATCTTAAGCTGAACATTTTCATTCCTGAAGAAGCAGGGAATGGGGACACAAGTAGGATGGTTTTTCAAAAGCCAGTTGTTTGTCACCAACTGGCCCTGACCACTCAGCAAAAAGGCAAATGAACACACGTGCTATACCCCCCTGGCCCCCACAACAGCAAAAGGGCCAGCTCGTAAATAAACAGGTGCCCTCGGTGCAGCCTGCACAGGAGGCAGGTGTGGCATGCAGCTTGCCATGCGTTGCGGGGATTTACATTCCTCCAGGGTCTCACATCCCAGGTGTTTTTACAGCCATCTGAGACCTCCCTGATGATTATCACAAGAACAGGGTCTGGGACTAAAAGCATCAGAGGTCTTATTTATCGTATTTAGCATCAGAGGTCACATTTTGCTCTGATGAAGGTTACACTTTCTTGGGACCCACCCATTTCTGGGGTAAAATGGCTGGGCTGGGAGGCTAAGCTTATTCATTGACACACCTTACAAAGCTGGTTTTTAGGATTTGGTGTGTGAATGAACTACATTCTCCTCTGTCCAGGAAGGCAAAGTTGTCCTAAAAGTGATGCTATTCACTGTCCCTTCCTTCCCATATTCTTTTCCCTCCTTAACCTCACTGATCTATCTCTGGAGACCAGTGAACCAGCCACCTAAGTGGCCTTTTGAAATCTGCTCTTGCCCTTCCTGGCTACACTTGCTATCCACACAGAAGCAGAATGATTGCTATTATGCAGATACCACCATCCCTGTCCCTTTATCCCTTGTGTAGATGCTGATTCTCCTGTCCTCTCATGATAAGGATCTGAATCTCTAAATGCCCTTCCCTGGACTTTTTTGTGTTCCTTATAGATATCTTCTGTCTCCATCTTTTACATTTATTGTCCACTGTTAGTTCTTTCAGCCTCCAGACCATGAACACTAAGGACTTAATGGAGATGAATAAGCCTATCTTCTCTTCAGTGAGCTCGCAATCTAGTAGGGACAAAAGATATGAGTTGGGATACATTGTGGCAACATATGTAGGTATCATCGGGCCTTGGGTGAATAGGGAAGGGACAGTTGGGAACTGTGTCCATCAAAAGTGAAAATGATGGGAAGACAATGACTTACTTTTCTTTTGGAAACCTTGCCTTGCTTTAAAAACACATGTTTTTTTCCTGTAAAAATAAAACGAGGAAAATCAATTGGTTGTTTCAATATTCAGAATCTCTCCAAAGAAATTACAATACCTTATGCAATTTAATTTTAATCTTTAAGTTGTTAAAGTTATGTGACTTTAATGATACCTTTTCAGCATATAGGAATCAGAGGATAAGAAAGAGAAAATAAAAGATGAGACCAGGCAGAGACACATATGTCCCTGCCCCCTCTCTCTCTTTCTCCTCTTTCTTCCCTTTTCTAAATCTGATCTGGAATTTAGGTATAGGGAACTATGTATGGTTGTTTTGGAGGTTTTCTTCTAACACAATAACAGTTTGTTTTGCATCAATTGAGTGGGGGAGCCAGGATAATTACTAATCCCAGTCATAATCCATGATCCCCCAAACACTTTCCATTAGAACACAATGTAGAGAAGGCCTCCTGGAAAGATGCAATATAAATGGGGTGGACATCCATTATCATCTCTGGAGACAAAGACACATTACTCTGAGGAGGATGACCATATTGTCTGGTTTGCTCAGTGGTTAAAGTCATTACCAATCACTTAGCAGTTATTAACTGTGCTTAACATATCTGTCATTTCCAAAGGTATCTCAGTATGGACAGTAAGTTATAATAGTATACTGACTATAAATTCTCTGTGCAAGGGACAGAAAGGTGTGCTTCTGTACACGGAGACCCTGGATTTTCAGTGTGAAAAAAGTCTTTAGATTAGTAGTCAGTTTCATCCTCGCTTCTGAGGCTTATCAGTTTGAGGAGAGTGTGCCACTCATGAGACAACCGTTCCTCTTTCTCACCAAACTCTGAGGGTTGCTTCCCAGATTGACTCTCAGGTGATTGTGTCTGGGCTTGCCGCCAGGCTGGCACTGTGACCACAGACAGCCCAGAGTTCACAGGTAGCTCAGAGCAAACACCACATTGAAACCACACTTAGAGAAATAACTCCTAAGAGCCACCTACCATGGGAGGCAGAAACACTCTTCAGTGACATGGCAATCCCAGCATCTGAAACACCCAAGAGAGACCCACAATCACAAGACTGGTTTCTGCAGCTTTGTTAAAGTGACTGCCTTCCCTTCCACATTTCTGTGGAAAAACCCTCTGTTTCCCCAGGCACGCCTTCTCCTTAGGCGACCTGGACACATCCCTCTGAGGATGAAGATGACACTGTTGGTTTCTGAATCAGGGGAAAAAACATTTGCTATGTTCCTGGCAAAGGGAAAAGTTTTCTCACATGACATTCTAGTGATTTGCTTGGTTCCTTTGTGATGAGGAACACATAGGGTGATCTTCAGAAAATCAAGAGACAAGCATGTGGACATTTTAGAGATCATTTCATTCCAGAGTGAGTTTGACGATCTACACAGAATTTCAGTGCACTCTGAATTTCTCCTGTTCATACTACATTTTAATGGTCTGCTCACCTGTCTGCATTCTTCAGTAGAAGAACTTCACAAGGTTGGGGAATCATATTTGCCTTATTTACCACAGTACATGTCATCAGTATGTGCCACACCTGACAAAGAATAAATGTTTTCGATAGATACTTGATAAAAATATGAATAAGAAATGAGTAGTCAAGAACAAAGCAACTCTAACTGGCACCAAAGATTGTCTGACCTACCACCTTGCCTACAATGGCATAGCTAAATAGCCAGACATGTCATTGATGGTAGATAAAATATAAATCCCTCTGCACTCAGACATTGGGTTAAAGTATAAGTCTCATTCTGTGCATCTTTCTGAATTTGAGGCATGGTCGATTCCCCCCATGGTTGAATGTGAAAGCCTTCTATAAAGTTCTACATGTACCAGTTATTTTAGGTAAGAATATTTGGAAAACACCATCCAAAAATGTCTCTCCTGACGACCTTTCCCATGGAATATCCTCAGAGGGGACAGTGAAGGAATGGCCGGCTGCACTGTGACAGTGGCTGTGGCCACCAACTTCGCTAAGGGTACTGACAGCCTCCAGGGGCTGTGCATCATCAGAGTCTTTGAGTTTGAAGGCATGGTCACAGCTCTTCCTCTTCTTTGGGCTGCCTTCAGTTCTCTTTAAGCCATTTGCTTCCATCTCCTGCTTCTGTTGCTAAAAGGCATCATAAGGAAACTACTGAGTCAAACCAATGCTAAGAAACCAAGTTCACAAAAGGGATATGAGAGTGAGATGAAAGGAGGTGGTAGATTTCAAACTACTGGACCTATATATCTAACCTCCTTGAACCACAGTGTCTTAATTTATAAAATGAGGATATATATATATGGCTTAGCTCATAGGTGTGTAAGGATCAGATAAAGTTAACTATGGGAAAAGCTATTTGTAAACTCTATCCTTCATTAATCTTTTTCTGAAATGTATTCTTGCCTTTCAATGTGCATGTTTTTGGATTAGGATGAGATCCAATAATTTCCATGTCTCAAGTCAGACACACTTCTATAACCTCAGTCTACAAGTCAGTGATTCCAGGTTCCTGTCTTTTCACAAAGATTTCCCTTGCCCCCAGGTCTACTCAATCTCTCCCTTGTTATAATGGCCCTGGCTCTTCTGATTTATTTCATTGTTTGGACCATCTGCTTTAGCATATGCCCAATGATGCCCGCCCCAAAATATATGATTCTCAGCTCACACTGGAGAATGTGCTCTGATGGGCAATCGCTAGGTCTGCAGGTCCCATACAGCCTTGGCCCAGTGGTTGATTTTTAGTTCCACTCTTTCAAAAACTCTTTCTGAAACCATGGAAAAAGTGCAAGTAACTCCATAGGAAACAGGACGATAAATTTTACCATACTTTGGGATTCTTGGACATTGGGACACAAGTTCCACATTGTAGTGATTCTTTTCTTGGAGGAAATTCTTTAGAGTTGGGCACTCAAAGGGCCTGGTTAGGAAGAATTGATGAGCCTCCGTTAGTTTAACAGCATCAGGGTAAACTCAAGGACTTCTTCATAAACCTTTCACCAATTGTCATGGTGTGGGGAATGTGATCACTTTGGAAATAGACACTGAAAGCATAAAGTAAAAGGTCTAGGTGGAACTTGAGCACAAAGGACTTGAGACAGGCAAACAAAGACAACAGAATAAAGGACCCCTCATTTTATAACACAGTAGAGTGTCTGACATTGTCTTATTTACTGTGGCTCATGGTTATGTTGGACTCCTAGCAAAACAGCACAGTGTCCTGTCCAAAGTATCAAAGCCTTGTTGTCTATTGTCTTGTCTTCACATCGACTGCCCGTACAGCTGAAGCAGGGTCTAGCAGGGCTCTGCATGGAGGGTATGCAAGGCCCAGGACCTGTCAGGCTGCATTCTTCTTGGGTGGAAGCTAGGATGAGTTGGGTACTGGGTGCTCTCACCTGGATGTTCTCTGCTGGGTGTTTTGGAGTCTGAGTTTCCAAGGCATCTTTTGACTGTCCTGCTGCCACCTAAAACTCAACATAGCAGAAGTGGGCTCAGCATTTCCTCTCCAGATTCCCACGGTTTCTAATTTTCCCCCTTTGATCCCTGGTGCTATTTGTGTAATCTTGGAGTTACCTCAGTGTTCCTTTGCTGTACTCGCAGTTGATAACACTCCCTCCTAATGACATGCCAGGAACGTGTCTATCTCAGATCTGATGTTCTCTCTATTGCCACAGTATGACCCATAGACATACACCTCTGGTCCTAAATCGTTCATTCCCAAATGTCCAGGAACCCTCATCACATTCCCCATAATGTCAGTGTACAGAAAGAGGCCTGGAATCCTCAGCTGTCACTGACTGTTTGGTGCAGTTCCAGGGGTTGCACACAAGCAGTGGGTTCCTGTAAATCACCCCCTTTCACAGAAAGCATGGAGGCAGAGAACATGGGCTAAAAGGGGAGGAAAAGAATAAATAAAGACAATGAATAAGTTCATTGTTTAGGTTGTATTTCTGCAAAATCATCTTTTCATTTTCTGGAAGTTGGGTGTATGAAGAAAAAGAACCTAAGAAACACTGCTCACTCAAACACTGCTTTACTGTGTGCCAGTAATTTTATGTGTTATATTTCACTTAATCCCAGAATATACCCACCATGAAGTTCATATTCTCATACTATTATTTACCAGTGAAGAAAGGGTGACCCAAAATAGGCAAATTGTTCAAGGACCCACAACCAGAAAAAGGAGAGTCTGGGTTGCCCTAGCGCAGATTCTTCCTCTGAAACCCTGAGCTCTTCTCCTAAAGCATAGGTGCCCTTCTATCCTGTGAGGGTGTTTCCCCAGTTTTTGTAACAAATTTGATCAGGAAAGACATGGTAGGGGGCATGCTGACAGGATGGTAACTGGGTGATGGGGTAAAGCAAAAAACTTAGTTCCCAGTCAGTATAAGACATTTGAATATATAAAGAAAAACATTTTTTTTTTCTATTTAGTTATACATGACAGCAGAATGCATTTTGACTCATTGCACACAAATGGAGCACAACTTTTCGTTTCCCTGGTGGTATACCATGTAGAGTCACACCATTCATGCAATCATACATGTACATAGGGTAATGATGATCATTTCATTCTGCCATCTTTCCCAACCTCCTGCCCCTTCCCCTCCCCTCACTCCCCTCTGCCCAGTCCAAAGTTCCTCCAATTTTCCCTTGCCGCCCCCATTATGTATCAGCATCCATTTATCAGAGAAAACATTCTGCCTTTGATTTTTTTGGAATTGGCTTATCTTGCTTAGCATGATATTCTTCAACTTCAAGGAAAACATTTTAAATCATCATGGGAATGAGAATCTTAGGCCAACTGATCAACTATTTGAAAAAAAAATTATATCTGAAAGCATATATTGAATAATAGAGCTAAACATAAAACAAAACCACACAAAGCATATGTGTATGGATTTGTCTTATCTTAGAAGGTAGAAAGAATTTAAAGCACAAATGCAGGGCAGAAACCTAAATAATTTTTATACTTAATTCAATTACCTTTAAAATGTAACAAACATACAACCATAGAAAATTCCAATAACCCAATACACAGAAAGTGGAAAATATGTTTATATTTTTTGCAATATTTACGTAAGGACTAATTTCTTAAAGTGCAAATAACTTTTACCATCAATAACAAAGAATACACCAAAATCCAAAACAAAAGTGGGAAAAAGACATTATTGGCTCTTTACAGATGAAGAAATCAAATGACTGATGAATACAGAAGTTAAAATAAATATAATTAATCTAATATTATAACTACGGTTGTGAGTTTGTCTCAACAATTTTTTAAACTGAGTACATAGTAATGTCAGAGTCCTCCTGGACTCACCTGTTTTCCCTCCGTAGATAGTTCCCCATCCTCTCAGTCCTTGCAGCACCTTCCTGTTGACCGTCCCTTTCCCACTTCCTTCTTACCGCCTTGCACTCTTACAGGGCAACTCCTGACTTAGTGAAGGGTTGCGTGGCTCTGGCTGCCTATGCAGAGCAGAAAAGAGAAGGGTGTCTGTATAGGGGAGGAAGAGGCTGGGGGGAGGAGCGTTAGAGGCACACACGTGCAGAACCTCCTAAAATGTCAAAGCCTTTGTGCGTCTAGTAGCCATAACCAAAAGCTGCTGGTCAGTGCAAGCCCTGAGTCTCTGGGGAACCCCAGGTCTGCAATTACAAGTGGGTTGTGGGGGAGTTTCCATGTCAGATACCTATTAAATGACTTTGTTTTACAAAAGTCAGAGGGGGAAATTTTGTTTTAAAAGAGAAAAGGTTAAACCAAAGGGTTAAACCACTGGGTAGGAGAAAATATAAAAAGAATTCCCAGAACTGACTTGTGAACAAGCAAACATCCAGAAACAAAATGGGCAAACTATTTGAACAGACGCTTCACAAAAGACACTGGATGGATATCAAGCAAATAAATGCCTGAAAAGATGTTCACCATCCTGGTCATTAGGGAAATGTAGATCAAAATCACAAAGCAATATCTTTACTTACTTGTTAGAATGACTGATGTTGAAAATGAAAACAGAACCTGACAATACTGAGTGCTGAGGGAAGGGTACAAGTGTCTCAGCAATGTGTCCGACACGTTGCTCTTGGCAACATGAAATGGTTCAGCCTCCTTGTAAACTAAATGGCAGTTAAGTATAAAGTTAGACTTCCCATGCAACCCAGCAATCCTGCTTATATGATATTTGCAAAACTCCCTTATCAGTAAATTAGATGAAATAGCCAAGAAAGAAAATTCTTTACCAAATTCATTTTACCCTAGTGACACTTATGTCCTCTAAGATGCCATATGTAAAAGTTCTATTTCTGCCCCCCGAATTGGAAATAACCCAGATAATCTTGAATTGGTGAATGGCTGAACAAACTACCGAATAATTACCAAGCAATAAAAAGAGTGGACTACTAATTTGTGGAACAAATTGATGAATTTCAAATGCCTTATTTCAAAAAGTTACACTTAAAACAGACATTTTGTGACATTCGGGACCAGGCAAAACCAAAATTTGCCATGAGCAAGGGCAGAAGAAGAACTAATCAGTTCCAAAGGTATGGATGGAATTTCTGTTATTTTATCTTGATTGTAGTGGTGGTTATATGTCTCTTTGAGTTCCTTGTAATTCATAGAACTATATACTATAAAGGGTATATTAATTTTATATAAATTACATTTCAATTAAAAGAAAAGAGGTTAAAAATGAATTTGGGGATAGTAATCATGGATTTGTTTTGCATTATTCTTTTATTTTTTATTTGTTCTTTTTAGATATACATGATAGTAGAATGTATTTTGACATATTATACATGCATGTAGTATAACTTATTCTAATTAGGATCCATTCTTGTGGTTGCACATGATGTGGAGTTACACTGGTCAGGTATTCATGCATGAACATAGGAAAGTTATGTCTGATTCATTCTACTATCTTTCCTATTCCCATGCCCCTCCCTTCTTTTCATTCCCCTTTATCTAATCCAATGAACTTCTATGATCCCCTATTGTATGTTAGCATCGGCATATCAGAAAGAACAGTCAGCTTTTGTGTTATCGTTTTGATGTGAGGTGTCCCCCAAAAGCTCATGTGTGAGACAATGCAAGAAGCTTCAGAGGAGAAGCAATTGGGTTGTGAGAGTCTTAACCTAATCACTTAATTAATTGAAGTGGTAGGTTGTGGCTGGAAGAGACTGGATTTGGGGTGTGACTTTGGGGTAGATATATATTTTGTATCTGGAGAGTGGAGACTGTCTTTCTCCGCTTTCTGATGGTGCAAGCTGCTTCCCTTCATCACCCTCTCCCGCCATGTTATTCAGCCCCACCTTGAGCCCCAAGGAATGGAGCCTGCAGTAATTGGATTGAGACCTCTGAAACTGTGAACCCTCAAATAAACTTTTCCCTCTTTAAAATTGTTCTGGTCAGATCTTTTAATCACAGCAGCAAAAAAGCTGACTAAAACAGTTTGGTTTTATGGGATTGGCTTATTTCACTTAGCATGATAGTCTCTAGTTCCATCTGTTTACTGGCAAATGCCATAATTTCATTCTTCTTTATGTCTGAGTAATATTCCAATGTGTATATGTACCACATTTTCTTATTCATTCATCTGTTGAAAGGCACCTTGGTTGGTTCCACAACTTGGCTAATGTGAATTGAGCTGCTATAAAAATTGATGTGGCTGTGTCACTGTAGTATGCTGATTTTAAGTCCTTTAGGTATAAACTGAGGAGTGGGATAACTGGGTCAAATGGTGGATCCATTCCAAGTTTTCTGAGGAATCTCCATACTGCTTTCCAGAGTGGTTGCACCAATTTTTATTTTTATTTACTTATTTTTTATTTTTGGTACTAGGGATTGAACCCAGGGGTACTTGACCACTGAGTCACATCCCCAGCCAGGGGATGTGTATTTTATTTAGAGGCAGGGTCTCACTGAGTTGCTCAGCACCTCACTTTTGTTGAGGCTGGGTTTGAACTCATGATCCTCCTGTCTCAGCCTCCCAAGATACTGGGATTACAGGCATGTGCCACAGCACCCAATTGCACCATACTTTAGTCCCACCAGCAATGTATGAGTGTACCTTTTTCTCTACATCTTCACCAACATTTATTGCTACTTGTATTCCTAATATTTTTGCATTATTCTTGTATGTGACAGCTGTATATGTTGAACACCTATTATGTGCTGAGCACTGTGGCTTCAATGGTGACCAAAGCGGATGTTTGCCTGCCCTTAAGGAGCAACTGGAAAGGAAATAAAACCAAAAGCAAATTTTTTTTTTTTTAATCTTGAATAATAAGCGAGAAACTAGGGAATGAGTTGAACAACACCAGATCTATCCAGAACACTATTGTCCTTGCAGTTTCTAGATTTCAGTCTAGCTCTGGGAGGGATTCCCAGGTAAATGGGTAGAGAAGCAGGCAATCCCTACCTAGGAGAAGAAAGTATTCCAGAGTGAGGTCAGCCTGTGAAGGAAAGGAGGGTAATGCCAATCCAGAAGGACCTGATGCATGAAGCAAACTATATTATTATTTGCAATGTTTTAGTCCTACATGCACAAAGACATATTTAAAATAAGACCTAATTCTCACTATTGAAGATAAGGGAAGAGATTGTCCTTTTTCTTAAGAGTATTTACTTTACAAAACTTGGTTTTTTGTTCTTTGAAATGCATGTACTTTAAAAAAAAAAAAAACGCAAAGTATGCAACTCAGCATGTTTCTTTAAGGACCTAGAAAATTTCTCTTGGAAAAGTAACCCGTTTCCCTGGGAGGATAGGAGTTTAACTTCAGCTGAAACCTGGCTCCAAATTGCAAATCCATCTCCAATCAAAGATAAATGACTAGACAGGGTAGCATACGCCTGTAATTTCAGCGGTTCAGGAGGCTGAGGCATGAGGATCGTGAGTTCAAAGCCTCAGCAAAAGCGAGATGCTAAGCAACTCAGCAAGACCCTGTCCCTAAATAAAATACAAAATAGGGTTGGGGGCATGACTCAGTGGTTGAGTGCCGCTGAGTTCAATCCCTGGTAAAACGCCCTCCACCCCCACAAAAAAGGTAAATGAGTGTAGCACAGGAAATTAGTGAACACATTAACAAAAGAGTTGAGGAGGAACCGTGTGGGACAAATGTCCTCTTATTTGAAAACTAGTCATTTTTATCTTGTGAAAATGTATGCAATAGATTGTTTGCCTGGCTATATAAAAGGGCAAGATTTCTGTTTTTGCAACTTCTTTCAGGGATTGTGATGTGCATTGCACTTATTCCAGTTTAATTCCTATTAAAAATTAAGGATTTTCTTTCTCTTCTACTTTTGTAGAGTGGCTTAAAGGAGTGACAGGAGATTTTGATTTGAATTTCATTTCCCCAACAGTCATTTCATTAAATTTTTTATTAATCCCTCAGATAATTAAAAGACGTTAGGGAGGCAGATTTTCTTATTTGGGGAATATCCAAAATTCACAAAATCTCTCTTAATAGTAAATTAGGTGAATAGCGAAGTAAGAAAGAAAACACATGACAAAATTTATATTTAAATTTAGGGTGCTCATTGTATATAGTTTTAAGAAATATGGGGCTATACTAATCTGTTTCTTCCATTTTTTTTTTTTTTCTACAACCATTTCCTTTCCCAGGCTGGATAACTGCAATAAATATTAAAGGATATCTTCTAAGTATCTAAATCATCTATGTGTAGAAAACTTGGGATAGCAACCATGGCCTACCATTTTGTGTGTGGATAACATGATGTGTGTGTGGTGGGGGTGGAGGGAATAATACTAATGGGTCTTCTTGGTAATCTTTTAGTTACTTTGTGCTGCAGAAGATGAGCCAGTTAGGAGATCTAGTTAATGTCTATTACAGGTCTGAAAACCATAGCTATTCATTGCCGATAGTTCTCCGTAAAGAGCGTTTTAAAAAAGGTGATAACTGTTTGTCCTAGTAACTCTCTGGGTGAAGTCTGAGGCTGAGATTTTGCAATCAGCTCCGATGACTTGTCAAGAACAAAGATAACCCAGAAGGTTATTTCAATTGGAAAGGACATTGTCTGAAAGCAAAGTGGGAATTTGACCAGTTCACTGAAAGTCTCTTACAGATGTTAACTGGCAGGAGCGTAGCACAGTACTTCCCTGTTAATGAGTGACCCTTGAGAAAAAAAGTTTCTTCCTTTGAAAAGTTTCTCATTAGAAAAAGTGACATGGAATATAAAAGATAAACATCTACAGGAAAATAAATACAAAACACGAGGGGCAGTCACAGTAAAAGTTCAAGAACTTAGCTGAAGTTTTAAAAATCAAGGTGAAAGGACCAAGGAAAGTTTTTTTTGTGTTATCAAAAAATCTTTAAAAAAAACAAGCAATGATATGGACACTGTAAACAAGTGGGTTACCTCTGAGAGTCAAAGGGAACCATGCTCTACGCGCCCTCTTCAGGCCAAAGTCACTTTCTTTCAGGTAAAGTGGAGCCCTGGGCACAGAGCCCCACATTCCTGCACACCAGCAGGTGGACACCACCAGGGTTACTTTGTGTTTCAGTGCCTTATGTCGGGAGATGTTTACAATCCAGTTCAAAAACCTAGCCAGACATTGACAACCCCTGATACAAAGGACACTTTTATGACTGGAATCTCTGCACTTCATTCCTAAGAATGTGCCCATCACCAGTTGTTTGGCACAGTATTGAAATTTCTTAACTCCCATGGAAGTCTGAGCCTGAAGGCGTATATTTAAATTTTTATATTTTATATTTTAAAATATTTTTATAAATATTTTAATTCTTCAGGCATTTATTTAGAGTTCAGTATAGAGGGGATATATAGTATATCTTATTTTCAAATCTATAATCTGCCTCCTACAAGCTGTAAGATTTTCTGCAAATTACTCAAACTCACTCAAGTTTACTCATTTGTAAACTGGAAATAAAGGTGTCTACTTAATATAGTGGCTGTGACGATCACAGGAGTTCACACCTGTATAGTGTATTATACAGGATAGTATACCTAACAAAGCATGCGCTGTCCTGTGATGACTATTTTCTAAATTTGTGATTGTAATATTGTGGATAAAATGGGTGCCAGAGGTTTCATTTAGGGTCGGGTTATGTGGTTCAGTCTGAATCAGGTTCCATTACTTACTATTATGACTCTCTGAGAGCTCTGAGCTCCCAGGAAGGGTGAAGTATGAAGAAAGACAAAAATCAATACTTGGATCAAGAGCAACATTTAAACCACATTTTAATGGTATTTTATTATTCATAAAATGAATCAACTCATTATCACTCTAAAAACAATGTGCTAACTATCTGGGTGATTAAACTTTCTTTTCTGATTCTTAAGCCTAAAACTTACTCTAAGATTTTTGAGATATTTGAATATTTAAAATAATAGATATTTTACATCAAGAGCATTTTGTAAAACATTTTGCAAACGTTTTGAACTGGCAGGTCACCAAATCCAGACTTCTTTCCTGCATAGCTCCAAAGCATCCATGAAGGATCCAACCAGAAGTGGTCCCTCTGGATGAAGGAAGGGTGCTGCAGCCACAGCAGGCCTCATATCACAGTCACACCAATGCTTGCTTCCATCTTCAGAACCGGCTTGTCAGCTGCTTCTAACTGAAGTGAGAAGAAAAAAACAAAAATGCTGAGAGCTTCGGAATCTCGCAGCATTGACCAACAACTTGGAATAGGATGTACTGGAGAGTCATCTCCACCCCCATGGAACATCTCCTGGCCTTTATTGTCAAGAGTAAAAAGGAAGTTGCAGGAGTGAGTGAGCAAGATCATTATCTCATCATTGATAAAGTGGCAGCAGCAAGACAAACAGGGGCTCAGTTCAGCACCTGGGGCCTGCTGAACTGAATGCAGGTGGTTTATGGAGGAAGATGTTCCACTCTGGCAAACACTGACTTAAGTACCTTACCTCCAGCTGAGCTTCAGGTCAGGTTTTTCCCACTCTGTTAACATAGCATCGAAGAATGTAAAGAGTGACAGAAAGGAACAGATACCTCTCAATTTATATTTCAATAATGCTTAATAGTTATAATCATTTTCATTGTAGCACCAATAGAACCACACACAATAATAGAAGTAAACAAAACCACCTCTTCTCTCACCTAATTACAACATAACCATTTGATTTATTTTTTTTCTAGTCATTTTTTGGGTTAAAAGATGTCTGTTGTGTGTTTATGTTTTGCTTTCCTCTTCATAGTTTACACTGGACTACACAACCAGTCTTTTCAATGGTTGTATGATATTTTCTTGTACGAATGTTCTGTATTGAACACTTGGACTCTTTTAATTATTATGGTTATTGTCATTAGAAATAGTATAGTGTCCTGGGCATTTTATTTACCTTAGTACTTGGACTACTTCCAAGAACCACTGAGTCAAAATATGTGAGCATTTTTATGACTGTTGTTATAAATTGCTTTTACTCATCTATCAGCAAAATAAAAGAAAATCAGTTCATTCAATTTTCATCTATTTCAAAGAAAAAAGATTTTGACATTTAAAAAAACTGCATATTTTAAAAAGCAAATGTGGCTACTTCATTGTTGTTTAATTTTGCATTTTGTAATTTCCTATTTTACCACATTAGATATTGTCTTGTACCTAAACAGACTGTCATGAGCTTGCCTATTAGAATTACAGTTTTCCTTGTTTTGCTATATGTGCTCTTCCAAGATAAAGATATTACTTGTATTTCAGGCACATAATTCTTGCAAATAGTTTTCCCTAGTGTATTGTTCACGTTTAAATCTATTTTTAAGTTTTTAAAAAATCTAGTTTTAAATGCCCCCTGTGTCATAGGCATGCAGGGTTACATTTTACTTAGATGGAGATAAACCTATTTATCTGACGGTTTTTATTTTTTAACCCAATGATATGTCCTTTGACATAAAGTCATGTAAAGCAGACACACATACAGATATTTCCAACAGACACATTTTGCACAGCCAGCTGTCAGATCGCTAGACTCATGTTTCTCCAATGGTCTTGCTTTCTCATGTGCTCCATTCTGAACATTGTTTTTTTTTTCTCCAAAGACTCTGGAGACATTGCTACCTCTATTTCAAATTCCTTCAACATCAGCTGGCACTATCCATAGTGTATCTTACATTGCTATTTAATTTTCCTCCACTATGTTTTGTCTGTGTAACTAAAACATAAATACTTAGAACTGAAGTCATGACTTACTACCTTTTGATATCTTTCAGCAGTACATGGTTGCCTGAAAAACAGTTAGGTGAATTGGGAGCCACCAGTGTTGCATGTGGGGTTAAGTAGCAGAATAGAGAGGGGAAACCAGGAATCTAATGTTTTATGAAATCTAGAGAGAGGAAGTTATTTTAAAGATAACTTTTCAAATTGGAATTTGGAGACACTAGGAGAATCGACTAGCCAGTGGGAAGTGCACTAATCCACACCACCCTAACTAAGGGCAAGTGCACTTCTGGTTTCCATCTCCAATGGGCATGTTCCTGGTCATGTTGAGGAAATTGGGGAAGCTTACCAGGCTTTTGTTTAGGTTTTTTCTGAGAGACCCTTTATATTTCAATATCCTTCTCAAGTGGTAGTGCAGATTCTTCAATCTAGAAATTGAGATAGGAGACAGGAGTCAAATTCTGAAGCTGTTAATAAGGGTCTGATTTACACGATCTAGTCTACAATCTAATGTACAATCGAGCCTCAGAGCAGAGCAGTCAGAGCTGGGACTTCTGACAGTGGCAGCATGGTGTGCATTGTCCTGGGAACCAGGACACTTTGCAAGGATGTTGTGAAAGGAAAGCCACAATCCTAGGGTAGTCGTGGTGGGGAAAGGGTTTGGGTAGCAGAAAGAAAGCTGGCACAGAAACACAGCCAGGATCTAAATCAGGGAGCAAAAGTATCTATTAGGTAACGCAGTCTGATGATTTTCTCTACATGTTCCACAGGCTGATGTTTGTGTCCTTTAGTGAACTCCTACTTTCAATCATCATGCCATCATTTTTTAATTTTAACTGATGGACAAGCAGTACTTTTTGAGAATAGGCCCAGGAAGAACATTTGCCTCCCTTGCTCTTCCCACCACCTCCCCCTCACACCCCATATACTAAGCTCAACTCTGCAAGCTTGTTAGTCCCATAAATAGAGAGATGACCTAACCAGCAGGCTCTGGAAATCACTTAATACTTCATCTTAATCTCCTCCTCATCTTTTTATTTTTATTATAATTTCCCTTTGCTATTCCAGGCAGAGGTAGGCTGGTATAGACATGAGGCAGTTTTGCTGTATTTCTCTGCTCAATTTCAATTACAGGGTCAAATACTGTTTCATAACTTAGAATCCTATTGCAAAGTTGACTTAGAATTTAGAAGACCTTCAGATTCCCAAGTGATCTATCCAAATTCATAGTGAACCATGACATTGGATCAATATTTGTGGTACTTTCTGTGTAACTTAGGTTAGCCTGGGACAGAATAGGTTATAGGGCATTCATTTTTGAGTTCCTGCTTTTTTCAGGCACTGTGAGCACAAGAGCATTGTGTTTTCAGGTTGAGAACCTTCACCCCAATCCCATTTTAACATGAGGGGGAGGGGAAGGGGCTCAGATACACTGCAACCACAGCCATCTCTGGTGGTACCTGGATGCTAGTGTAAGTCAAGGAAGTTCTGATATCTTTTGAAATTTGATTTTCTTTGTCATTTCTTTAGTATTTACAAATAACAATTTATATTGTATACCCTGTGATAACGGAAATTTTTCATACCAAAATCTACGTAAGTGGTTGAACCACTAAGATTAGTGTTTGAACTCTTTCCGAATAAGAAAAATACATTGGTAGCTTCCATAAATTGCAGACTTTCTTTTACCCAAACAAAATTTAAAAAAGAAATGTTCCAAGTTTACCTTTTCCTCAACATTACTTTCTTCTTGCAGGTTTTCATCCAAGAATTCACTTGAAACTGGTTCAAAAAAGATGGTGTTAATTCAGCCACTGAAGTGGGTCACAGTTTCATACAGTTCAACTATTAAATTAGACCATATTCAACTCACTCACACTTGGGATCTGTGATCACATTGGTGTGAAGGATAACCTTTTAAAAAAAAGGCTTAAATAACTTTTATTATAAAGATTATATAACAATGTGTAGAAAGTTTGAAAGGTAAGGAAACAAAATCATCTATTATCTCAATATCCTCAAATATTTTTAATACATAGTAGAAGTGCCAGGGACCTTAGTAAGCAATGAGGACACCTAAGAAAGCACAATAATTTTAGGATTCCATGCTTTCTTGGAGTTTTTTGGTAATAGAACAGCAGACCAACACACATACAAACAAAATCAAAACCAACTTGATATTGGGCTATGGGACAGCACATATTGGGCTACAGGAGCACACAAGAAAACCATTCAGTGAAGTTTTATAGATTTGGAATTATTGTTGATGGCTTCCTGAAGAAAAAACTAAGATTAAAGGGATAAGAAGGAGCTAGCTGTATGGAATGGAGACCTGTGGGTAAGGGCATGTTTAGAGGGTTCTAGGCAGAAGGAGTGTTATTGTGAAGGCTTAGGAGTGGGATATCCCCAGACTCCCATTTCAGGTGAACCATTAAGTTTGCTATGGCTGCATTTTGGAGAAGGAGGAAAAGAGACATCTGATGAAGGAGCAGATGGTGAAGGACCCACTAACATTTCCTGTAGATGCTTAATCTTAAGGTCAGTGGGAACCTATATAAAGACAGTAATTTATGTCCACTTAGTTTCAAAATCATACAACTGTAATGTAACAAAGATATAATTCATTTAAAGTTAGCAACCCAGTATTTTTATCATTGGTATTTTTACTTGACAAGTATCCTAAGTCTTCTCTACATTGCAATATAGAAAATTTACTTTCTATTTTTATTTATTTATTTTGGGTAGCAGGGACTGAATCCAGGGATGCTTAATCACTGAGCCACATCCACAGCCCTTTTTTATTATTTTACTTAGAGACAGGGTCTTACTGAGTTACTTAGCTCCTCACTAAATTGCTAAGACTGGCTTTGAACTTGTGATCTTGCTGCCTCAGCCTCCCAAACAGCTGGGATTACAGTTGTGCACCACAACACCACTGGAAAATTAATTTTTAGTGTCTTCTTAGAGTCTTCTTGATTGCTTGTTGACTTACTTAACCATGTTTATCATTATACATTTTGATTTTTTCTAAGATTTTATTCTTATAAATCATGCTCAATGACCGTTTTCATTTCTTATTTGCTTTATATCTTTAGGATAAATGTTAGAAATTATATTGTTTAATCAAAGGACATAAATACTTTTATGCTTTCGGAATCTCTATAACTTTAATGACTTAATCTGGTATCAACAAAGTAAGAACATATAGTAAATTTCACTACATTTTTTAGTCTATAAGTATTATTATTTAAAAAACTAAGAAAGTAAACCAAATATTTGTTATTATATTATTATATCAGTAATATTGAACATTTTTCTGTATTTCATTTTCAATTTCTTCATTAAATTGTCCTTTGTTTATTTCTTCATTACTAATATGGACATTGGCACTCAAGATTTTGAAATTAATTTTTATATTTCTAAATTTAGACATTATTTCTCCTTTAGATAAATGACAACTATTAACTTCTATTATTTATTTCAAAGTTTAATTCTTCATAATTTTTAAATCTCTCAAAATTATTTTTCAAATTTTAGTCAATGAACTCATAGTAATTATTAAATAATCATTTATGTTTTGATATCATTTTTATGATGTGAAATTTTATGAAGAATAAAATTTATATCAAGATTAGCCATTTAGTTCCAGTGATTTATATGTCAGTTCTTCAGAAAGTACACATTATTTTTATTACTACCACTATATAAAAATATTTTAATTCAGGGGAAGAGCTAGTAGTTCTCTCATTAAGTTTTTTCATATTATTTAGATAACTATGCATGTAAATTGTTATAGATGAAATACAGTAATTTCTAAGCATAACTTGATACTCTGTCTGAGTTCATATATTGAGTATTGAATATGGCAGTTGAAAGGATTTCTCAATATTCTAGGCAGCATGCAAGTACCTATTCCAAATATATATATGGCTATCTTATAAAAGGATAGTAAGTTCTCAAATTTCCCAAAAGAAATAACTCACTTATTGTTCCTAGTTTCAGGGAAGTTGTATGTGTAGATATATACTTTCTTGTTTTCCATCTATGTTTTTTCACATCAACTGAAGTTTGAATAATCATTACTTTTGTGAAATCTTCTATGCCTTGTATCTGAAAGTTTATAAAATGCAAGTTAATTTCTGAATACATATAACACCATTAAACGTTTCTCTAGTTAGCTACTATTTCAGGCCCTTTCTAAACATTTAAAAGATGATTGAAATTATCAATAAATCAACAGAAATAAGACAGATATCTTAAGATTCTTAGATAGGTTGATTGGGGGAAGGTCAATATTCCATATACTCTCACTACTTTTAAAAATATTTTCTCTTTCAAATGAGAAAATTATGAAGTTTAATTATTATTTTAAAAAATCAACAAAAGAGTTTTTCTATATGGCAGAAAGAAAGTTTAAAAAAAACAACATTTCAAGAAATCATTCCACCTGCGGTTGTTTTCAGGACGCATTGAATCACCCTGGTACTCAAATCCACAATGAGCAAGGCTCTATGAGTAGGGAGGAGACAGAGTTGGACAAGTTTAAAGGGGCTTTGGGACTTTCTTGTTTGGCTGTCTAAATTCCCAACCAGCACCCATAATGTTATGGTTTAGATATGAGCTATTTCCTCAAAACACATGTGAGATATTGCAGGAAAGTTAAGGTGAAATGATTAGTCTATGAATGCCTTCCCTTAATCAATCCATTGGGTGGTAACTGCAGGCAGGTAGGGTGTGGCTGGAGGATGTGGGTTACAGGGCACATACCTTTGGGGTTTATATTTTGTCCGTGGTGAGCACAGTCTCTCTCTCTCTCTCCACATCCTGGTGCAATGGTGTCCTGAGCTGCTTTCCTCTGCCACACCCTTCCTCCATGATTTTCTGCCTTACTTCAAGCCCCAAGGAATGGAGTTGCTATTGGACTGGGCCCTCTGAAACCTTGAGCCCACAAATAAACTTTTTCCTCCTCTTTCTTGTCAGGTGTTTTAGTCAGTCAAGAAAAAGCTGACTAAAACACATCCTAAAACTCTGTTCTTTTGTGTTCAGGAAGTGAGGAAAGAGCATGGCAGAGAAGAATGCTTCACTTCCTCTCTTATTGCACATCACACTACTGCTGGTATGTCCACTTAGAAAATTTTAAGACTGTTCCTCACTTCAGGCTCCTCCCATCCCACCTCACAATTTTTCTTGGGTCCCGATTTAGCCTGTAAGTACTTCCATCATAGTTGTTAACATCTAATTAATGTATTTATGTGTCTGTTTCCACTTGGTTGAGAGATCTCTGGAGGGGAAGTCCCATTTGTCTTTATCATTTGAGTGTCTAGCACTATTTCTGCCATATATTAGCTCTTTAAAAACATATTTAAATATATTTGAGATTAATTTACCGGACTCTGCATTCCGCTTCCAATATACTTTCTGTAGCTGTATTTTTATGTGTCCCATAATTCTTTCTGACATGTTTCTCTTACTTTCCCTCAACACACAAAAGTGTTTTTTCTTAAAAGTGTTTTACATTTTTTCTTTTACACGTGCACCAATTCTCATTTTGACAGGCAGAGTAACTCAATTAATAGTTTAAATGAGAAGGCCTTCTCTTTTATACTCACTTGGTTTTCTTTTTGGTACTGGGGATCAAATCCAGGGGTGCTTTACCACTGAACTATGACCACAGCACTTTTTTTATTTTGAGTCAGAGTCTCACTAAGTTGCCTCGGACTTCCTTAAGTTGTTGAGGCTGGTCTTGAACTTTGATCCTCCTGCCTTAGTCTCCCAGCTGCTGGGATTACAGGTGTGTGCCACTGGGCTCAGTTACACTCACTTTAAATGTAGCTGGGGAAAAAACACTGGTATTCAATTCAGCAGGGTCTGGTTTCTAGAGTACTTTTGATAGGGTTCTTCTGCGATGCATAAGTAAAACTAATAGGCCTTGTTTTGTCATGTACGCCTGCACCAAAATCTACAGGCCAAAATGTACAGCTAGGCCTGTTTCATTGGTATTGGATGGAAATAGCTAGTTACTTAGGCCATTGAATGCCAAAGCATTCAGTGAAGACTGTCTGTGGCCGTGGTGGGTATTTATGAAGTGGGGGAAAAAGAGGATCATGGGAAGGTGGAAAGCTGAATTCTAGTAATAACTTTTCTGATACTAATACACTGTTGGACATAAAGAATATTGGCCTGAAGACAAGAATCAATATTTCTTTACCTGATGACATGTTAAAGGAATTAAGAAAGGTGCCTTATAAATTTTTCGTAACAGACAATCTTCTACCGCTCCATGTATGAGGATAACATAGGTTACGCTTTCATCATAGATACCAGTTTTGGTATTTTTTGGTATATCTCTTATGTGCATGTTATAGAGTTTTAATTGCATCTTGTAGTTCCAATCCTACAGGAAAAACACAGTCTCATAGTCTATTGATTATTTCTAAATTTTAATATAAATTTTTAGTCAATATTTGGCATTATCTTAATGCGAAGTTTGTATAAATACCTCTTACCTCATAAGATAAATGTTCCCTGATTTTTTGGGCAGTAATTCCACGTCCAATTTTTAGCCACATTTTATCTTCAATGACAGAATACTTATGTTGAAAGCCTTCACACAAGTGAGTTTTGGGAATAAAATATGTCTGGGAAAAGGAGGATATAAATTTAATATTGCATTCTGTGCAAATGTAGCTGAAGAAATAAGATTTTCCCTATAATAACATTAAAACTAAGATTTTAAATTTACTAAGTTTTTTGCTGTGACTTGGAAACATAATAAAATATATATATTGATCACAATTTTTGTGATCTTGTCCTGAATTACATTTTATTTTCATTTTTGTGATGTGGTGTTGGGGAATTTAGCTCAGGAGCTTGCACATGCTAAGCAAATGCTCTACCACGAGCCACATCCTCAGTTCCACTTTACTAATTTTATTTTATTTTATTTATTTATTTTGGTATGAGGGATTGAACCCAGGCACCCTTGACCACTGAACCACCTCCACAACCTGTTTTATTTTTTATTTTGACACAGGGTATCTCTAAGTTGCTCAGGACCTCACTAAGTTGCTGAGGCTGGCTTTGAACTTGCAATCCTCCTGACTCAGCCCCTCAAGCCACTGAGATTTACAGGTATGAACCACCATGCCGGGCACCACTGTACTGAATTTTAAGAGGCCACATGATCTAATAAGAGCTTAAGTATTCTTCTATTAAATTGTATGTATTTAAGTGACATTATATGAAGTTTTGATATATGTATATGTTGTAAAATGATAGCCATTATCTCACATACTTATTTTTATTAATTTATTTTAAAATGATAAATAATAATTATGTATGCTTACTGGGTAGGGACGCTTATATAGTTATTTTTTACTTTGGGTTATTATTTCATGTTTCTTTGCAAGTTTGGTAATTCATGATTCTTGATGATACATTATAGTTTCCAGATTCTTTCGTCTTCCTCTGAAAATTGTTGGTTCTTGCTAGAGGAGGCAATTCATATACAGTCTGATTACTGTGAGCTTGTGTGAGCTGGGTTTTACGATTTGTTTGGGTCAATCAGAAAACCATATTTTCTAAGACAGTGCAACTTGGAAACTTTTCCCTCAAGGATTCTATCAGGGCTTGTTCTTAAGCTGTTAGGGTGGATCTAGAACAATACCCAATCTAGATCATGATCTTTA
Organism: Sciurus carolinensis; assembly: GCF_902686445.1. Lineage (NCBI taxonomy): Eukaryota > Metazoa > Chordata > Mammalia > Rodentia > Sciuridae > Sciurus > Sciurus carolinensis. The sequence continues at coordinate 80,462,978 of NC_062221.1, read as the reverse complement.
TTTCTGAAGTCTATTCTTTCTTGTCCCTTAGCTGTCTACTTTTGGTTTTAACAAGTATGTCCTTCTCGGGCAAGATGGAACCTTAAAAGTCCCTAATCCTTGGTGCTTCTAGACCTCAAGAGTCTCTATTCCATTTTTAATAATCTAATAAAGCCTGGCATGGTGGCACACACCTGTAATCCCAGAGGCTTCAGAGGCTGAGGAAGAGGATCACAAGTTCAAAGCCAGCCTCAGGCAACTTAGAGAGGCCCTAAGCAACTCAGTGAGACCCTGTCTCTAAACAAAATATTAAAAGGGCTAGGGATGTGGCTCAGTGATTAAGCCACCAGTACATAAGCAAACAAACAAACAAATTTAAAAAACCCAAAACTTAGTGAATCTAGCTTTGCCTCATTCTGTGCATGTGCAGTGCATCCTCAACAGAGGGCTTGTGGAGAACCATCCCACAGACTCCCTGGGTCTCCTTCTGTAACTCCTTCCCTTGCTCCCTGATTGACATTTTTCAGCCATCCTAACCTCTCCCACTTCTCTCTTTCCATGAGATTCTTACTTGCTGCCTCATGGGTGGGATCAGGGTGCATATAGGGCTTCCATTGCAAATTTCTCTTTTTTTAAGGTTTTCAGACACAAACTTCCTATTTCAATGACGGAAAACATATATTTTGGCATATATATTTTGGCAAATTTGTGGTCATGTATGGTGAGTAAGCTAGTAACTTCATCAAAGTCTGAAGTAGAAAGCTAATATTTAAATTCAAATCCCAGGTATCACGTAATTTCACTTAAAATTTTTTTAATATGTATCACCCAGTGACAGAAATGTTTCAGAGGCATAACAGGTGATTATCATACTTAACAAAATTAAAAATAATAGTATCATCTGATATTCTTCTGATATTAAAATTTCCCAAATTGTCTCAAATAAACTCGTAATAATTGGTTTGTTCAAGGACTTTGTATTTGGTCATTGTATTTCCTAAGTTGATTTTTAATAATTTTCTCTTGCCTTCTTTCCCTCTCCCTTCACACACTATGTCATTGATTTATTGGAGAAATCACGTCATTTGTCCTGCAGACTCTTCCATATTCTAGATTTAACTGAATATTCCTTCCTAGTGTTTCTTAACTTGTTTCTAGCTTTGTATTTTCCATAAACTGGGTTGATATAATGGTTTGTAGAGCTACATATTTTCTCCTTTTGTGACTTCATGGGTGGAAGCCATCATTCTTTTGAGTTCAGATTAGGCCAATGGGAACCCCACACATTGGAGATTTTGTCTTCAGTCATCTGTAAGGAAGATTTCTATTAAGTTCTATCACTGACTTTTTCCCTTTCCTTATATTCCAAATTATGTTATTGAGAGTTAACATTGCTGACTCGATTTCACCATGAAGTAGCTCAGAGGATTAGTTTTTGTGGTTAAATTCCTCTTTTGATATGACAGATTCACTTTCAGAAGCCATTTGTCTGGACATTATGCTAGGTGAGTACAACTTTGCAATAAAGTTTGTTCTACTTTTTGTATTTTTTTTTAAATAGTAAGTTGAAACTAGACAGTAGTCATATATTAAACATTGAAAAGATCTTAAATTTTATATTAGACATTGGTTGAGGTACTACAGTAAGACATATATGATGTTTTCTGACCTCCACTACAGTTTTGCAGGTGGCAGAATATTTCATTGGCTCATTAGTTAAGCAGTTTAACTCTCCTATTATTTCACCACTGAGCACATAGTCTGTGTAAATGACTGGGTAAGCTTTCTCCTCTGTCTCCAAGAGTATTGGCTTATTCTCCAAACCCAGATTTACTCTTTTAAGCTGTTTAAGAACAAAGAAACAGAAAAATGCATATGCCAGGTAACTTATATTGTCCAAACTGTCAATCTTAAGGTTTCTTCCCACTTTGGTTTTAACAATTATAATGTATACACGTTATTTTGAAAATAAAAATACTTATTTCTCCGTAAGTAAACTTATTATTAGCAACAGCCTAGACACAAAGCATTTGTAAATACTCTGATCTTTCTGATTTCTCCCACTTAGTCAATCTACTTTATATAAACATAAAATGGACAATAATTTATAATTTTGCCTTAAAAGATGATCCTTTTGGTGGATTCCTGTTATCTATGAGAAAATGTGACTTAAAAGGTTATGTACATTGTTATCCATTCTCTCTGATCATCAAAATTATAGTTTGAATGATATCTGCTGTCCTAAAACATGAACTATGTAATTCCTAACATGGAAAGCTATTATTCTCAGTTTTATAAAGTTTTTCTTAAACCAATGCTCACAAGTACATTAATAAATATCCCTGCTTTACCTTTACCATGCCTGAAATAATGATATAGATTCCTTTAGGCTCATCACCTTCTTCAAATATATCATTTCCACAATCAAATGTCACAATTTTAGCTTTTTCCTAAGGAAAAAAAAAATCACCAAATTCATAACTTATCAATGATATTTTGGCAGTGGTTGAGAATGTTGAAATTCACATTTTAATAAAAGTATTATATTTTTAAAGTAAACATTCAATAAAATATAATATACTGTATTGGTAATAAATTTGTAAGAGAAAATGGAAATTATGAATAGCAAAGAGAGGAAGGTAGATATTCATGGCCATTTTAAATTTCAGATGGAATATTTTTATATAGGTGAGGAAAGAAGTAATCTAAGAATAAGAATATAATGGAGGAATGAAAATGTTTTATGTGAGTAAAAAGTAATGGAAACAGATGAAGGTTTAAGGCACATATGATTCATATACTCATGCTCTAAATAGCTAACTAAATAAATTTTTAAAAATTCATTCACTCTAATTGTTTTAAGTAGGTGAAAAAATATAATTGGTCTTTAGGCACCAGATTTACATAGAAAAAATATTATTAAAGCCAGTTAGACCCATTTATTTGTTAATTCCTAAAAGCTTTATTGAGTAACCACTATGCAGTATGCAACGTGAGAGAAGTTGGATACTCAAAAGATGAGTGAGCTAAAAAAACATAGTAGGTGACAGAGCTGTAAACATAATTGTAATGTAAGGCACTTAACACCGTAATGAAAACACACTGGGTACGATAGTAGCACCTTTGGTCCTCTGACTTCAAGGTGGACTATAGGATGGAAAGGAATCTGGATCCAAGACCTACCTCTCTGAGAACCTCTGGTGGAATGTTTCTGGAGACACAATCAGAAAGTAAATTTTGAAAAAAGTGTCACTGAAGGGCATTGCAAGGAGAGTAAATAGCATCCACAGATAAATGGTATTAGAAAACAGTGTAAAGTGCGTGGGGCACCATGAGTGGATCGGTATGAGTAGAATATTAAGGACAGACAACAAATGGGAAACAGATGAGGACGCTGGGAAGCAGGCAGGAACCAGAAGGTGGAATGACTGTGCATGTCAATCAAAGCGACTTTGATTTTATCCTGTAGATGACCTGGAACAATTAGAGAGTCTTTAACAGGGGTATCATGGCTAACTATTTACTTTTGAAAAGATTAATTGTTGGTACATGAAAGATGGTATTATTAGGAAATAAAAATCTTACCTGAATAAAGTCTATACAGTCTTTATCTTTCTCAAGCCACGGAATGTGATATATGGTTTCTTCAACAGTAAGAGGCTTGATAACAGATGGAAAATCAAGCACCTCTTTTTTTCTGGCCATGATTAACTAAAACCATAAAATTTAAGAAAGAAGCTAAGCCAAATTGGAGTTCCCAGAATAAAAAAAAAAAAAAAAGCTATGTCATTTTCTATTATTTCCTAATCTTGATCTTCTGAGATTTTTGTTCTTTCATAGAAATGTCAACCTCTCCCCTCTTATCACATCTTTGAATCTCTTTATATGATAATTATTCTAAAGTAGTAACTTAAGCTTTTTAAAGCAAATCCTCTTACTGAAGTATAGCAGATGTCCAAAAAACGCACAAAGCATAAAAGTCCATGAAAAGCAATGCAGTGACTGACCATGGACTAAAACCTCTGAATTCATCACCTAAAATAAACCTTCCTCCTCTAAATTGCCTTTGTCAAATGTCAAATTTCTGATACTTGGGAGGACAAGGTCCTTTTTGTGTGTTCCGTCTTCTTCAAGTTTTGTATGAAATGCTTCTGAGACATGTGCACACTTAGCTGTCATGATGATGAAAGGTGAGAGATGGGTAACTGATACCTTGCTAAGAGCTAAACTTGACAGATATTAACCACAAATAAGTATCCAAACCTTCCCCTGGAATATGTGAACCCTTCAATTGGCTCCAAAGTTCCAACATGGTTACATCAGAGAGATTCTTCCATGCAATTCTTGTGTAAGTGGGGAAACAGATTTCTGGAGTTTTCCTTCTCACTTTTGTTTGTATGTTGGGAATCAAACCTAGGTAACCACTCTCCACCAAGCTGCACCCCTAGCCCAACACTCAATGTTTTTGAAAAAAAAAAATTTTTTTTTTTCTGAGCAATAAATTGTATTAGTAACCTATTTGTTAGGCTCCCTTGAAAAGTGTTCATTTTTATTATGGTTTATTAGATTAACTGATTATTTTATGGGTGATTCACATCTTAAAATTTTGATTCTTTACTGCATGGGTTGAAAACTATTACCTGGTAGGCCAACTTTGCTTGAGGCCTACTTTTGTAAATAGTTTTTTTGGGGGAAAGGATACTGTTAAGTCATTCATTTGCATGTTTTCTATAGTTGCTTTGGTGCTACAATTACATAATTGAATAGTTGTGGCAGGGAACCACAGTGCTTGCATAATATATTTGCTGTGTTGCCCTTTATAGAAAATGTTTGTCAAACCCTCCTCAACAGAAATATGTGTTCAGTGAGTTTTTTTTTTTTTTTTTTTTTAGCTCTTACCATGTGGGTGATACATAATTCACACTGGGTCTGTACTTAAGGATTCAGAGTTTTTAATTGCAATTGTTAATAGATGGGAAATAGTCTGGGAAGTAAGCAGAAGGCTGACTGTGGAAGGACTTTACATGTCCTTCAAAGGGATTTTGATTTTATCCTGTAGATAACCAGGAACATTGAGAAAGAATAATTTTCCCCATTGTCTTTGCTATATACTAGTTTGTTTCTGGGCACTCTATTGAATTCTCTTAATAATTTTACAGCTTTTAAATGAAATACTTAGGATTTTTAATTAAATGATGACCAAATAACGGCAGTTTATAGAATGAGTTGAGAACCTTTCTGTCCTTTAACATGTCATTGTACCACTTAAGTAACTTTGAGAAAGATATTGTAGTTAGTCCTAAACCTACAACTGAGCATTTTCATAGATTATGTTATATGGGAAGTGTTATTTCAGTATCATAGATAATTTTCAAGAACACATTGATATCCATTGGAGTGTAGGATGAAGAGTAGATTCACTAGACCATTGGTTTGGGAGAAAGATATGATCTTTCACTGTGGTTAAAATGGAAAGAGAAGTTGACCACCGGGCTATAGAAAGAAAACTTTCCATGGTGGGGGCCTGTCCTTAAATAATTATGTTACGTGAGATTTTTATATCTGAAGAATGATATTTATTGAAAGAGTCAAAAGTAGGCTTCAATACCATGAATGACTACATATGAAGTAAACTCATTTGCTCTGAAAATATTCTACCTTACCTTATAAATTTCAGCACCTTCGATTTTATGAACAATTCCTTTTGACCTGAACACCTTGACAATTTCTCTAGCCATATTGAGCATGACATAAATCTGCTCCTTTGTTTTCATGGTGACAGCAATTTCTGGGTGATCATACTCTAAGTAGCCTGAAAGAGGACAAATTATTTTCAGATGCAATGAGAGCATGGTTGTAAATGTTTCATGTGGATAATAGCTAATGTTTCTTCTCTAACTTCCTAGACTAGAGCCTTCAACACAGGGAAATGAAGCTCTCCCTGACTGGCCCACTGTAGTCAATCAGCACTCACGAGTAGTGCCAGAGATCTGCTGTTTTCTTGACAGCATTCACACCTGTGCCTGAGCCCACGGGAAAGGACAGATAGGCCTCGTCCTAAAGCTGAGTCATGCTGACCCACTGACACTGGGAGCTGCTTGGGGCTCTAAATCTGGTGTCCATGATCTACTTTTTTATTCTGTTTGGATCAGGAGTTTTCACTATGAACTGTGTGCTCAGATATAGCATCTGGTTTAAATCCTTCCATTCATCCAGATTATTGTCCTCTTGCCTTGCCTATGTACTTAGATGACTTATCTGTTTATGTTTTCTGCTAATATCTTCAGGGTTCTTGGATTCTGTCCACTCAGATTCTACATTTGGACTTTTCTTTGACCTCTTGTTTGTCCTGGTACCTGTTCGCCATACACAATCTCACAAATCTGACCCCATTACCAGGCTTCCTGTGTTCTTTGGCTGCCTACTACCTGGTACTGGACCTCTTTTCCCTCCTCACACACGAGCATGATACCCTAAGACTCGTCCTCCACTAGGAGCATGACCCGACACCAGAGAATAGTTCACTGAGCCCCCCAGAAGTTCTGACAGAGATTTCCAGCACTTTATTCTGATTTCAACTCAGTGTACTCCAGAACCCTTGAATGACAGCTCTGTGGCCAGTGGAGAGAAAAAGCAACTTCTTTCCCTATTTTGTTCAGGAAGGCACAAGTTTGGAAGAAAATGGAATTAATAAGGCTATAAAATGGCATGCATAATTGTGGCATGGCAATATGGACTATTTAAACAGAAATTAAAAGGTCTTCATTGTATCTGACAGCAAGAACAAGTGTAGAAATGGATCTATTACACTATACCCATATATACTAGAAAATACAATTATGATGATGTTGAAGTTATTCTCTTTATTATTATTATTGGAAATAAGTTTCCTTAAAGAGTAGGTTAGCTATTAAAAATAATCATTGTTTTTCAAATCATGATGATAAGAGATGATCATGCTAAATATGTAGGAAGAAAAGTACTTACCTAACTCTTTCATAGCTTGTTCCATATTCTTTGTTACCTGAATTAATAACATCTATGGAACAAAAGAAATATTATCTTCACTAGAAAAATGAAACTTTATGTCTTTACATTTGCAACTTTTGGATACTGAACCAAATCTAATAACTTTATAAAAAAGTATAATGGAGGGCTTTTTAGGGACTAGAATTGAATGTTGTGCAATGAAAGATTTCCATTTCCTTTTTTAAAAATTTTCTTTCTCTTTTCTTTTCTTTTTCTTTTTTTCCTTTTTGTCTGTGTAAGGAATTAAACCTCATACACTCTATCACTGAGCTACTGAGCTACACCTCCAGCTCTGAAGTCTTCTTTGCTTCAGCAAGAGCAGTGTAGAAAATAAGAAATGGCATTACCTAGGCTGATTTTGAGAAACCTAAAGGTATACGTATGTTTTCCCTCAAGGCAACTTGCTTTAGGATATTATTGATTTGCGAGGTCATGTGGGGTACTTTACCATTCATCTTTATGAGACCCTACGAATTCGGGACACAGAAATGGCTTTCAACCTCAAGGTGAATAAAAGGTTTGGCCCACATGTATGAGAGTCGAAACAAGGACAAAAATTGGACAGTAATTTAGCCATCTAAGTTCTTTTGCATTTTTTCTTTTGCAGCCTCCAATTCCAGTACTAAATATCAAAGGTTAAAAAAGACAATAAAACTCAGGAAAACAGATTTAAAGTTGCATGATGAAGAGAGGAATAACTACTTTGTGTGATCCATCATACATTGAGGGTCTAGGATTTTGTATTACAAAGTTTTGGGCACATAAAATATATCAGTCAAATGTTTTAAATTGCCTCTGGAGGCAAATACTGAATTCTACCTGGACAATAAAGTGTGGGCACATGACAGTATTAGTTTGCTTCAAATTAGAAAATAAAAAATAAAATATAGAATTTAGGTGCTAGCGCTGTCTCTGGCACTTACTAGCCTTGGGATTTTGAGTCAATCATTTAACCCCTCTCAGTCTCATATGTCTCATCTACATAATGAGAGACTTCTACAAGATTTCCTTGCAGATGCACCTTTGTTTTCTTTACTTCTATTTGTTAGATCACTCACTGTTATTTCCCTTACTGTTTACTAAAAGAAAAACAAAGAGATTGTAGGAGCTTTGGGACATTACGAGGAACCTTTGCCCAACACTGCCATTCCTTCTCACTTTCCAGTATTTCCTGCCTGATGCATCTGCAGTCTAATAAATCTTGGAGCTTGCATTGGGAGAAAGCCGACTACTGCATACGAGCTTCACAAGGACCAAAACGTGATTTACAAGGGCCTTGTAACTTGCTAATGTGAAACAGACGTTTCAGTAAGAAAATATTTGAGTAATTTAAATGTAGATTGGTTTAAGCTTTTGCAGAGATTAATTAACAAACCAGAAGTCAGAGATCACAGCTAAATGTACAGGTTGAGAACATGATGGATGAGGTCAACACAGGTGGAAGGAGTGAAGCCTTTTCCTAGTTTTTAAGGTTTTCCTCACCTGTTTCACTTGTTCAGAACTTGCAATTCGATCAATTATATTCATGACATCTGCTTCACCTTGGACGTATCCTTTTAGTATAGCATACTTAAAGGAGAGCTGATGACTCATCTTTTTATCTATTATTTGCAGCAACTTTGGAGTTATGAGCTGAGAAAAACAGGACTACTATTGTAATATAAATTGCACAAATTTTATTTGCTTATATGTTGATCAGTTTAACACAAATTAATAATAAAAAATTAAGTACCCTGTAAGGTAACTACATAACCTACAAGGATTCTTATTTTATTCATGTTGTCTTTATAACTTCATGACTAAAGCTATTTCTTATAATGAATGATGTTAGGTACCTATTTGTAGCTTACAACTTTATTCTTTATGTATGTACCTTATAGAGTATGGAATGCTATTTTTAAATGGTTTTAGTTCTTGTGAAACAATGTGATTTATCTTCTAAGTTTAGGTTGTAAAATGACTATAAAGTACTGAAACATTCACATGCTAAAACTATAAAACTTCCTACTAGATGGTCTCTTTGGGTGAGAACCCACCACAACCATATCCCCACTAAATTCCACAATTAACTTCTCCCTTTTGTCAAGGATTTAAGTCTCCAGATTTTATGTTGTTAACCGTGCATCTCCCTAACTTCAGCAGAGCTAGCTGTTCCCTGTGTTTTCTCCTCTATGCTCCATAATCTCCATACACTACACCCAACCACTTACCACTAATCCCCAAAGATTCAGCTTAAGTATCACCTAATAAAGGAAGCTGTTTCCTTTATTATTTCAGGGTTAACTTTCATACTACTGTTTTGCATTTATCCTACCATATAACTTTAGAATATCTAGAATACTTGTCATTTCCCTTCTGTAATAAACTCCATTGGTGCAGAGACTATCTTAATTGTCTTTCCAGAATACATAAGCAAACAACTTCTTAGTTGGGTTATGAGTTTCTTTATCTAAACTTTTCAGTAGGTTCTGTATATTCTGTATATTCTGTATATTATGAGAAACAACTAACTAGATGTTAAAATATACTAAACTTGCCTTCCTTGGGTTAAATTACACACTAGCATTATTTACTATTTTATAGAATACTAAAGAAGTATTGATTACATCCTTTCAACTTATTTGATTTATGCCTCTCAGTAGCAAAATAAAAATTATAAACAATCTATACTGTTAGCTTAAACTCTAGATAAAATGGGTCTCATTTAGCTTAGCATGTCACGCAGTGCTGTATTATTTGGGTCCATGCCCTGCATACGGATAGCAAGAGAACCAGAGAAATTATATCTGTAGTCATATATTCTTACATGCCTTGACATAGAGTTTCATGTTATTGAAATAATCATACAAGAAATGAAAACTACACATCATACTTGTTATAGAAACATGATTTAGAACCAGGTGCGGTTGTACACGCCTGGAATCCCAGCAACTTGGGAGACTGAGGCAGGATGATTGTGAGTTCAAAGCCAGCTTGGCAACTCAGCAAGGCCCTAAGCAACTTAGTAAGATCCTGTCTCAAAAATAAAAGATATATATTAAAAAAATATATAAATAAAAGGATTGGGGATGTGACTCAGTGGTTAAGTGCCCCTGGGTTCCATTCCCAATACCAAAAAAAAAAAAAAAAAAAAAAAAGAAAAGAAAAAGAAGCACGTTTGAGATATTAAAGGTCATTTTTTATACCATTGTTCAACAGTTTATGACTGTACATAATATGGAACATATATTTTTATTCTTAATTTGTGTGAATCTATGCTATTTGTTTTGTTCCTATGACAGGTTAGGGTAATTGTTGTTCTGTTTATCTCCACCTTTCATCTTCTTGTATCCACAAAAAGAAATATTACTTCAAGGTTAACTTGTGTTAATATGAAATTTTTCATGTGCTCTCTGTTAAAAGGAAAAGCTGACATGAGTATGTCTATACTTTCATGTGATAAACTAATTTCTAATATAATTTTAATTGTACCAAACAAAAATGTTATAAAACTTGATACATTGAAGGGAGTTAAAATTTAAAATATAACAGTCCAACAGAAAGTTGTCATAAGTAAACTGATTTTAGCCTATATTTCATTAAACAGGAGAAATCTGAAATTGCATGATTTACTTGCTCTTTACCTTCAAAATGCGTAATATGCGAAGAAATCGAATAATTTTCATAAAGACCACTTTGGATTCAATGAAATTCAAATAATAATTAATGGAATTTGTCTCAGTAAGTATTACATCTATGATGCCAATCAATGTAATTACTAACTCAAAAATGTTCCAGGTGTGTGAAAAATATTCCTTCCTCATTGCTGCCATCTGTTGATTTAAAAAGAAATGACATGGTCATGTTTTTGCTTTTACATCATTTTCCACAGTACCTTAAATATCACCGGCTAGGTTCTTCTCTATCTACCTTAAGAGTCTGCATGTCTGAAATGCCACCAGGAAAACAAAGACTAGCAAGTTCAACAGCAAAGCATTCTGTAAAGGAGCACTCAGGACCATTGCCTTAGACTGGGTCATAAAGTACAGGCACAGATGGAAAGAAGCAGATTTATAAGTGACACTGGAGACAAGTGGCAGCAGTGGAAAGGCAGACAAAGGCAAGCAAACGTGCCGTGTGTCATGGTCCTTAAATGTAAAATAAATAGCCCACAATGCCACAATAATTCTGAGCGTTATTATATCACATTATATGGAACTATATGTTTGATATCCAAAAATGTGATTCTGAGTAATAAAAAATCTAGCTGTTTTTGTGATACATATGGGCAAGATTTTATTAAAGTAGCTTAAGATGTAAAGATTTATTTATTAAAAGGGTATGTTTTACTCACTGAAATCATTTGTGTAATTTCATTCTGTCATGATGGAGAATAATTTTTAATCTCTAGAAAATCAAAATAAAAGTAAATTCTTTGCCAGAATTGCCTTAACAATCACACCAATCCTTTTATTTCAGTCAATATACTTAATTTTATAACTAACATAAGGTTTCATCATCATGTGCACATCCAAATAAGTACATTTCAGAAACTATTTATATATAACCATATATAATCATATATTCCTACATTAGGGAAAGAGTAGCTTATCAGGATGTTGAAAATTTCAACAGTTCAAGTTATAGGATATCCTTTTCAATAAGATTGTTGTAAGCTGAGAAATTGCCTTTTTAAAGGCTAATTCCATGTTTGTTTTCCTGTTGTCTTCTTTACACATCTGGAGAACCAATGAGGACAACCAGAGTATTTGTTGATTCATTTATTTAAAATCCTTGAAAAGGATGGTTTTTACAAGTAAAAAAAGAAATAGGAAATTAATACTCTTACTAATCTCAGTATTAGGCATAAGACCGGGTAAGATTACAAAGTTCCCTTTCTTTTTGTTTAACTATGTTAATTTGAAGGCATTATATTATAACAATATGAATTCTGGAATCAAGGATTTCATTGCCTTAAATTTACAACTGAGAAAACTTTTTGATAATTCTCTCCAGAGTCAACTGGACAGTTGAGGTAGGTTTCTAGGTGAATATGAAATTTCTAGTAGAACATGGATATTCTGGAAGGAGCTTATTTTACAAATTAAAGTGGAAGATACTTGAAAATTTTAATATTCTATATCTATAACCCCATTTTATGTCATTTAGCTATTATCATAGTAATTAATTGATTGATCCATGGCATTTATAACACAGGAACACAAAATTTTTAAATATTCCAGAATGGAGACATGCTGTGGTGATTTAATATCATAACATCTTTTTTCTTCAACATAATTATTTTAATTTAGACACGTTTAATTACAATATATACATATACTAGTAGTAAACATATTAATTTGAAAGGAAGTGGCTGAAATACTGGAGCATCTATTCCTAGGGAGAAACTATTCAAAATACATTCCATTTTATGATAGTTCATTTAGTTAACCCTTCTCTGTTTCAAATCATTGAAAGTCTGCTATAACAAAGGTTTCAATGAAGACTGTGGATTTCAGAGTGGAAGAATGGGTTTCCAGTGAAACTTAGAAGGAAGACTATGTTTACAGAAGTTACATTTCTTATGAATATGATTTTTGAGATATTATCATCGCGTTCTGTCAGGGAGATCCACTTGGTAGTTTTCTATATGAACTAGGGCTCTCGATAAAATTTGAGTCTGAAACATAAATTTGGAAGTCATTTAACTATGAATAATTATTGATGCTAAGGAAATAGATGAGTTAGCATAATCAATGAAGACCTTTATTATTTAATTTGTGTCCATGTCTCTTGCTTCATCTTTCATATCCTCCATAAAGATTTAACACCTCTCCAATTTTCTAAATCAGTCAACCCATTCCTGAGTTCCAGTCTTTAGGAATGATGTTGCTTGCCTGTGTCAAAATGTTCTCTGTTTTCCCTTGTTCTCATTCATTATGCCACTTGCTTGTGTACTCATTTTCTTCTTTGACTCCTACACATTATTCAAATTTTAACTCAAGTGTCTCTTTCTCTTGAAAGACCTTACCATTATTCTTGTTTGTTCCCATAGTATCCTATGTACACTCATGAAGATACTAATTTGTCATTTTTGATTACACTCATGAAGATACTAATTTGTCATTTTTGATTAATTCATCTTGTTTTACCAGTTTGTTCCCCTAACTCCACTCACTTGATTTTAAGGTTGCATAGGAGATGGACCTGTTCATGTTTTATGGAAAGTATATGATTCATTCAAAGAAATTGCCATGCTTGTTAATAAACAGAGTCTTGTGTGCTTGTGATCACTATTTTCCTTGAGCCCTGCTCACATTTATCCAGGCTGAGGAAATTCAGCATCTGAATCTGGAAAGGAAAGGACTGGCTCCTTTTTTTATTTTTCCCAAGTCATCAGGTAGCCTCTGTAGATGTCTCACTACCTTCTTACTGAAATAGAGCATTGATGAGATTATTCACTTAAGTACTTGAAAGGACTGGTATAAAATGTAGGACTTTATCCACATTCAAGTATTTGGATGTGTAAGGAATGATCTGGAATTTATGGAAATATGACCACAGCAGAGGAAAAGCCCTGTGTAAAAGGATTTCATGGGCTCCAAAAGGAGAAAGGGTTTATTGAACACAACGTTGTCAAGGAATGGCTGGAAGCTTGGGTAATGTGCTGGATCTCAGTTGCAGAAGTGTGATTGGTCTTCCCCTAAGAGTTTTAAGAGACCAGTTCTCTAACAGAATGAGAAATATTTTTTTGGAAAATTTTGAAAATACAAGGCACGGAAATTCAAGAATGCACTGTATAACAGAAAGAACATGAACTTTGAGGGACTGAATCCTAACTGCTTTTCATTAGTTATGTGATTTTAGACATGTTATACAACTTATCAAATACTGAGGTTCCTGATCTGTAAAACACAAGCATAATATATATCTTACAGAATTAAAATTCTAGGATTTTAAATCTTATAATTGAAATGAATAGTATCCTTATAGTTGGTAAACTATTGTTGTTATGAACATAATGGAAATTTTAAAGGTGGGGTGAAAAAGGGCAGAGCTGAAATCAATAGAAAAGAAGGTTAAAAAAAAATAAGCAGGTTCCAGGTTGCAAACTGAGCAGTGAGAATGATTCTTGAATTAAGAATCATTTGATTCAGGAGTTAATTTGTGAGTTAAGTTGAAGGTAGAGACAAAACCAGGATTGCACAATGGGAGTTTCTTCTCGGTATCTCCAGAAAGTGCAGTGATGTCTCTACAGTCCAGTTCAGATGTCTTAACTGAGCCTGACCATGTGAAGCCAACCAGAGCTATGGCAGCAGCTCAACCTTGGTACAGTACAGAGAGTAATAGAGGCATCTAACAAATAACATTTTAAAAAAGAGATAAATATATATTATTAGATCCAAAGGCATCTTCATCTGTCAGTTAGATCAACACTGCCCCCTTCTATAGTTGAGGAACTTATGGTTGGGAAAAGTTCAGTATCTTGATCAATAATTTATCAGAGAATACCAAAACCAGAGGTAAGGTAGACAGAATTCCAGCTTGATTTTTTTTCCCACTACAGTGTGTCTTAAATGATGTTAGGGTACTCTTTACTCTAACCTGCACACTATTAAACCTACCCCAAATTGTTTTATTCCCTTTTAATTCTGATACCTCCTACGTTCTTTCCAACTAACTTGGAATTTACCATGCACCATGTGATTGGATTTGAATCTGCTCTTTTCCACTACTGTGACTCTGCAACAGCATATACATTTTATAGCAAAGATTTGAGATTTATTTATTTTGTCCAAATATTAGATGTAATTATTCTATTTAAATTTTCTGGCTAAAATATCTTATGCTACAACTTGTTGATCCATATGGCAGAATACTGCTGTCATTGCATTTAAAAATCCAGTAATGACTTTTTCAAGTATAAAAAAAAAGTCAAGCTACCTATTCATTTGCTTATCTATCTAGTATAAAAATAATAAAATGAGCATCCATGTGCTTACCACATTGCTGAGTTTAAGAACATTCCTAATACTATTTAAACTGTGTCCTGGTTTTTTTTGTTGTTGTTGTTGTTGTTGCTGTTGTTTTTTGTTTTTTTTTTTTTGTTTTTTGGGTACTGGAGATTAAACTCAGGGGCACTCAAACACTGAGCCACATCCCCAGCCCTATTTCATATTTTATTTAGAGACAGGGTCTCACTGAGTTGCTTAGACCTCACTTTTGCAGAGGCTGGCTTTGAACTTGCAATCCTCCTTCCTCAGCCTCCTGAGCTGCTGGGATTATAGGTGTGCACCACCACACCCGGTGACTCATACGGTTTTAAAATTTATTTTTGCAATATGGAATCAATGCTATAAACATGCATATTTACTATTGAGTCACCCTAAAACCCTCTTTAAAAAATAAAGTCTGTACTGAGAAGGAGAACTTCATATATTCCTTTAGAAAATTGTCTGTAGCTAGTGTTAAAACATGAGGTTAGGAAGTCTCATTAAACATAACATCTTCTCACACATAAATTTTATATTACCTTAAGGAGATCCTCTAGAATATAAAATGCAAGAAAAGAGTAGTTAGTGTATCTTATTTCATGCTCATAGATGTCATTTAACTGGGATATCCAAGAGATAATAATAGGAAATATATTCATTAGTACCACAAGGTATCCAATATACTCAAATTCATCAGTAAATACGATTTTATGGCATAGACGAGGAATGCAATATCTGTAAAAAAAAAAAAAACAGAAAGTTTTATCTGACAAAGGGATTATGTTAAATTGTGTTCATTATTCACTCAGTTCTGCTCTAAGAATTAGTGGCCGTAGACCCTGTTGAAGTCTGGGAAGCAGCCACCACTGGCTAATATTGTCTCCCTGACTCAGACGTTGTCCTTTTACTTTCTTCTTTGGCTAAATCTCTTGAGTCTAGTTTCCCTTTTTCTTTCCTTCTTTTATCACCTTTCATTAACTTTTATTTTACTTTTAATAGAATGCTTTTGGTATAAAATATGGATAATTCAAACTGGAAATATTTTTGAAATTAAACAATGAGAATTCCTCTCACCTATATTATGAACAGAAAAGGAGTGATAGCATGTATATGTTTTTCTATTACCTGCTTTTTGAAGAACTGAATATGAATATGTTACCTTGTCCAGCATCAAATTGGTAAGAAAGCCTGTGATGTGTGGTATTAGAATGGTATGGACACAAAATCTTATCAAAAAATTTGGAAATGATGTCTGTGTGGTATGAAAAAATAGTTTTCATACCAAGGATAATACTAAAGAGTAGAACTGTAGATGAGAAGATTTACTTTTTATGTTTTTAATAATACTTAAAAATATTTTCAAGTAGTGTAATAAATGCATTATTGTTAAAAATCAAATGATGTAATTGATCAATAAATCAAGTCATGCTGGATTATTTTCTCACTCTCAGGGGTACATTTGTATTATGGGGCAGAAGCTCTTTATAATTTGACCACGTGATTACATTGCTAGAGTCTGCCCAAGCCTGAGCAATGCTTGCACGTGAGAGGAGCCGTGGAAAGTAGGCCTGTTAACTTCACAACAGGGCTACCTCTGCCCTCTCAGTCTGCTCTCTAGACTACTGTTCTTGATCTCCTCCAGCAGCAAAACTGTATCTGGTACAGTATTGCACTTGAGCTACTTTTGGCTTAAGTTTATTGTTGACTATAATCTGTCTTGTTGGTGTCACATGAGCAAATTTTGCAGGAGAAAGAATGGGGACTAGGGGACTACTTACATTTCCTTTAAATCTTTAGTGTTTGTGTTAACTCCTTCATTTCTCCTGAAAATGCTACATTGCCTCTTACTTACTATTTTGGTTATTGGTTCTACTTGGTCATCTGGCCACTACTGTTGTAATGGATCTTATTCTAGAGGATAGTAGATCCACGTGAACGTTTGACCTGATACTATGTATACTACCCTAAATAGGCCCTCAGAGACCTGCAGAAATAACCACAGAGTAGTTGGTCTCCTCCCTTTTGTAACCAGGTTCTCTTAAGAAAAGTGTCATTCTAGTCAACTGTTCATCTAAATGACCATTTGACACATATTATTTCTCATCCATCCCCAGATCAAGGCCTGAAAAGCTCTTTTGGCTAATAAATCATGGAGCTGGGATTCTAAACTGAGTCACCTGACTCCAGAATCTGTACCATAATTTACCTTGGAATGGTGATATTTAAAGGATACAGGGACTGCCAATACTAGCTTTTCAAATCTCTTTTTTTCAAATTTCATCAACAAAAATAATTACTCAGAAGAGTTGCAGCTTAAATCACTATTAAAGGCTTTTACAGAGTTGTAATATAAAATTAAACATTTGCTATTTGAGTGTGGTGGATTAAAGATAGCCACAAGTTCTTTGAAACTCCTATTGAGAAGAGGGGTCAATATTCCTTCCCCTCGGTTCTAAGAAAAGAAATAAAAGGCATTCAAATTGAAAAGAAAGAAGTAAAATTATCTTTATTTTTTATGGTACATACACTGGGAATGAACCATCTGAAAATGAAATTAAGAAAGCAATTCTATTTAAAATAGCATTAAAAAGAAGAAATACTTAAGATTAAATTTAACCAAAGATTTATTCTCTGAAAACTAAATACATTACTAAAAGATTCACTGCATATGCAGATTCAATGCAACCCCTATGAAAATATCAATGACTATTTTTTTTGCAGAAAGAAAAAATGAAGTTGAAGAACTTGTACTTTCTGATATCACAATTGTTCAGTGGCTGTGGAAAACAATTTGGTGGTAGCTCAAGAAATTAAATATAAAATTATCAGATAAACTAGCAATTTTATACAGAGAGGTACACCCAAAAGAATGGAAAGCAAGCATTCAAACAAATAACTTGTACACAAATATTCATAGCAGTGCTATTTATACTAGCCAAAAGGTGGAAACAATTCAAATGTCCATGATCTGATTAATGTAAAAAAAATGTAGCATATCCATGCAATGGATTATTATTCAGATGCAAAAAGGAGTAAAATACAGATATATACTACAAAGTAGATGAACCTTATACTAATGATAATGCTACATTTATGTGCATGAAGACATTGGTAAGTGAAAGAAACTAGAAATAAAAGGCTACACATTGATGATTCTGTTAAAATTCAGAATAGGTAAAAAAAAGTCATTTAGTGCTATCTGGGAGCTGGAGAGAGAGGGGAATGTGAAATGACTGCTAAATGAGGACTGGCTTACTTTTGGATTAGTGAAAATATAATAGAATTTGACAGAGTTGATGGCTGTCCAACATTGTGAATGTACAAAATAACATTGAATTGTACACTTGAAAATAATTAATGGCAATTTTATGTTATGTGAAATTTGTCTCAATTTAAAAAAAGGAGTACATTATTATTCCTCTTTCCTTTTTTAAGTAACTTTTTGTTACTTAAATATACAAGTAATTTAGTTTTAAACTACTTAAAAATATTTTGCAAAGTATTTAGGTTATAATTAAAAAGAGAATGAAAAGGGACTTTCAAAAGAACATAAATAACATTTAAGTTTCAAAAGCATTTACCTTGATGGAATCCCTTTATCTTTCTTAGTATTGTATACCCAATTGAGCAGTACTTTTCTAAGGAAGCCAAGAAGCTTTTTGCTTTCAGAATAATGCTTTATTGTCTCAGGAGTCATATAGCTAAAAAAGAGAGAGATCTTTAAATATGACCTTAAACATTTTGAGATAAGTTCAATGCAGTGTTGTCAAAAAGCAGTAAAAATATTTTGTGCAGTGATATCCATGAATGAGGCATTTTCATGAGTAGGGATCAAAGTCACGAAATTGTAGACTCAAGTAAATATATAAACAAAAAGTTAAGTTGTAAGATCCACTCATTAAACAGAGAGCCCAAGAAAATTGGGTATACATGCTTTAAAATAGCAGAGAGTTCAAGGCCTAGGAAGAGAATATCAATCAAATATTCAGGATTCACATTCACTTTGATTTTCATTTTGGATCCCCTACTGTCTGATATGGCAGTGAACACATAAACTCATAAACACGCCTATCTATCTACAAGCAGGGGGTAAAAATACCCATGTCAGACTAGGATAATTAAATGAGGCCGGGTATGTAAAGTATCTAGCCCATCTCACACATCATCCCATCTCTTTTGTTTCAGCTTCAGGGCAACCAGTTAAGTTATAATGTACACAAAGGGTTAAGATAATTACTTGGAAAGGTCAGTGTCATGAAAGACCCCAAAGACTTTCTATTAGCACTGTTTCAGGTTGTCTGCAGGTTTTGTGCTAAGATAAGTCAGATCCCTGTGCTGCGACTTGATCTTGCTCAGTTAACCCTTTTGGTTTTATAAGAAATTTGCCTGCTGTTGACAGAAACTCTCACTGCCTTCATCAGACAAGTGACAGAACTCTGGGTAAATGGGCCTGAGGCCCAAGCTTGTGCTGTGGTTTCATGGAAGGGCAATCGAATCTATTTAAAGGTGGACCTCATCCTCTCTATTGATTAAAATGCTCTCACTCTAAAGAGTGTGTGCAATTTCTCTGCTAGAGGGCTATTAATGTAATGGAAAAGAATGATGTCATTTGATTTTCCAAGATTCAATATAATAATGTGCTAATTACATGGAAAATCTTGAGTGTGTAGGTGATTTGATCCATTCACTATTTTAAAATTATCTATTGAACACCCCCCCACCTTTTGTGCGCTGTGGATTTACTGGTCTCTGCCTTTGACATAATGTGGTGGTACCTCAAGAAATTAAATAGAGAATTCCCATATGACCTAGCAATTTTATACATAAAATTGTACCCAAAAGACTAGAAGGATAAAACTTGCCTATAACATTTGTAGTGAAATGTAGTAAGTGTTGCCACAGATATAATAAATAAGAGGTACTCTCAAGCGGGGGCGGGGGTATTGAACAGATTCCTGGAGAATCAGGAAACCCTCCTAAATGAATTCATGTCTAAGTTAAGATCTGATGATTTCATAGGTTCCTATGAATCTTAAAGTTCTGTGGTATCAATAAGTATGTGATCATTTACAGCCCAAATTTATAAGTAATGCAGACTCTTGAATTCATATTTTACATTAGCATGTTCACTATTTAAACGTGATGTAGGAAACAGGATGATGTCTCTAACTGGATAATGAGGCACCTTGCCTTTGAATCCTGGTTATGAAATTTATTATACAAAAGACCATGGGTAAGTTATTTAAAATCTTTATACTTCATTTTCTTCCCTGCATCCAAGACAATAATAGCACTTCTCTCAGAATTTTTGTGAGATAAAAATAAGTAATGCATATAAAGTGTTCAAAAATGTACCTGGCACAACACACAATAAACTATACATGATTTCTTAGGCAATTTCTTAGGCTCTTGTGTAAATCCTCTACTCCTTCTATGCTTAGACTTTTTCTTGTCACAGGACACCCCACCCAAGGAGCTACTATATGAATGATCAATAAATGGCAAGGTCAACTCTCAGGACATCCCAGCAAAGAAGCAAAGCCAATCAACAGAAGTTCTCTATGGGCTGGAATATCAATTTACTAATTGTGACATTCCACAGTGCCTGGCATGTAACTTTGCACATATTAGCATTCAATGTATGTCTCTGACATTCATGAGTAAAAATATCATATATTCCAAAATTTGTATGTTGAATATTAACAGATGATGTATAAAGTGCCACCTGTGCTTTGGGAAGATGGGCATGCAGAGATTAAGGAACACTTTGTTCTTAGGCATTCCAATAGTCTTAAATAAAGTAGTTTACCACAGCTTAACTTTGGAGCAGGGGTCAGAAATAGGAAGCGGGGAGCACTTTGGTCAGAAGGAGCAGCTTGCACAAATGCACAGGAATGAAGGAGCACAGCAAGCTTGGGAAAGTGGAAGTAGGTGATTTGGCCTAACCCTGAGGGTAGAACAGGTGGTGGCTTGTCCTCACACTACTTGAGAAACCTAAGTCACCAGAAAAAAGCAGGAAAACTCACTTGCATAATTCCCTACATGCCGTGACTTAAGGTAGGAGGTTTCTCTTGACACATACTTACTCTCCCTTCCTTTCACCAAAGCTTCCTGCTGCACCAACCAACACCTGGGCTGCCTTCTGGGACAGAATCTCATTCTTGTATTGTCTTTGGTAGCTCGCCTAAAAGAAACATTGATTCAAATTATTAGATAGCATGGAAGACAATGACAAATTATTACTGCCTTTATGTAAGATAATCTTTGAGAAAGAAGTCAAAATCCCCAAACAATCCAATTTGTCCACAAAAAGCATCTTTCTATGAAGTCCAGACCATCAGATCATCACAAAAGGTAAGATCTGAGCTGCGGGTAGAACAACTATTGCTGAAGGACCTATTGACAATTGTTAACTAAGTTCCCCAAAAATCAGTGGAGTTCTATGACCAATAATTCTGGGAACTGCTGCAAGCTGTATCTCCATCTTAAAAGTTAAAAAAAAAAAAAAAAAGATATATGTTTGAATGCTAAAGACGCTGGGAAATCCTAAAGGATTAACGTGATTCCGGTTGACAGCTTTATTTAATTTCATTTCCCTAACTATTTCCAATCAGAACGCTGCTATCTGCAGTTTATTATAAAGATAAAAGAGACTGTTGCAAAGCACAGTCTTTTTAAAAATTAGTATATAATAATGATATAGAATAGTGGGGCTCACTGTGGCATAGTCAAACATGCATATAACATAATTTGTCCAATATATAGATGGTTGGGTAGCTTCATGTCTCCTACATGTATGAGCAGGGTGTTGCAGAAAGCTTGATCTGATATTGTCCTTGGTTTCTGTGTGCTGACACTGTTGAGAATCACTCTAGAAACCAACTTTCTAACGCAAATACATGATAGGACTAAAGATTCCTGGGTCCTGTAGCAGGAATTCTCTCACATAATTAAAACACTCTTTCGTTCTTGGGGAATTTACTAGAAAGGGATACCACCTAAATTTGAGGATGTGGGATTAAAAAATTTATCTCTTCATAATGACAGGAAATCTATGGCACTCTTCTCCTTAAAGAGCATTAAAGTATTTACAAAAAACACGTAAGATTAAAACATTTTCATTTTCCTCAAAGATAAAAACTAGTTTATGGAAAAAATGAGGATGTCAAAAATATCAATCTCATGAAAGCTTAGCAATACAAATGACAAGGCAGTTAAAACTAGAAAGATGTTTATCCTTACATGATCATTTCCACCAAAATAAAAGAATTTAGAAAATGGTTGATTCCTAAAAAGTAACTGCCATTGAATTAACTGATCTACATAATGTGTTTTATATTCTTGCAAAAACATTGAGAATATTCAAACCTATATTTTGTAAATGTGAAAGCTGAGGCTCAGAGAATTAAGTAACTTTCCAAAGATGACGTTAGAAGCTCAGATTTCTTGAATTCTCCCCAGCCCCATTAAGGTATGCTGCCTCTTTTTTTGTTTGTTTTCCCATATTTTTAATTGCTCATTATAATTATACATAATGATGGGATTCATCATCTCCTATTTGTACATGTACACAATGTAACTCCTTTCCCTCCTCTCCTCAGTCCCCCTGGTCCCTTTCCTCTACTCTACTGTTCTCTCTTTGATTTTCTTGAGATCCCCTCCCCCAGTCCACTTTTACTTTTTTCCTCTCTAGCTTCCACATATTTGAGAAAATACTCAATCCTTGACTTTCTAAGTTTGGCTTATTTTGCCTGACATAATGTTCTCAATTTCCATCCATTTTCCTGAAAAGGAAAAACTCTATTGTATGTATATGTTGCATTCATCCACTGATGGACACACCTGGTCTCATAGTTTGACTATTATGAATTAAACACACCATATGCCTGTATCACTATAGTATGCTGACTTTAATTCTCAACAATAAATCCTGAGAAGTGATATAACTGGGTCATATGGTGGTTCCATTCCTAGTTATTTGATTTCCATAGAGGTTGTACTAATGTACAATCTCATCTACGGTGTAAAATGTTCCTTTTTCTCCATAGCCTCTCCTCCTTATTATTGTTTGTATTCTTGATGACTGTCACTCTGACAAGTGTGAGATGAAATATCAGTGTAGTTTTGATTTGCATTTCTTTAAATGCTAAAAACATTGAACATTTTTTAATATATAGGTGGCTATTTGTATTTCTTCTTTTGAGAATTGTCTGTCTAGTTCATTTGCCCATTTATTAATTGGGATTTTTTTATATTAAGTTTTTTGAGTTTTGTACATGTTCTGGATATTAATCCTCTGTCAGAAGAGTAGTTAGCAAAGATTTCTCCCCCTTTCTGTAGGTTTCTTCTTCACATTCTTGTTTCCTCTGTTGTGCAGAAGCTTTTTAATTTGTTGCCATTTCATTTATTAATTTTTGTTATTATTTCCTGAACTTTCCTTTGGGGTCCTATTGAGAAAATCATTGCCTATGTCTCTGTATTGGAGTGTTGACCCTACATTTTCTTCTAAGAATTGGTATGCCACCTCTTCTGAACCATGTTTTTGCCATGCTGTGCTTTGTTTCCCTAACATACAATAATAGAGAAGATATCCTCCACTTAACGAGAAGTGACAGATTTTAATGAAAGTTCTCAAAGCTCTGAAACTGTTATAGATGAATTACTATTATTACAATTGAGATTGCAGAAACCAAATCAGCAAATAAAGATAAATGTAAAAATACATCTAGAAGGAAAATGGGTTAAAACCCTACAAAGTGAGCTGCGGATTTAGGAGGCAGAGGGGAGAGACTCAGCCTGCTTTGAAAACTAGGGATTCCTGGTTAAGACACAGCACACAGAGACACCGATCAGAGATGTAACAGTAGACATGAGACATTTGAGCCAAGGAATCAAAAAGACACAGGGAGTGATCACTGCAGAAAACACAGAGGAAAGAACCAGAGGTGAGTCAACATCTCTTTCATAAACGGGGAGAATAAAGACTAAAAGTAGTAGTCCTGAGTTACGCACCAAACTAATAACAAAAGCAAGACTTGAAATGCAGTCCTCCTGCATTTGTTATGATGATTGTTTAATATTATATTTTCCTGAAGTAAATAAGAAATCTGGAAGTGACTTAAAGACATGCTCTCATATTTTTTAAGTGATACAGAAACAAATAATTCTACATGCATCTAAGCAGGAAAAGAGGCTACATTTAATTTCATAAATATTTATTGATTTCATACTTATTACTTCATTGTCTTCATATGAACATATCATTAGTTAGATGCAATTTTCATATTTTCAGATGTAAATCATCTTTAGATATTTACTAATCAAATTGCTTTTTCTACAGTGTCAGGACAAAAGTACTGGCCAAACCATTAGAACATAAATTTTGAAGATATTCTCAACTGGAAGTGTTGTTAGAAATAATCAGTGACAATTATAAAATATCAAATTGAATGTTGAAGAATATAATGCTTAAGAAAGAACATCTATAAAAGACTTGTTTATAAAATAATGAATGAGCATGATTGTTAGAACAAAAAATTTAAAATAGTTACAGTTAAAACAGGAGTAACAAAGTTGTTTTGGAACACTATTCTTGGCCACTGGTACAGTGCCTAGGACATTATTTCTTTTTTCCTTTTAAAGAATGAAGTTACAGCAAGATTGAGAAAAAGGAAATGGAAAAATATATCTATTCAAAGAGCTGTAGTTAGCATTTTAATTAAAAAGTTATACATAGGTATTAATGTTTATAATATTTTATAAGATAAAAATTAAAGATATTTTTAAGTTAGTTTACCAGACCAAAGAAACAAAAGGTATGACTAATAAGGATGATTGTTAGACTAAAACAAAATATTTCCATACAAAAGAGAAAAAAGGAAGGAAAGAAAACAGAAGGATAGAAAATTAAAATGCCAAGAGAGATGGCAAAGCAGAGCAAAATTGAGATGGTAAAATAGACAAACTATTTGTTCTGGTAATAATCATTAATCAATTGAACAAACATTATTAATCAATTGAACAAACATTAACTTAGCACCAATTATGTGTTCCACATTATGCTACTCACTAAAGGTGTACAGTTTAATGACAGATCACACCTTTGAGATACTGCCTTGGTTTGTTAGATTTACTGGAAGTAAATGACCTCTACTAAAAGGTAAAATTAAATAACTGATGTACAAAGATACCAGCAAACTAACAGGCATAGTTTTTTTTTTTTTTTTTTCCTAAAGATTAGGAAAATACTGTGTATGTGTGTGTGTGTATATATATATGTGCAAAGTATGTGTGACAGTAAGGTGGGGGGAAAATGGGTTGTAGTGTTATCAGTGGGAGAGCCTTTGGTCATGAGTTCCACTAGAAGGGTTATTAGGAAAATTTGCTAGCAAGTATGTTATGTGGAGAAGTGGAGGTAAATATTTGGAAAAGTCAAGTGAGAAATGAGAGCGATCAAAATGTATGTCTCCACAAATCTGAGTGGTGGAGCAAAGGAATAAAAGGGAGAACACAATGAACTGGGTCAAGCCCAAGGTGAAGTGAGATAAAGGTTGCAGTGTGGGCTTTCAGGGACGGTCTGATAAGTGACAAGTGGATGATGGCTCTATATGCAACTGGAAGGGCCAACCCTGAACATTTTGAGAAGTGATCTGAAAGGAATCACTTTGCAGATTTTGAGGGTAACATGAATAGCACATTTGGACAGGTAAAGATTATGTCATTATGTTAGTGGTTGATTTTCTCCATGTTATGGTGTTCATGTTCTCCTTTGCTTTTATTTTTTCTCTCACTGAAAATGTTTTGATTTAGGGGTTTCATAGAAAAAAAAAACAGAGTAGCGATTTCTACTTCCTAAATTATATAGCAGATTTCATGTACTTTTCCATTATTCTATCACTTTTTTTACAGTTATGGAGGAAGTTTTTGCAAACTTCCCCTTTTTGCTTTCCTAAGAAAAGTGAGCAATTATTGCAGCGTAGGGAAGCTACACATGGCTGATCAGACTCACCCAGTGTTATGTCAGAATTAGTCCTACTCCATTGTTTCTAAATCCTTTCCTATTTTGGAGTTCTGCTCTGATTGCTTGTCTAGCCTGTTCCATTGTTGCCTTTCCACTGACAATTTTTCCCTCTCATTCTTTCTGTCTGTATTTAGACAGTCCTCCCCTTTGCCTTTGTTTTAGAAGCTGCTCTGAGATGGTTTCCAAGGGAAACTGGATGACTGGCTGTTGTCCACTTACCTCACAGACTCATGTCCCCTGGAGTATCAGATTTAGAAGAGAGGGAAGAACAAGAAAGATGACTTTTCCCCACATTAAACTATGTGGGAGGACATTACTGCTTAGCCAGCAGCAATACCTAATTTGGTACAAATGGAAAATTTGTTGAAGGAGTACAGCTATGTGGGCAGAAACTTCATTCTTTATGAAACTGCTTCAGTTGCTTAATTAAGTCATTTAGGTTACCCCCAAAACTGATTTTGAGAAAAGTTTCCCATCAGCACTATTTCTGAGGACAGAACAGTCGTGCCTAACAGATTCCATTTCCCAAGTTAGACTGAGTGAGCACAGTACTTAAGACCCCCATGTGGCTAGAATAGCTGATAAATACTTGAAAGTTTCATATGCAACAGGAAAGACCAACATGAATATTTGAGATGGGTGGCAGTAGATGAAAAACAATGTCCGAGTCCTGTAGACTACTGAACGGTAGAAGGTCTGTAATTTTTATGCTAGATTTGGATAAAGATATGATACCCTCTACCTGCATTTATTAGAGGATTTAGTGGAATCCTTCCAAGAAAAACTGGATTGGAGCCAGAGAAGGCAGTGTCAAGGAACTGATTGTCTCACACACCTGAAGTTTAGCCCATTAGTGTCTGTGAAATTCCCAAATCTTCATCATAAATCACCTTTTACTTAAACTAATTTAAGTAGATTTCCTTCTTCCCTCCTTTCTCCCTCCCTCCCTCGCTTCCTTTTCTTTGTCAAGCAAATTTCTAAGAAAATGCTAAGCTTTCCTTTGCTTTTGTAGACAATCCATTAAGTGATACAGGTGAGCACAGTCAAATGTATTTAGCAAGGAAGAAGGCTTTCAGTGTAACTGTAGGCCCCCAAATGATATTAAAGGAGAATAACAGTACTAACAATTTGTGCTGATAGGACACGCCTGTTGGCCAGCTTCATGGCTTCAATGTTAAGGGTCTCATTTATTTCCTTGTTACAGTCTGGACAAATCACCTTCTGATGTTCTGTTGTTTCTCCTTGCTTTAACTAAGTAAAACACAAATTAAAAAGCAACAAATAATACGTGAATATGAATGCATCATTTAGCTTAAAACCCAAGCAATACTCAGTCTGGTTTGGTTTAAAAAAAATGACAGAGAATCTGGTAGATATAGAAAAATGTTCTTATGCTTCTCATTTGCTCAAATGCCCTCACCATTTGCTCAATAACGCTTAAAGGTAAAATAGTTGCCAGATTTAGGAAAAGGAGTTATATCTTATACATTTACTTTTACATGGCATTATTAAAAGTTTATAAAAGTTGTCACATGAATGATCATACTTTAAGCCAGTACTTTCATGTGGTCCCCTAGTAACAGCAGCCGCACCTGGGAATTGTTAGAAATGCACATTCTCAGACCACTGAGACTCACCAAATCAGAACCGGGAAAGGCAGGCAGTGATATGCTACAAACTCGTTCAATGATTCTGCTTCAGTCATAGTTGGACAACCATGAGGCCAGGGGCAAAAGGACAGTCAGTGTAAGTAACAAATGAGGGGTGAGTTGGGAAGATGAGGGCTGGTTCAAAAGGAAAGGAAATAAAATGCTAATATCTTCAGGACACTTCCCCTCCTCCTCACCTGTTGCCACCTTCCTCCAGGGAACTGTTCCTCCCAATAAAGAGTTGTTAATAAATGCCCCTGGGGCAGCTCCCTTCCTGCCTGTACCCCTGGGCAGCTTTGCTCCTGCCCTTGAATCACTTCACCTTTTGGCTCACCTTTTGAATCATGTAGGCAGGATGCAGGGAGGAGAGAGCATGAGAACAGAGGAAATCTAAAATCTATAAAAGGAGCAGGACACCCCCACTTCCTTGGGCACCAACTTCCAACTTGGACCTCTCTCTCTCTCTCTCTCTGTTTTATCCTTTAAATAAAACTGTTTTGTTCTTGCCTCCACATTTCTCAGATGTTCAATCCTTAACACTGAGGGAACGGATCCCAATCCTGATCAATTCTCAAAACCAGTTATCAACCACAGTTTAAAGGAATCACTCAAGGCAGAATAAAAGGTGACTATGCATTAAGGAGATAGGAATGTGGATAATTTGCTGATAAGAAAAGCTGAAGTTTATAGAATGTAAATGATTTGCTCAAGATCACAGAGCAATTTATTAAGTAACAAAGCTAGCATATATATTTGGATTTTTTTAATCCAAGGCCAGTGTTGTATCTCTAACACTGTGAGATCCCCCTGTCTGCATGGTAAAGAGGACAATGCCACTGCCTTCTGAAACATCAAGTAGAGAGCTGTTAGAGTGAACTGCATAGTGGATTAAAAACACATATTCTTGGGACCCTGCACAGGCTATCTGCTTCAGAATCTCCAGGACAGGAATTTTGGGAACTCAATATTTTTAATAATCTTTCCAGATGATTCTGAGGTAGGAGGGTCATCAAAAGACTACAATCAGAGTTACTGGAGAAATGTTCAGATTTGACTTGGTAGTTGTCCCACCCAGATCCTGGCACGATTACTGCAAGTAAGCACAGGGCTTGGTTCTGAGTCTCCATCTGGAGCTTCAAGCACTGGTTCATGAATATGAAATAGATTTGGGGAATTCTATTTCATAGAGACTAATTTTCTTACCAATGTACTCCTGGAAGTTGACCCCTCAAATATGTTATGCAGAAAAATATTGCAATAAAAACCTGTTATGACAGGACATGGAAAAACAGCACCAACTTTGAAAAGACCTCAGACAATGTTTACTGTTTCCCCTTATAGAAACCGTGACTTCTTGGTGTGCTGAGTACTCTAAATGAGTATTACCATAGAGATTCTAAAGCATATCTCACAAATAGAGGGTTATATTTCACTAACAGTTAATTCATGCTACTGACTTTGAATTCTATTTTATATTTGAAAAATTAATTAATCGTGAACTAGGGTCTACCAAATGCTTAGTATATATAAATTGCCTAAATAAACACTAAATAAGCAAATGAACATAACACTGTCCACTCTCAATCTGGTCAAAAAGAAAACATTTTCTAAGGCTCACTCTCCTATTTTTTATGTTATCTTTTAAAGGTAGCTCCAATATGCTGTTTCTCTTTTTGAACTTACGATATAATTTTATGTGTATTCAAAGGGGTTGTGACTTCTATTTGTCCCACTGTGATCACTAAATTTCTCAAGATGCCCGCCTTACTTTTATGGTAAATAAGGAATAACCAATACAACTTCTCTGTCAATTACAAATATGTAAAGTCATGAATTAATATTTATAACAATCTATACTTAGTGGCTATTAGATCTAGTTTTTGGAAATAGAAAGATATAACATGCTTACTGCATATGGATTTTGAAGAATAATTGCCTTCTCAACCATGTTCCAATCAGCATTAGCAAGATCTTTGTCAAATTTGAGTGCAGATGCAGTAGATTTGGTTAACTCTTGAAAATGTTGAAAAGTATAATAAACTGTTTTATATTTTGTTGATGTGACATCACGAAGACCTTCAATGACAAGAGCACATTTCATAAACAACAGGAACACCACCATTTTGATAGATTATAAAGTTTACTTTTGTTCTTATTCTCAATAATGATTTTGAACATTCAAGAGTCAATATAAATTGTTTAATAATAGGAATGCCAACATTTTTTTTAATTTTCCTACTCCTTCTTACAAAAAGTTGAGATACAATAATGACAATGAGAGCTAAAGTTTATTGGGTGCTTACTCTATGCTGAAAAGCTTGCATCGGCTGTTTGTGTGTATTAAGATTTTTGGTTATCTTGAACACCTTTTTAGGTGAGTCCTTTTTTCCCCGGTTTGATAGATGAGTAAACAGAAGAACAGAGGTGTGATGAATTGTTTTATGTGTTAACTTGATTGGTGCCTAGATATTTATTTAAACCATATCCTAAGTATGTCTGTGAGGGTGCTTGTGGATGAGAATAACATTTAAATTGGTAGACTCTCCAATGTGACTGAGACTCATCCAGTCTCTTGGAGGCTTGGGAAGAACAAAAAGCTAACACAAAAGAGAATTCACTTTCTCTGTCTGCCTGATGGTCTTGAAGCTAGAACATTGGTCTTCTCTTGCCTTTGGGCTCAGGCTGAAACTTACACCATTTACTCAGGCATTCAGACTACAGATGTGGCACCTAGCTTCCATAGGTGCATAAGCCATTGCAGCACATGTGAGGAATTATTTGCATTATTCTTTAAGATCCAATACCTGAAACATTTTTCTGTCCTTAAACACCCCCAGTTTCTAGCTTCCTCAGGAATTTGGCATCTACCGTCTTGTCTGTTTTATTTCATATTTGTTTTGTTTATTTTGATGCACATATGATTCTGATATTGACTTGTTTACTGTTTTGTTTCTCTTTATTTCAATATTAGATCTTTCAGTTCAGAAATCTTTTCTGTCTTCAGGATGCAATACTACCAGTTAGAGTAGTGCCAACCATCTGGGAGGCTTGTAAAGTTGTTGAATAATTAAATAGATTTATACTATTAATTTAGCTACACTAAAGTAAATCACTAATCCTTTTAAATAAACAAGCTTATTGGCCTGAGCCATTAATATACCTTTATGTAGAGACTTAATTTCACCTTTAATTAGGAATTATTGAGTCATCTTTATATGGACTTTTTCTTAGTAGTACTTCATTAGCATATTTAGAAAAATTTTCTCTTCACTAAGAATAGTAAATAGTAAGGCTTACCTAGTTTAGTAACTGCCATTGGCAAAATAAATCTATTGATAATTAAGTGAATTAAACATACTGACACTCCATGAAATAGTACCTAGAATTCAAAAAAATATACAAAGTAAGTATTCAGGATAGTTTATTATAATATATTCTGTCTTTTCCTGTGTAAATTAGGCTAGACTTTATGATGTTAATAGATACTTAAAGCAGGTAAGGAATTTGTATGACAAGTATGATGAAAGCACTCCAGAGATTCTATCTTCCTGAGCATACTTCATTCATGTTTGAGAATGAAACCAAAATCAGAACTGTGGCTTCTATTTAGGGGAAGTATTCTTTCTAGCTTTCTTGTTTGCTCATTCCGAGAGAAGCCAGCTACCTAATTATGAACTGAGCTATGGAGAGACCCAAGTGACAAGGAACTATGGCAGGCTTCCGGCTAAAGTCCATCAAGAAACCAAGGCCCTTTGGTCCAGCTGCCTAAAAAGGATTGAATCTTACCAATCGCCAAGCATGTGGATTTGGAAGGAGATTTCCCAGCCTCAGTTGAGCCTTTTGATGACTGACCCCTTAATTTGTGCTTAAATAGAAGTTTATGTGAGAAACTAGATCAGAAGCATCCAGCTAATCCCTGACTCACAGAAATCAAAATAATGTTTCTTCTTTGAAGCAGCTAAAATATGAGGATCATGTGTCACATAGCCATAGGTAATTAATACATACATATTTTATTATTTTTATTCTTATGTCATGCTTCTGATGCTATTTTAGTTATTATTTCAAGTTTCTTTCTCTCTCGGGACCTTGGGTATGCTAAGTGATGCTCTACTACTGAGCTATACCCTCAGCCCCTATTTTTTATGTTTTTGATGGTTGTTTGCATGTAGAAAAAAATTTAGTTCTGAATACTGCACATGCATCTCATGATCTTACTAAATTTGCTTATTAGTTCTAGTGGTTATGTAATACAAACAAATCTCTGTGCCTTCCCCCCATTGCAGTGGACAGTACATTGAGGACAATGTTCTATAGAAGTAAAGAAAGCACATGTATTTGCTCTGTTCCCAAACTTAGGGGGAAGCATACAGTATGTTGCCATTAAGTGCCATATAAGTTTTAGACTAAAAAAAATATATATATTATATCAGATTAAGATGATTTTCTTCAAATTCTATTTCACAGAAAGTTTTTCTGTTCTTTAAAATTTATGACTATGTGTTAAATTTTGTCAAATGCTATGTCTTGCACTTGTGGAGATGATTACAGGGGTTTTCTCCTTTATTGTTGTATTATATGGGATGATTTTAATTGATTTTTGAATACTGACATTAAATATTTGGATAAAACCTACTTAACCCTAAGATATTATTCTTCGTATATACATTTAGATTTTATTGGGTAAATATTATGGGAATTTTTTAAAATCATATTTTGTGAGTAGATTAGTTTTTCTTGTAATATCTTTATGATGTAATATCTTTATGGCCAGAGTGATCTGGTCATATAAAACCAGTTAAGGAAGTGTTTCATCCTTTTCTATTTTATGAAACAACTTGGGTAGAATTATTCATTTCTTATTTGTTTGGTAGAATTTGCCAATCAAGTTATCTGGCTTTTAGTTTTCTCTGTGAGAACATTTTAATTTAAATATCCAATTTCTTTAACAAACATAGAGCTATTCAGATTTTTTTTTTTTTTCTGTGTGTCAGTTTGGGTAATTTCATCCTGTGTGTGTGTGTGTGTGTGTGTGCAGGGGTGGTTAGGAGTTCAACCATGTGAAAAGTTGAATTTCTTGACAAAAAGTTGTGCAAAATTTCCACTTATTCTTTTAATAATTGTGTCATTTATAGCCATGTTCCCTTTTTGATTACTAAGACAGGTAGTTTTCATTTTTCTCTCTCAATCTTTATCTTCCCATCTCTCTCTCTTTCTTTTTAAGGTTTAACATTTTTATTTTGAGATAATTGTAGATTCGTTTATAGTTTAAAGAAATCATGCAGAGAATGCTAAAGGTGGTGGCACATGCCTGTAGTCCCAGCCACTTGGAAACCTAGACTGGGAGGATCTACAGTTCGAGGTCCGCCTTAGAAATTTAGTGAAACCCTACCTCAAAATAAAAAATAAAAAGAGCTGGCAATGTAGATCAGTGGCAGAGGGACCCTGGTTTTCACCCCCAGTACTGGGGAGGGGGAGAAGAAAAAGAAAAAAAATCAACAAAATAACACAGAGAGTTCCTGTGTACCATTTACCTAGTTAAGCAAAGCTAAAGTACTAAGATAAGCAGCACAGTGATGTAAGTGCAGTCAGGACACAGAACAGCTCCATTACCTTAGGGATTTTCCTCCTGCTACCTTTTCATAGTCCCCTCCACTTTCCTCCTGCTCTTACCTCTCTTTAACCACCAGCAACTACTTATCTGTTCTTTATTCCTATAATTTTGAAATTAATGAATATTATACAATTGGAATCAGCTAATATTATTCTTTTGAGATCAACTTTTTTACTCAGCATAATTCTCTCCAGATTCAAAAGGTATCAATAGTTTGTATGAATAACTTGGTCCTTTTCATTGCTGAGCAGCACACAGCAGTATATTTGAACCAGGTGAAAGATCTCTGAATTGCTTTCAGTTTTTATTATTATAAATAAAACTTCTATAATCTGATAATGTCCTAAGCATTTTATGTATAATTTTCATTTCTCATAATAATCCTTTGAGATAATGGTGTGCTAGATTTGATTCTTACCAGCTCATGAGAGCTGATCATTAAATTTTCAGGAAGTTTATGGGCAGATTGATGCTCTGTTGATGAGAGTGAATACACAACAGAAATTAGCAAATACTACAAATTAGGACCCCCCCCATACACAAATGTCCTTGTTGAGCACTTACTAGCAAACCACTGGTATTATTATTACTTGTTTTGGAAGGAGGAAACTGACCTTTGGGGTGGGAATGAAGAACCTTTATGATAGCCACACAACAAATCCCAGCTAAACTAAACATTTTAGAACCCAGATGCATGTGCCGTGTTCACCATCACATTGGTCACATTGATTCTGATTATTCAAATAGATGAAAATAGATTGAAAAGAAGATGAAGATCATTTAAAGTTAGATAATTTGGTTTTTAAAGCAGTCAAAAGATTTAGTATCTTTAAATATTTGGGCTATCATTTAATTAGACTTATAAAGATTACCTTTATATGCTTCCCCTTACACATTAGATTTATATAAAACATATGCATGCACAATGGAAATGGCACATGTGTTAAAATTTCCTACAGAACTCTTTGCAATTATCCTGCCTTGAAATGCAGTAGAGGGAGAGCTGTTGGACAGAGTCTGGGGCCTTAGAGATACCATGCCTAACAATTACAATGCTTTTTTTTTTTTTTAATATAGTTTTTAGTTGTAGGTGGACACAGTACTTTTTTATTTTTATGTGGTGCTGAGGCTTGAACCCAGGGTCTCAGGCATGCTAGGGAGAGCTCTACCACTGAGCCATAACCCCAGCCCAATTACAATGCATTTGTATCCCCCAGCATTGCTGAAAGTGACCCAGTTTCTCTCTAATCTTGCCCAAGTGGTGTTGAGCTATTTTACTGCAAAACCATATTTTGAACACATGGCAACACTTTTTATAGAACATTCAGATAAGAAACTGAAGCTTTCTTTACTTGAGATTTTTCCCTTTCAGTTCCAACAGAAAAGTTCGAGTAGGCCACCAGAAGGGCCATGCTTATGTTTGGTGTCCCTTTCATTTCACTCCAGACCATTATGAATGCCCAGCGCCAGCTGAACCCATGACCAAGTCGAGACAGAAGGGGACTCATCATTATAAAAACCAGAAGTCTGGAAGATAAAACAATTTTTCAAACATTATTCTTTCTTGTCATAGAAATTTCTTACCATTTCCCTCTATTCTATTCCAATCTATTCCCTGTGGAGATGCTAACACTGAAACAAATGAGCCATCTTTCACACACGGTTGACATGCTATCAGAGGAAGGCAGAATGTATCCCACAGAGAGACATGCCCAGAGAATGACATTGTTCTCTTTGTTTCTTTCTACTAAACAAGCAGTAGGGTCATTTCACATCACTCTTGAGTGGTGCTTTCTCAGGTGGAAAAAAACTATAATCTACATCCCAACAAGAAATAAAATTCAGTAAATAAGCAATGAGAAGAAAATGTCCTGTCTTTATATTCCTAGATTTCAGCATTGCTGAACCTGTCCAACATTAGTCAATATTTTTCTATTTCTTCTTTCAGGCGCCTATCATTCCTATGTTTTACACTAATTTTATCCGATAATTTGGGACCAATTTTCACTTACTTGGCTGGAGCTGAGTTGATGTCAGCAACCCAACTAACATTCCTAGGTGAAAGTGGAACGTTAGCAATTTGAGTGAGGAGCTGTGAGTCTCCAGTTACAGTGGATTTTGCTATTCTGTGTCAACTGTGGGCAGACTCGTCTGCCCCTTAAAATTGCAAAGAAGGGCTACAAAGATTATTTGAGGAGACAAGTCATTTATAAGAGTGCTTCCTTACAATATCTTAAAAACTACTTCCAATTCTAATTTATAGAAATTGCTAGATATTTTAGCAAAAAGACAAGATTTTTATTTATGATATGTACTTAACTTTTTGAAACCTCACAGGAAAAGTTACACTGGATGCCAAATATTAACAGGGTTGCCCCTATAATCTTAACAGATTGTGAAAGATGTGTTTTCTTTCTTCCTAATTTTCAGAAATTTTGTGAAGTATTTAACTGAGAAAACTTCTGAGCATTATTTGCTGATAACTGAAATTTTTGAGTCAGTTGTTCAATCTAAGGTATGAAATATTATTATTTAAAAAATAATTTTAGACTTTTTCTGTTGCCTATAGATGGAAAAATTCAAATCACATTCTTACCTTAAAACAATCAGAGTGAAGTAGATATTTAGTGAATAATATATATCAGAAAATGATACATATAAATATGTTTGTGCAGGAATTAAAACTCCAAGAAAGGTAAACACCATAAGAAAAGCAACAAAAGATAGACAATTCCAGAATCTGCATTTTCAGAAAAAAAAAATTAAAAATACACTTAATTATAATTAATCTGACATTTTTTAACAGTTTACCAGTAAGACTTATTATGCCATTCATTATCAAATAAACATGAATATGACATGTATCAACACACAATAAAGCTTAAAGTTGAACTACAAAGAAAGGAACACTAAGGCAAGTAAACAAAGGATTCTGAAGCAATTCCAACCAATTTGTGTGTGTAAACTGGGGTGTTTCTTGTTTCTTTGTACCTGAAAGAAATGTTCAGGTGTAGTCATGCTGTGTGACGGAACTCAAGCATCTAGTTATCATCACTGATGCAACTTGAAAATGCTGATTGTAAAATCCTCATTTCTTTTAGGAAAGCGAAACTCATTTACATTTAAATAGAATACTAAAACACTAGTCTGATTTATGAAGTGATAGAACTAAGTCGTCACGTAAAATCTAGCTGGTGTTCGGAAGATGTGCATCTTTTTTCCCTGCCAACTTTATGGGGAATAATTGAAAAATAGGAATTGTGTATTTTTCAGGTAGATTATTTGATATTTACATGAAAATAAACCTCAAAATATCAAAGAAATCATCGCCACAGTCAAGCTAGTTAACATATCCATCACCTCACACATTTTGTGTGCCTGCCATGAGAACACTATCAATCCTCTTAGCAAATTCCAAATATGCAACACAGTAAACTATAGGGCAAGTGAAGAATACAAATCTATAAGAAAAAAATTTAAATAAGCCCTCATAAGATGTCATGATAAGATAATACAGTACTTAGTGATCATGTAATAAGAAGAGCAGTCACACCTGCTGAGCTGAGCAACCTTCCTTCAAGAAGGAAGCCACCCTTCGCCTGGGTCCTATGGACGGTCCCACTAGTTGAACACGTGCTTTTTTTGTTTGTTTGTTTGTTTTTCCCCTACCAGGGATTGAACCCAGGGGTGCTTAACCACTGAGCCACATCAACAGCCCCTTTTTAAAGTTTTTTTTATTTTGAGACAGGATCTCATTACATCTCTCAGGGCCTTTCAAAATTACCGAGGCTGGCTTTGAACTTGCAATCCTCCTGCCTCAGCCTCCTGAGTCACTGGGATTACAGGCCTGCACCACCAGGCTCAGATTATGGGGAAAGTTTTTAAAATTTATTTAAGTCCTATGATTGTACTCTCATGGATTTTGATTCTAGTACATCTAAACATCTGTATTATTTTATTGTCCAGTGTTGAATAGCCAATAGTCTAGAAGGAGGATAATGGACTGGGCATTCTGGAGAGGGCAATTTAAAAGGAATAAAAGGAATAATAATCTGGCAAGAAAGTGGTTTCAATTTTGGGAATTTCTTTCTAACAAGGTAATATATGAATAGAAGCATAAAAGAAGTGAGGCAGCCACTTCTGCCAGTATGTTTCCATTCCAAGAGTGGAAACATGAAGACAGAAGTCCAAATAGGGGAGCATGCGAGGAGGCATGTTTGAGGAATAGCAAGGGTCTTGAAATGAGATTGTATAGTGTTTATTTATATGTCCATGGAAGTGGGTGGCTGAAGTAGCGTGGTAGACATACTCATTGAAGGAGAGAAGGTTCAGGAACCAAAAGCCAAGAGTATAAGGATCAACTGAATGGATATTGACATCACCAGGAGATCAGTGATGGAGAAATGTTGGAGACGGTCAAAGAGAGGCAGGAGCCAAAATTGCCACAAAATGGAGAGTGTGGCTCAGGGTTCTAGAGATAACCAGGTGTGTAACTTGATTGCAGCAGGTGGTGTAAATTGAAGGCATGAACTTCAAAACTGAGCTCTTCTGGAGTAGGAGATAGAATGACCTAGAAATGACTTTGAGGTGCAGAAAGATCAACTACCTCAACTGCAGACTCAGTAATCCCAGTGTGCAGGTGAGAAACACACCACAGTTTATAAGTAACACAAGGGAAAGAATATCTTCAGGGGAGATCCAGCCTTCAGTCAAAACAAGAAGGTGAAGGGAGCTTTCTGAATCACTTTCTATAAACACTTGGGTAAACTTTTAAATTCTTCTCACAACCAGTTAATTCTGCCTCACTGCAGGTAAAATTGACTTTTATTGTGGTTGACAGGAACTCCTTGATGAAGAGCTGCAGAATTCCTTAAGCTTCTAGTTTCTGAATTTATTATACCACCTGTAATATACTCTCAGACTCAAAAAATCATTGTTTACTTTCAGGGGCTCTGTTTACACGTATGTATCCATTGTGTGTTTAGGTTGAATTACCAAACTTGTGCATTAAAGGATTGCACTCACCCCACAGCTGGGTGCCTCGGAACAAGATGTGAACATTTTTACCCACAGTCTGGCTTATGTTTAGTGTGACCACACTTTCTTTCCTAGTACTGTCAGTTCTCTTTAAATCCCCTGCTGTAATCTTTTAATTTACCTTATACGGTGTATCTTCCTTGTTTTTAAAACAATAGTCTTCTTAACATAAATTTCATTTAAAAAAATACTGCATCGAAATATTTATCTCAATTATTGAATTTTTCCCTTTGTAATTTCATTCCTGAGATGAGTCCCTCACTTGTTTAATCCTGGCCTGGTCTAGTGGTTTCAGGATTTAGATTGGCAATTATTGAGTAGATGGTCAGAGATTTCAGGACTCATTAGGGAAACAGAACCAGTACAAACTCAAGGTAAGGATACCACTTTTGTCTAAAATTAAAGAATTTGAAGGTACAGGTTTTTAGTGGAAGAATTTCCATGTCAGTGTCTTAGACTATGTAAATATAGTTACTATTTTAATTTTATAGCTTCCAGTGTATGAAACAAAATGAAAATATGGTAGACACTCACTCGAGAAGAAGTGCTTCAACTCCTGGTTTAAAACTTGTAGAATTTAAAAAAAGTCCCATAATGGCCAAGGTGAATATTCCAGACATTTCGACTAACTCACCTGTTGTTACAAGGGGGGAAAAATGTATTAACAGTAGTACAAATTTTTACCAGAGGTGAAATAATATATGTTAGTATATATATGGTAGGCAAGGGCCCTACCCCTGTGCTACATCCCTAGCCCTTTCTAATTTTATCTTATTTGGAGACAGGGTCTCACTAAATTTGCCCATGTTGACCTTGAACATTGATTCTCCCACCTCAGGCTTCTAAGTAGCTGGAATTATAGGTGTGTGCCACCAGGCCTAGCTTCTTGCTGAATTTCTATGCTGGCAACAAGTGGAAAGTAGGAAAGAAGAAAATAGTAGGAAAGATGAAAAAGTGAGGAACTAGAGGTAACTGTCAGAGTTCAGAGAATTGTGAACTAGGTGATATTACTTTCCCTGTGAGCTTCCTTTTCCCCATCCTCAGTAAACTTGTCTAAAACCAGAAACTATTGTATATTCAGAAGGAGAAAGAGGAGATCATGAAGAAGGAACACCCAGGAATTAACAGGTATCATAAGACCTTTGGATTTCCATAGAATTTCTATAGAATTGGAACTTTAAGATAATTAGATCAAAATCTTCAAGAGGACTAGAGTACCCAGTGAGCTCCCAAGGCATATACCCAACGTATATGTATACAAAGTCACACATCCAAAAAACAAATGGATTATACAGTAAAATTGGTTTAAGCTCTTATTTCCACTGAGTGTTTAACAGATATCATTCCAGTTAATAATAAAAAATTAAAATATTTTTTGTTAATCCTAAGGAGTATTGTGGATGTGTTATTTTTATCATATGTTAAATTGCCATTCACATGCATCTTTGCATCTGTCTGAGTCCTTTCTCTGTTTATTTGACTTACTTTGTATATGTGTTAATACAGTTCTATTTCATTTGCAGTAGGCATAGTTAGTGTTTTGATATCTACCTACTAGGGAAATTTCTCCACTTTAAAAATAAATTGTCTTGTGTATTCACACACAATAATTTTTCTAAATGAACTCTGGACTTGTTTTTATAAAATTTCAAAGCCAAAAAATTCTGTTATTGTTTGATTTGGATTGTGATAAATTTTAATTTAACAGTCTTCCCTGGTTCTGGCTAGAAATGCTACAGGGGCAGAAGCAAACACTTTACTTAGCTATTTTTTTTTTTTTTTTTTCTTTTTGGTACCTGGGATTGAAACCAGGGGTGCTTAACTGCTGAGCCACATCTCCAGCCTTTTAAATTTTTTCTTTTGAAGCAAGGTCTTGATAAGTTGTTTTGGGTCTCACTAAATTGCTGAGGCTGATCTTGAACTTGTGACTCTCTTACCTCAGCCTCCTGAGTCACTGGGATTACAGGTGTGCACCTCCACACGTGATTTATTTGGCTATTTTTGAGTCACAAAAAAATAAAGGGATGGTGAACACAAGGTATTTGAGGTCTGGATGAGTAATTGTGACTTGTTAGGTGAGAGTGAAGTCAAGAAAACATTTATAATGACCATCATCAAGATACCAATCATGTACCCATTAATGTATATCAAAGTGAAAGTCCCTTTAAGCTTATATTTTATTTTAATTATAGAATTATAAATTAAAATATAGATTAAAGGCTATTCATATTTTCTCCATGTTTTATTTTCATGAAATGCTGTCCTGGTACTTTTCTTTCTAAAATATCCATTGTGACATCTTGACTTTAAAGTTTAAAATTATTTTGGGGGAATAATTCTTAATCTTGAGGATGTATGTAATTATTAGATGATGCTAGAGGAAATTATGTTGGAATGTATTTTGATAGGAATTTACACATACGCTTTTATACTAGTATGTGAAGACCTAATAAACAAACTGATCTTTCTCTTAGTGTCTACTAATTCACTGAGTTGAGTCTGTGACCTCCCTGTATTATAATTGGTTTTAGTTCACTGATTGGTTAGCTTCAAGATCCCCTGCTCTGACTTTCTCTCCTTAGACAAGAAAATAATGAATCTTGTTACTCTAGCATTTCTGAAAAGAAGTGTTTTTCTCTGTCTCAGTTTATTCAAATTTTATGTATCTCAGTAAATTTTTGTAATGTCCTATGTTTAGAAACAAATTTCTTATGTTTCTTCCTTGATATTTTATAATCTTTGCTAATATAAGTGTAGTCAAATTTTCCTTATATTTCCAACTAGTTGCTTCTGGCTTATAAGAATACTGTATCTACGTATCCTTTTCTTTTGGTAAATTTATCTGATAGTGAGCTATTGAAGAGTTTTCCTGGCTTATTTCATCAATGAATTCTGTTGGATTTTTAATATAACATAAAATGTTGCAGCAAACATAAACACTTTCTCTTTTAAAAAATGTTTAAACTTCTTTCTTTTTCCCTACTGCATTAGCTGAGCTTCCAGTACTATTTTTATTATAAATGTGAGAATATACACCATTACCTTATTCATGAATGTAAAAGACATAGCATAGGTTTGGTACCTAGGTATTATCTTACAAGTCAAATTCACGTCTTTATAGGACTTTTACATTAGCTGAATATGATTCAGAGGCTATATCAGAAGATAGTGATAACCAGGCTCCTTTGAGGCAAATGACCTAATAACATGACACATTTTCTAATATTTAACCTTATGTCACCTGTAATCTTTATTTTGATTTAAAAATTATGAAGAAAAGTATACTTAATTTCTAGGCAGAATGATTTTTAAGAAAATCTTCCTTTTGTCATTCATGTTTAATTTAATTGTATCATAGTCAATGTTTGGGATTTTATTAAAATATTCCTCTGTTCTGGTTAATTTCTACAAATGGTCTATAGGTGCAGGGGATTGGTTTCAGTAACACCACCCCTATACTAACATCTGCTGATGCTCAAGTCACTGATATAAAATAGTACATCATTTGCATAAAACCTATGCCTATCCTTGAATATACTTTAAATTATCCTTAGATTACTTATGAAAATACCTCACACATGTGAGTTGTTATATAAATAGCTATATAGGGAATAATTGTTATAGTATATAGGGAATAATAACCAGAACAATTTCTGTACAGATATAGTACAGAGACACATTCAATCTGTAGTTGGTTGATGTGAAACCTGCAGATACGAGGAGCCTACTGTATGTATAAATGATAAGCACTGTGTTTTTGGAAGTAAAACTCTTTGTATATCTTATAACCCAAGCAAATAAGTTGTTATACAAAGCTTTTTATAACCAGAATTATTTTTTGTCCAAATGATCATGCAAATTTTTCTCTAGGAAAGGCATTCAATTAAGTACTTGCTGCAGCTATGATTTTGTCACATTTTTCTTTCTTTTATAATAGTATTTGCTTTACATTCTTGGTACATTATTTTCTGTGTATGAATAGTCACATATTATCTTTTTTAATAGATTATTTTAACAAAAATATCCCTTATAGATCAGTTGAATTATTTTACAAACTTTTTGCCCTGGTATGTATTTTCCTAGTATTTTTATTTTGAATCCTTCTATATCGCTCACTATTAGGCATTGACCCTTCACTTACAAACATAAAAGATGAGGTACAGAATTGCAAGAATGAGACTTATATGGTGGATATCATCACCAAAAACCGTTGACATCCACAATTGAATCAGTTTTGAATTTAGAATTCCAAACAAGAAACTTTCCAGAAAATATGACCAAATTCCACGCAGGACATAATATCCTAAAAGAAAAAGGAGACAACAAAAACTAGTTAATAAAACTGACTTGTCCTTAATTTTAAGTGCTACTCTGGGTCAACTCTTCTTTTTTTGGCATTATCTTAAAAATTAGCTCACTGTTGTGATGAACATTGCACTGCAGGTATCCCTTCAACACACTGCTTTCAGTTCCTTTAGATATATACCCAGAAGTGAGATTATTGGCTCATAAGACAATTCTGTCTTTAGCTTTTTTGAGGAAACTCCACACCGACTTGCCTAATGGCTCTTTTAATTTACATTTTCAACAAAAATGCACAAGAGTTCCCTCTTCTCCACATATTCACCAACACTTATTATCTTCTGTATTTTTGACAAAAGTCATTATAACAGATGTGTTATCTCATTTATGACTTTAGTTTGCATTCCCCTAGTGACTAGTGAAGATGAGTGATATTGAAATTTTTTTTCAAATACCTGTTATATACGGGTGTATCTTCTTTTGAGAAATGTCTGTTAAGGTCCTTTGCCCATTTTTTAATTG
Organism: Sciurus carolinensis; assembly: GCF_902686445.1. Classification (NCBI taxonomy): domain Eukaryota; kingdom Metazoa; phylum Chordata; class Mammalia; order Rodentia; family Sciuridae; genus Sciurus; species Sciurus carolinensis. The sequence continues at coordinate 80,419,853 of NC_062221.1, read as the reverse complement.
GGGTATTTGTTTCCAAGGTACGGAATCAATCTAAGTGTCTATCAACAAACAGATGGATAAAGAAATGTGGTACACACACACACACACACACACACACACACAGAGCCATTAAGAGGAAGAGGAAGGAAATTCTGTCATGTGCTACAACATGGATGAACAACAGGACATTATGCAAAGTGAAATAAGCCAGGCACAGAAAGAAAAATAACACGATCTCACTTATCTGTGGAATCTAACAAAATTGAACTCATAAAAGTAGAAAGGAGAATGATGGTTTCTAGAGTCTAGAGGGAAGGAGGAAAGGGGAGGAGGGAATTATTGATCAAAGAGTACAAAGTTTCACATGGACAGAAAGAATAAGTTCTGAGATCCACTGCAGAGCAGAGACTACAGTCAATAATCATGCATGTTGCAAAATAATTAAAAGTAAATTTAAAATGTCTCAACATAAAAAAATATTATAGGTAAGCGATATGGTGGACATGTTCATTAATTTCATTTCATTTTACTTTGTGTACATTTATGAAAATGAGATGGACAAGGGACAGGCAGTCGGCATAGATAGTATATGATCTGGTTGGAAAGATGAGGGCTTATTGGCTAATTATCAAAGAAAAGGAAATGGGTTGATAACACCTCAGGGGGTCCACTCCTCCCACTCCAGGGAGTTGCTATGATTATCCCTGGGCTGCTCTCTTCCTACTCTTAGGGCAAGCTTGGCAGGTGGGAGAGGAAATCTGGGATCTAAAAAAAGTCAAGATACCTGCACTCCCCAGGACTCCCAGCTCTGAGTCCCCTTCTCTCTATCTCTGTCTCTCTCCCTCTTATATAAAACTTGCTTTCTATGCTTGCCTCTTCGGTGTTTGATCTTCAACCAGGGGAATGAGGACCCCATCCTGATTTCTAAGACCGGTATGAAAAATATCACATTGTATACCGCAAGTACATACAAAAATGGCCTGCTAATTAGAAACAATATTGATTTTTAAATAGCTCATTTCCTTTGGAACATATGCACAGTGTTTTTCTTTTCTTTTCTTTTCTTTTTTTTTTTCTGGTGTGGCACTGGCGAATGAACCCAAGGGTGCGCTATCATTGAGCTACATCTCCAGCCCTTTTTCCTTTTTATTTTATTTTGAAACAGTCTCCCTAAACTGCCAAGGCTGGCCTTGACCTTGTGATCTTCCTATCTCAGCAGCCTGAGTCACTGCGATTACAAGCATGGGTCAACACACTGGAGGAAATACTTTCTTTTTATTTGCTAAAAGTCACACTTAAGTTTGTAAAATTTGGTTTTAGGAGTTACAGGTTCCATAAGGAATACATTTGCATCCAGTGCCTACACTGTGTCAAATGGTGTCATAAGCTCTGGAGGTACAGAAATGAACAAGAGTAGGAAATCCCAAACTCAGGAAACTCATATACTAGATAATAGGGGACAGAAAAAGTAACACCTCTGAGTCCCTACTGGGTCAGTCTTCTGCATTGTGTTGACTGCTTCTTTATTGTTGCCCATTTCATTTGCTTTAATAAACAATGCTTCAGTGTATATTTTTGCACATTATTTTTTTAAACTTCTTTATTTCCTTAGTTCCTAAAAATAAATCATTGCATGGAAAGATAGTCACTCCTTTGTTATTGTTGACATTTTTAGGTTTTGCTTAATTGCTTTTCACAAAGCAACATGAGGACCCAGGCCCTGCCACGGAAAACAGGAAGCCTGAGTGGGTGGCACCAGGCACACTTTGGGGTAAGGAAGCCCTCTCACCTTTGGAGCAGGGGAACAAGAGAGCAAAATTCGAATCACAGCTGAGAATGGATGGGGTCGGAAATCTGAGGGGCAACCCAGTGCAGTAAGCGGAAAGAGAAAAATCAACCAAAGCAAAGGCTGGCCCACACAGCAGCACCAAGTGCCCCAACAACGAGTAAACCTTAAACGGTGCTCTGAGGTGGCAGATGAAGGGGAAAAGTGCTTTTAAGAGTATTTGTCCTTAAGCACACAGTTTGATTTAAAGTTATCCCTGTCTGAAATGACATCTTTTGTAAAGAGTTCTGACTTTCTGAGGTTCAGCTTTATAACACATATTTTGAAAATATGTCTTAAAGTAGTTTCTGTTAAAGTGTATCGTCCTTAACTCCCATTGGTGGGGAGGCCACCATCAGGATTGCTGAGGTGACTGAGATTCCTTCCCATCTGAACTTATTTCCATGGCAGAAAGAGAGCCGTGGTTTCTAAATTTACCAGCTAAAAAGAATAACATCTCTCAAAATAGTCTGAATGTGAGAGGTGAATCCCAAGGGTGACTCTCCTGGCCACAGGGGTTCTAGCCATGGGAGCTGCCATGGTAGGAGAGCCCAGCATCTCTTGGCACTGAAATATGAGATGGAGGCTGACTCTGGTTTCAGAAGCACACAGGCATCTGGAGTTAGAAGACTTCAGTTGGAAAGTTGCATTCTCCTTTAAGAAAGGAAAATAGCATTTAAGAAATAACATGTTTGCTACCTGGAGTTGTTAGCCAGGAAAAATCTCAAAGCAAATAAATCTGTTACTACATAACACTGTTCTTAAAATGCTAACATCCAAGTTGGACAAGGAAAGAACAATAAATACTCTTGTTAATTTTTCTGTTATGAAATACGTGATAACTTCAAAGAGTAAGAGTATTTAAATAACTGCATAAGTTTAGAAGCAAATTTACTCTGGAAACATTCTTTAATTTCTTAACGGAAATTTTCCTTTCAGTTATTATAAGTTCAAAGTCCTAATATCTAACAAAATAAGTAAACAAATCCAGCATAGTTTGTATTATTGAAGTTATTAGTATTATTTTTTTAGTAGTGATTACCTATAGTTTCTGTCCCTCTGATAATAACTTAAAAATAAACCCACTAAGTTCCGTTCCATTGACTGCTATCAAAACTATAAGGCAATTTCTATCAAAGGGAGGCAGCTTTGTGTACTGTGGTTTTGAATTCCTAGGTCCTAGAATAAGATCTATGACATTGTGTATATCACTAAATAATTGTTGAATTGAATTGTTGAATCACATTAGAACCTTCCCACCTCCCTCCATTTTCCTCTTCTTTCCCCTTATAGTGATTTTCAAGAAAGTCCTCTAGATTACACTGTAGATATAATTTCTGATAGATTTCTCTGAAATTCTGTGGCCATTATATCATATTTTATTTATTTATTTATTTGGCATTGGGGATTGAACCCAGGGGCATTTTACTACTGAGACACATTCCAAGTTCTTTTTACTTTTTATTATGAAATAGGGCTTACTAAGTTGCTTAGAGCCTTGCTAAATTGCTGAGGCTGGCCTTGAACTTGCAATTCTTCTGTCTCAGCCTCCCAAGCCACTGGGATTACAGGTGTACACCCTTGCACCTGCAGCCCTTCAGTTTTTAAGATACTCTGGGACACAGAAAATTTCCTATTTTCATCTTAGTCATATTCAGGAAGATTACATTTGCAGGAAGATTTATGGTGAAAGTTCTCTGAGTGCTTTATTGAGTCACTTACTGATGCTTTATTGATCTTCTAAGTTATAGTGTCATGGGTAAACCAACAATAGCTACAACTCTATTAGTAGCTCACAAGTCTCAGAGACTGAAAGCAAAGGCTTCCTATACCCAAGCTGGTAACTGTTAGCTATCAGCTCCTTTGAGGCAGAGGTAAGAAGTAGTCCCCAGGATGGGTTTTCTTGGGAAATAATAGTCTTTACTTATAAGTTTAGATATAGGTGGACAAAGCAGAGGTGGATCAGAAGAGGTGAACAGGGTCGCTGGTTGTTCAACAATGAAGCACTCTCTAAGACAGGAGAAACAACTACAGCTAGAACCACACTTCTTGAGTGGCTGGAAAGGTAATTTGGAATCGTCTTCATTTCTGAGAGAAAAGTAGCAGAAAGATTGTGTTTCACCAGAGTGGCTTATTTGGTATCATATAGACCTCTTGGTGGGCTGGACTGTGCTCTGGAGGAACCTCCCAAACACTCTTTACTCAAGGGGAGAAATGTGATGGTGGAATGTAGAAATGCCACAGAAGAGACCTGGTGAGTGGAATACTGTCTGTTATCATTTTCTCAAGAAGACCTGTAATCACCACTTCTCCAAAATGAGTTCAAGTGCCAACATGATAAAAAAAAAAAAATGGTAAGTAAATTCTTGGTATTATTATGAAAATATTTTGACTCCATGGACACCCTGATCCCCTCCCCCACTACCTAGTGATTCAGACCACACATTAAGAGTGATTTTTCTTGCTGGGCATGGAGCTCACACCTGTAACCCCAGCAGCTCAGGAAGCCGAGGCAGGAGGATCCAAAGTTCAAAGCTAGACTCAGCAACTTAATGAGGTCCTAAGCAATTCTTTGAGACTATGTCTCAAAATAAAATATAAAAAAAAGATTGGGGATGTGGCTCAGTAGTTAAGCATCCTGGGATTCAATCCCCAGTTACAAAAAAAAAAAAAAAAGTTTTTTTAAGGATTTTAGGATGAAGCTATGGTTTTGACCACTAAGTATGCTTCTATAAGAGTAACACTCTATTTCTTGTTCTGATTAATAATTACACTGATATATTTTAAGATTACTTACTACAAAGCACATATGTTGCTTATTTTATGCACCCATGTGCATATGATTAAAGGGGAAAAGCCCTTATGTTTCATGGCTATTTGAAAAAGGCAAATGAGAGTGCTTATGAGCACCTCTGCTGTTAGCACTGCTCTCTGGCCCTGTAGATGGTTAGGTAACTCACACTTTCTCCCTAGGTTGACCTCATTCTATCAGACTCCTAGGAGATGATCTCAGGATAAATGGAAGGGGGAGCTGCCTCCTTGCACTGCTAATAAGTATACTTCTTGGCGCATCCCATAAGCTGCTCTGCAGCACATTAACAACAACTACTACTCCCACCCTTGTCAAGCCTTTTGGTTCAGACCAGGCATGTAGAATCCGGTTCTTGTAAGCATCCTCAGGAAAAGCCCCAATTCATAGTCACAACAAAACCATGACTGATATTAAATAAGTAGCTGTGGCAGCACTGTGTAATGGGTAAATCAATACACAATACTATTTTATTTCTATAAGCATAGTTTATGGCAAGATATTATGAAATCTATGTAGGCTTTCAGGAAATCCAGAATTCTGATTTTAAGAAATTAAGAAAAAAAAGTAGGTCCTTACCTAAGGTTCTGGTGTTTGAATATTGTCTTTTGAAGTTAATATTCACAATACAGCTGAATATAATTATTGATATAACAGAGTTCATCAAACATTCTCCATTAATTAAATTTGTGAGGGCTCTCGAAAGACCTGTGTATATATAAGTAAAGTATTAAAGCGATTGTCCAGATTATCTAGTTAAAGTTAGAAATTGTCTGACTTCCCCACACATTCCTTTCAATAGTTTAAGAGATCAAGTTTCATGAATAGAGAGCACCTTGGTATTACCTACCTTCATCCTAATTTATGTCTATTTACAATGACATTCCAAGTTTAAACATCTATTGATTGTCCTTTCCCTATTCCTATACTACCTAAACTACAACTTTGAGTATATTTCATGATTTTTTAGTAACTATAGGAGAAAAATATTATTTTATGAAAAAATTCCTTTCTATGACTCAACCACTCTATAAAAAACTGTGATCACAATCTAACTATAATATATTTGCTGATAGAAGAGAAGAAAAGTTGGGGCATTCTGTTTCTGAGAGATCTTATCTACCTTGATGGTCCAATTCTTCACTTTCCTGGTATCCATACCCATTGCTGTAGGACTCTGTATAAAAAGATCCAGTCTATTTTGTTAGGAGACTTGATGAGAGCGTCTTCTCTCTTGTATCCCTACCACTATCATGGCAGCATTCCTTGGCTACCCTACCAGATGTGAGAGCCCAGCCCATATCATAAGAACTGCCATACTCATGAGAAATAATAAACAATTGTTGCTTTAAGGCACTACATTTAGCTGGGTGTGGTGGCACATGCCTGTAGGCATGAGGATCAAAAGTTCAAAGCCAGCCTCAGCAAAAGCAAGGTGCTAAGCAACTCAGTGAGACCCTGTCTCTAAATAAAATACAAAATAGGGCTGCGGATGTGACTCTGTGGTCGAGTGTCCCTGAGTTCAACCCCAGGTGCCCCGCCCCTACCAAAAAGACACGACATTTATTATTTATTATTCAGCAAAAACCTACTATGTGGGCTAATTATTCTATTTTAGAAAATAAAACTAGTATAGGAAAAAGTAAATATTTGGAAACAACAGATTTAAGGATATAAGCCAAAGAACAAAGAAACTCAAGACAATATGAATGTACTCCTGTACTTTACTGATAGTCCTGGCAGGTTAACTTTTTAAAGATACTCTATATCATTCAAATGCATATGTATATATCCTTAAGATATATAATTATATATAATATATAAATGTGTATGTATAAAATAGTTATATATTTATTAATAATATATAAACATAATGTATCAATATGTATGTATTTGCACATTTATACATATAAGTTAGTAAACATTTATAAATCTTGTTTTGAAAATTCAGGCAAAAATGCTGCTAAGAGAAAAAGAGTGAAAAAAATTTTTTGAAAGATACAAAGTGAGGAGAAAAATAAAATTCAAAAGGCAATGCCAAGATGGCTAACATTTATAAGAATAACCTTGCAAGATATACCAAATAGATTATTTAAATTCAAAAATGACAGGCTAGAAAAATCAGTAGAATATTGGGTTTTAAGATTATGGAGTTAAGCTGGGCACAGTGGTGCATGTCTGTAATCCCAATAGTTTGGGAGGCTGAGGCAGAAGGATAACAATTGTGTGGCCAGCCTCAGCAAGTTAATGAGACTCTCAGCAACTTAGTGAGACTCTGTCTCAAAATAAAAAAAATAAAAACAGGTAGGAATGTAGCTCAGTGGTAAAGAACCCCTGGGTTCAATCTCTAATACTAAACCATTCCCCAAAAAACCAAAAAAAACCCCAACATTATGAAGTTTAGAGAGATGTGAAAAATCAGATTCCAGGTATCATAGAACTCTCTCAAATTTATTGAAAAGAAAAGGGTTGGCACTCGCAAAGTCACATAAAAGTAGTAATGTGGGATAAAAGAGTAGGAGGAGGAAGACAAAAATTGAAGATGGGGTGACTGATGTAGGCACTTCCTTCCAAAGTTTTACTTCACTCTCTTCGTGTCCTTTTCATGAATATTTAACTTCCTTTTATTCATATATTTGTTCATATATTTGTTCCCTTCCTGTGTCTCTCTCATGCTTTCTTTCTACTTGCCTCATGTAGGTCTTTTGTCTTTAGCTGGCCATAAAGTGAAAATGTAATTGAAATGAATGCATGTATGCACATGTGTGGGGTGTGCATGTGTGCATGTGGGTATACCATATTAGTATTCAATTTTAAAGCATCTTTTTAGTACCCATTATTAAAAAGTGACTGGGGAGGAAACTAGTTTAGTAGTTTTCTTGTATGAGGCTCTTAGATTATTTTGCTTTTCTTAAATTAACCTGGTATTTTACATTTAAATATAGATTTATTCATCCAAAAGCAATATATATTATAAAACTATGTGATCAATAATTTTATCATTTTTGACTTTTCAGGCTTTCGGTCTTAATGGTGACAATGACTCTAAAGGAATTTCTCTTTTAAAGTGAGATCATCCTAATGATTATTTTCAAAAGACAAAAAAAAAAAAAAAAAAAAACCTGAGTAAGAGAAATGTCACCACATGAGTATGTAACATTGTAATTGTTCTGTTGGTTCAGATAGAAGCTTGTATAAAGAATTCTAAATAATCCTGTGTGCTAATTCACAGTTGAACATAAGGCCTTTTTTGGATACTAAAGTAAGCCCATCGCTGGCATTTCCTTCTGTCCTAATCTTCACTTCCAGAATCTTTGCTAATCCTCAATCCCCACTACAATCTCACCACACCACTTCACATAGTGAAAAACGACCACAAACAAAAGATCTTAATATAAACACACATGAACTCTAAAATGTGATATAGTCAATAAAGAAAAGAAGAAAAATATACCTACCAAGGTCTCTTATGGCAGCTGCAGTCAGCATGGGGTCTGAACTTATAAGGATAACTGAAAATAGGAGCCATGGGATGGTCTTCAAAGGTAATTTATTCACAGATTGCAGATACCAAATAATTAAGACATAATTAATCACAAAACCGGGAATTGTGATTAAAAGTATCTGCAAAGAAAGTTTGGAGTAGAAAAATCAAAATCAGATTGGTTTTGTATTCCATTTTAAAAAGCAGATGATCAGGATTGTTAGAAATGTAGAACCAGATAACACTAACAACACCAATCAAGAGGTGCATGAATTGGGGGACCATCCACTGGCCCTGTTCCAGCTAACCCCTGCCCGAAAACCCCACCTAACCCCAAATAACCAGAGATGCAGGAAATGGCTCAGCAGAGATCATCTGAGTCAACCAAACCCAAAATCAGATCTCTGTCCTTTTCAGTTTCATCTTTTTGTCATTCATCTGACCTTTATGCACCTGGATTTGGGTTAAAATGTAAATTGTTCTAATAGTTTTGTTTTAGATCATGCCTTTTATTTACAAACCTATTTTGATTACTTTGAAAGAAATGTACACCCTGCTCCTGTTCTGGAGTATTTAATCTTAGATTCATTCCCTGATACAGTCCAAATTTCCTAAGATTAAAAAAAAATTTTTTTTTAAACAGTGTTACAGCTGCTTCTATGAATTTTCTTATCTGGTTTTGTTCTTTGAAATGTGGATATAGGAAGTTTTAGACAGTAAGAATTAAAACATGATTTTTCTCAATAATTTCTTTTTCCTAGAGCTAGTATATTTCAAATTAGCTCTTTTACAGCTTCTCAGAGTAAAAATTTAAATTGAAGTCCTGCCAGTCATATTTTCAGAATTACTTTTTTTTTCTTCCATCATTTTCCCCCTGGGTTGCTAATGTGCTAGTTAATTGCCAAGACACAGTTTATTCATTAAAATACTAAGCTGAATTTATGACTCTGATACTCTGTACATTTTTCAAACATTTTTGTTTTCTACCTTGTAGCAAAATTTTTAAAATCTGAAAATAATGTGGTTCATGAATGAATGGTATTACTGAAAAAGAATACTTACCTGCCAAAGTAACTTTTGAAGCATGTATACATCCATGTCATAGGCAACATTAAAGATAATAACTGGTGTAAATATACCAAAAAATAACTCTGGATTCATCCATTGAATGGCATCTGCATATCTTTGGATCTAGTAACATAAAATTCTTTTATTCTTATTTGTCCATCTCTTTCTTAGTATAGGATATATACCAATATAATATACCACATACCCCTATTTCTAACAACAGAGATAGAAAATCTGAAAAGGGTGCCAAAGTGGCGCACACCTGTAATCTAGCAACTTGGGAAGCTGAGGTAGGAGGATTTCAAGTTTGAGGCCAGCCTCAGCAATTTACTGAGGTCCTAAGCAATTTAGCTAGACCCCGTCTCAAAATGAAAAATAAAAAGGGATTGGAGATATAGTGTAGAGATGAAGGGCCCCTGGGTTCCATTCCCAGTGCCATTACCAAAAACAAAACAGAACAAAAAAAAAAAAGAAAGAAAGAAAGAAAAAGAAAGGAAATCTGAAACGGTACAAAGGGCTATGAAAGTATGAAGGTATGAAATGGTATGAAAAGGGAGTAAGTGCTAAAGTCTTTATTCTATTGGTTTTTCATAATTTTTATATTTTTCATAATTATTGTATCAATTACAGAGGAAAGTTAATATACTTTTCTATGCCTATTTTATTTTTGTAAACAGGTATAGGAAACATATTGACAAAGGTATGAGAAAATACATAGTATATTTTTAGGCATACAAGAAAAAGACAGATTTCAGATGGGTGGAATAACATGCACAAATATCCATGAAGGAACAAATGATTATATTAAATTATAGAAATTAAAATTAGTCATGGCTTATATAGATAAAAGTAATAAAAGACTAACAGATAGAAACTGAAAATTTAATATAACTCATGAAATAACTAATTAATGATGTGTATCATAAAGTACTTAATTGACATTAGTAAATCTTACTATGGATATCCACTCAACATTCATTCATTAAAGAAACACTGACTACCTATTGTATTAGGCAGCACCTTATTGTTGGGGTGATAATTTCCCACACATTACTTTTATTACTTGATATCTTATGAATGCAGGCTCTGATAGCTTTTCATGAATGCTTATGTGGGTAACAGTCTTGGAAAACACAGCAAGTTTTTTTCTCCAGAGTGAAGATTAGGTTTAATTTATAGCCCAAAGTAATAAAAATAATGTCTCCCTCTGGGACAAGCAAACAAATGAGTTTACTTCTCAATTTAAAAGATTCCGTTTCCATAAGCTCAGGTGTCTCATTTAGAAATTCAGTCCCACTGTGTGTGCAGATTTCACCTAACCCCCCTTGCTTTTCCCTGTGCAGCTGGGATTCTGAGAACAAGCACAGGAAAATGCTCATACTCTGGTTACTATTATTGCCATGTGTAGTAAATCATTTGTCTGTAACCCAGGTATCCCATGTCTTTTGCCTGGACCATGAAACTGTGGCAGGTTAACTTGAAAATGGAGTAAAACCTGAGACCCTTCACATCTCTCTATTCCTTTAAGGAAGTTACTGACAAATAGTAAAGTTTATAGAAGTAATTGAAATTGCATTTTTGTTAAAATCACATAATTATAAAACCACTTTATGACAAGTAAAGTAATAACCTGCTTATGGTTCTTACATGAATATGTGTTTTTTTTTCTTTTAGTTCACATTACCTTTATAATTTTTTAAAAATTTTAAAAATTTTGTTTGATTCCTTGTACACAAATGGGGTATAGTTTTTCATTTCTCTAGTTGTACACGATATAGAGTTACACCATTTGTGTAATCATACATGTACATAGAGTAATGATATTTGTCTCATTTCATTATCTTTCCTTCCCCCAACCCCTCTCCACCCCCTCATTTCCCTCTACACAATCCAACATTCCTCCATTTTTCCCTTAACCCTCCCCTGCATTGTGTATCATTATCCACTTATCAGAGAAAACATTTGGCCTTTGGTTTTTTGGGGATTAGCTTATTTCACTTAGCATGATTGAATGTGTGTTTCTTGTAATATTTTTAACATTACTGGTTAATTTTATTTGGAAAAGTCAATTTTTTTTTTTCAGACAAGTTCTCATATCTATGCGGCTGACTGGGTCAGGCATTGGCAAACTAAAGATACTGGGCTAAATCTGGCCTACAGGTTTTGGTTTGTTTGTTTGTTTGTAAATAATATTTTATTGGGACATAACCATGCCATTTCGTTTATGTGCTGTACTTGGCAGCTTTTGAGCTATAGTGGTAGAGTTTAATAGCTAGACAGAGATCATAAGGCCCACATAATGTAAAATATTGACCTTTTACAGAAGAAGTTTGCCACAAACTCCTGGACTTCAGTAGTATTTAATGTATACAGTAATGCATTCTATATAACTTATAGTAAGCATTTTCTCTCTCCTCTCCTTAACTCTGTTCCCAGCTACTTTACAATACTATAGCTGCCTTGACTGTTCGCCTTGTTCCTCGCTCCAGACTCCAGATAAATACTTTTTTAAATATATTCTACCTTAGGTGTACTTAAAGACTATCATCTATTCTTATGGAAACTCTACAAAACATTTCTGAGACCATCAGATGGTTCATTGTTGTTCTATTAGATTTATTTTGCTACTAAAATTCTGCACCAGTAGCTCATTCTCCCTGAGCTTCTATCTTCTTGGTCAATTTCTTGTCTAAGCTATTGAATTCTGCTTAAACACCCATTAGTCACTCCTGCTCAGTGGTTGTATGCATACTCACTCTGAATTGCCTACATATTTTCAGTCCTGGGTTCTTCTTTGACTATGTTTAGATAGATTTCATCTTTTTCAGCCCTTTATCCTTTTTCTATATCACAAACATCTCCATCACAATCACAATCAGGGCAGAGAAGGGATGAGTACTTTTGCAAATTTTCTTAAGCAATCTTTGCATTCATATAATTCTTATAGTGCAAAATACTCATTTATTATACACACCTGGAAAGATGTAAAACTTAGCATTTCAAAACTGCATCCAATTAAAAATAATATCACAGGGAGAGGAATTGGGAAGTCTTTCAAGTGCATGTTCAAAAATGCTGCAAAAAAATGTTGTTACTGAAAGGCAATATAATATCACATTTTTAGAACTTTCATGTGCTATGATTTCTTAATACTGAGGACAATGAATTACTGTTCAATTACTAATTTTCTGTTTTCCTATAACTGAGACCTTTCCCCTGTGTACTTGCAGCACACAGAACCAATGTAATTGTTAATCTATCAGTATTTTTCCTATAATGTATCTCATTTCCTTAGAATCATTAGTAAATATTGCTAGCAATCATTCATTGTTCGTTTTTTAGCCAAAACATTTATATTAGTTTTTGTATATACCATAAATCAGAAGTTAGTTTAATTAGCAATTCTGCAATGAAAGGTTAATGAATAAATGTTAATGAAACCTCCTGAGAAACATTATCATTGTCATCAAAGTGGAGTGAATAATATTATAGTTTTTTCTTCCATTTTTTTTTTCTGCTTCTTCATAGTATGATTCTTAACTGAGTTAAAGTGCCAAATAAAACCAAAAACAAACCCAAATAACAGCACTTTCTTTTGGTTTCCTTGTATAATAGCTAGGCATAAATTTATCATTTGAGTATAACTCATGAGACACCCTAGCCCTACATATGATTTTCTGTTTATTTGCTTCAGTTATCTTCATTGCTGAAATTGAACCCTGAAAAATTGAGAAGTTGTACATACTTTTAATCCAACAGAGAAAAATATAGAAGTTATATGCTACATAATTGTTTGATTGTTTTGATTGAAAATATTGGGATAAAAGTATAAATTTAGGTACAAAATTCTTATTTCCCATTATTGTTACTTGCCTGAATTTCCCATAATAACATTGATGTGATATGCCCATAATATAAAGTCAGAGACAGAATGACACTTACCTCCAACAGCACAGATCAAAGACAGTACTAGAATGATTTCAGGGAGGTCTGGGGGAGTGCTCAATAATACAGTCTTGAAAAATTCCAGCCATGTGCCAGGAACTTTGTTATAATAGGTTACATTGATAGAGATTCCATGTTCATCCATACTGTTATTTCTTATAGTTAGTCTGAATGTGACTATGTCTCCCTGTAAAATTCAGAGAGGATCAAAGAAGCATAGGGTTTGCCTTCTAGGTGACCTTCAGAGGATTTTCTAAGCAAAAAAAACTCCCACATTTTTCCTTTAATTATTTCTAGTGACATTTTATGGTTTACCATAATTAGGGTTGCCTCTCCCTTTATGATACTTTCAACTTAAGTTAAATGAAAGGGGCAGAATCCCATGTGATGCAGACTAACCAGTGACACCTTGGGTTCACTTACAATACCAAGCACTATGCAATTATTATCCACCCTGTATCTACTCAACTATTTGAAAGGATTCTTTTTACTGTTCAGCTAAAGATCACCAGAAATACATCAGTGATTGACAGGTTTTGTTTATTTGTTGCAACAAAGGTAATTGCTCACCATGTGGAACCGGAGACCTCTCAGTAAAAGGGTGTTAGATAGAACCTATTATGAGACATGGGCATAGATTGGGTCAGTTTTGGAGAGGGTCTAAGGAAGTCAGGGTTCATTCTAGATTGGGTGTTGTTGAAAGGTGAGGCCAATTCTCTGATTGGGGGGATAAATCTATTTTTGCGGGGAGAATCGATTAGGGTAAGGATAAAGCTCTCCATAGTATAGGAGAGTGGGAATGTTTGGTGTTGCAAGGATTGTACAATGACCTTGTTTTTGTCTCACTTTGTTGTGGTTTAGGATGACTTTGACCAATCTTGACGTTCTATGGGATAGTTTATGTCCAAGAGGAGAACAGCTTGCTCTAGCCATTAACATCAGGACAGTTCTCTTAAACACTGGCCCTAGCTCTGAGGATTGATTTGGTTTAGTGTTAGTTTGTTTGTTTCTCTCAGATGATATTTAAACTCCTTATCCTGACCTTGGCATATCAGGAGTGAGGCAGACCTGGAGATCTTGATGTGAGTGACAGAGCAGAGTTCAGTTGTGCCTTAAGCCTAGAGATTCTCAACCTTGGCTACACATGGAATTACCCAGAGTTTCCAAAAAGTACTGATGCCTGGTGCCACCCTCAGAAGTTAATTGTCTGGGGTTCATCCTGGGTATTAGGAACTCTAAAAGCTTCCCAGTGATTCTAACAAGCCCTCCGGGTTTGAAATCACTGCTCTAGGATTTTAGGGAGGAACATTTTGATTGGTGATACTTGCTCTTAATTAGCATCAAACATTTTAGAAACAATTTTCATTGCCCCCTCTTAAATTACCCACCACTCTTACTTCAAGGTCAAACATACTGGAACGTACTGACTCCATCAAAAAAAAAAAAAAAAAAAAAGATACCAGGTGATTCTGATAGTTGCACATTCCTCCATGCTTTCAGAAGTTAAAATCATTAAGAAGCCCATTGTTTTCTGAACTCTAAATAGGGATACATGTTCTCATAGCATCTTTCTCATTTCTAAATTGTTTATTTAATAAACTTAATAAGTGTTTACACAATCAGTCCTAATATTCCTTTTCAGAAAATAATAAAATTATCAGAAGTCCTGATTATCCTTGAAATTCGTGGACTTATATTATCAATTGACACAATTTCTCTATCCTGACTGTGAATATGTGGTAAATTCTTTGTTTGGTGTCCCCAAATGTTACTCTAAAATATTCTAAATAATTTTTAGCCAATGAAAAAGACTTCATGTTAAATTAACCTGTAAATGTTAATGTAACACTAGTTTAATATTTTAAAATTTTGGACAGTGAAGCAGCAGAGAGATTAAACAAGTTTTTAATGCAATTATAATTCTTCTTCAGTTTAAATTGATTTTTGACAGCTTTATCAGACCAATTTTTTTTTTTTACAGTCTCCAGTTTAGTTTATTTTTTAAAATTTTTTCATTTGTTCTTTTTGGTTATACATGACAGTAGGATGTATTTTGACATATCATACATACATGGAGTAAAACTTCCCATTCTTGTGGTTGTACATGATGTGGAGTTACACTGGTCATCTATTCACATGGGAACATAGGAAAGTGATGTCTGATTCATCCTGTCTTTCCTATTCCCATCTCATCTCTCTTCCCTTTTTTCCCCTTTGTCTAATCCAATAAACTTCTGTACTTCCCTACCGCCACCCCTTATTATGTGTTAGCATCTGCATATCAGAAAGAATATTCATTCAGCCTTTGGTTTGGGGGGATTAGCTTATTTCACTTAGCCTGATAGACTCCAGTTCCATCCATTTATAGACAAAAGCCATAATTTCATTCTTCTTTTTGGCTAAGTAATATTTCATTGTGTGTATTTACCACATTTTCTTTATTCATTTATCTGCTGAAGGGCATCTTGGCTGGTTCCATAGTTTAGCCTTGTGAATTGAGCTACCATAAACATTGATGTAACTGCTCCACTGTAGTATGCTAATTTTAAGTCCTTCAGGCCAAGGAGTGGGATAACTGGGTCAAATGGTGGTTCCATTCCAAGTTTTCTGAGGAATCTCCATACTGCTTTCCAGAGTGGTGGTACCAATTTGCAGTCTTACCAGCAATGATTGTACCTTTTTTTCCTACATTCTCACCAACATTTATTGTTACTTGTATTCTTGATGATTGCCATTCTGACTGGAGTGAGATGAAATCTCAGTGTAGTTTTTTTTTTTTTTTTTTTTTTTTTTTTTTTTTTTTTTTTTTTTTGGTGTGTGTGTGTGTTCAGCTTTTTGAGTTCTTTATACATCCTGGAGATTAATACTCAGAGGTGCAGATGGCAAAGATTTTCTCCCATTCCGTAGGCTCTCTCTTCACATCCTTGATTGTTTCTTTTTCTGTGAAGCTTTTTGGTTTGATTACATCCCATTTATTGAATCTTGATTTTATTTCTTATGATTTAGGAGTCTTGTGGAAATTTGGTTTACTTTTTATTCTAGTAGGTGCAGGTTCACTGGTCTAATGCCTAGGTTATGAAAGCACTTGGAGTTGAGTTTTGTGCAGGGTGAGAGATATACGGGTTTAATTTCATTTTGCTACATATGGATTTTCAGTTTTCCCAGCACTATTTGTTGAAGAGGCTATCTGTTCTCCAGTGTATGTTTATAGCACTTTGTCTAGTATAAGATAACTGTATTTATGTGAATGTCTCCGTAGTCTTCTGTTTAATTGCTCTTCATGTTTGTTTTTGTTACTATGGCTCTGTAGTATAATTTAAAATATGGTTTTGTGACGCCTCCTGCTTTACTTTTCTTGCTGAAGATTGCTTTGGCTAGTGTGGGCCTCTTATTTTTCCAAATGAATTTCATGAATGCTTTTTCTATTTATATGAAGAACATCATTAAAACCTTAATAGGAATTACACTAAATCAGTATAATGATTTTGGTAGAATGGCTATTTTGACAATATTAATTCTGCCTATGCACATGGGAGATCTTTCCATCTCATAAGGTCTTCTTCAATTTCTTTCCTTAGAGTTCTATAGTTTTTATTGTAGTGGTCTTTCACCTCTTTTGTTAGATTGACTCCCAAATAGTGTTTTTTTTTTTTTGAAGCTATTGTGAATGGGATCATTTTCTTAATTTCTCTTTCAGTGGATTCTTCACTGATGTATAGGAACACAATTGATTTATGGGTATTAATTTTATGAATTCTAGAAGTTTTCTGGTGGAGTTTTTTGGGTCTTCTAAATATAGAATCATATTGTTGGGAAATAGGGATATTTTAAGTTCTTCTTTTCCAATTCATATCCCTTTAATTTCTTTCTTCTAATTGTCCTTGCTAGTGTTTCCCTGGAAACTCTATGTCAAATAGAAGTGGTGAAAGAGGGAAACCTTGTCATTCCAGTTTTTAGAGGGAATGCTTTTACGTTTTCTTCATTTAAAATGATGTCAGCCTTATGTTTACATATATAGCTTTTATAACGTTGAGGTATGTTCCTACTATCCCTAGGTTTTCTAGTGTTTTGAGCATGAATGGATGCTATATTTGTCAAATGCTTTTTCTGCATATATTGAGATGATCATATGATTCTTGTCTTTAAGTCTATTGATGTAATGAATTACATTTGTTGATTTCCATATGTTGAACTAACCTTGAATCCTTGGGGGATATTGATCTAAATTTTCTTTCCTTGGTGTGTCTTTGTCTAGTTTTGATATCAGGGTGATACTAGCTCCATTGAATGAGTTTAGAAGGGTTCCCTCCTTTTCTATTTCATGGAATAATTTGAGAAGGATTGTCATTAATTCTGCTTTGAAGGTTGATAGAAATTGGCTGAGAATCCATCTGGTCCTGGGCTTTTCTATGTTGGTAGGCTTTTGATGGCATCTTCAATTTCATTATTTGAAATTGATCTGTTTAAATTTTCTATGTCCTCCTGATTCAATATGGGTAGTCATATGTCTCCAGAAATTTGTCACTATCTTCAAGATTTTTCTATGTTATTAGAGTATAAATTTTCAAAATAGTTTCTAATTATTGTCTGTATTTTAGTAGTGTCTGTCATATTTCCTTTTTTTATTGTTTTTTGTTTGTTTTTTAATTCATTTTTATTGTAACGTATTTCCTTTTTATCATGAATTTTAGTAATTTGAATTCTTTCTCTCTTTCTCTTTGTTGGTTTGGCTAAGGGTTTATCAATTTTATTTATTTTTTAAAAGAAACAAGGTTTTGTTTTGTCAATTTTTAAAATTTTTTTTGTTTTAATTTCATTGATTTCAGTTCTGATTTTAATTATTTCCTGTCTCCTACTGCTTTTCTTGTCGGCTTATTCTCTTTTACCTAGGGCTCTGAGATGTAATGTTAAATTATTTATTAATTCTTGTTGACATCCTATTTTTTTAAGGAATGAGCCCATGCAATGAATTTTCCGTACCACTGCCTTCATAGTGTCCCAGAGATTTTGATATATTATATTGCTATTCTCATTTACCTTTAAGTATTTTTTATTTCATCCCTGATTTCTTCTGTTATCTATTGGTCATTAAATAGCATTTTATTTAATCTCCAGGTGTTTGAGTAGCTTCTATTTTTTATTTTTATTGTTGATATCTAATTTAATTTCATTATGATCCAATAGGATGCAAGATATTATCCCTTTTTTAATATTTTCTTTTTTTTTTCTTTTTTCTTTTTTCTTTTTTTTTGGTGTGGGGGATTGAACCCAGGATCTTGTGCTTGTAAGACAGGCACTCTACCAACCGAGTTATCTCCCCAGTCCCCTTTTTAATATTTTCTGAGAGTTTCTTTGTGGCCTAAGATATAGCCCTTTTTAGAGGAGTATCCATGTACTGCTGAGAAGAAAGTGTACTCAGTCATTGAAGACATATATGTGTCTGTTAAGTCTAAATTAATAATTGCATTTTTTAGTTCTATAGCTTCTTTATTTAGTTTTCATCTGGAGGATCTATCAAGTGGTGAGAGAGGTGTGTTAAAGTCACCCAGTATTATTGTGTTATGATCTATTTGACTCTCAAAATTGAGAAGGTTTGTTTGATGTACATACATGCTCCATTGTTTGGGGGATAAATATTTACTATTATGTCTTGTTGACATATAATTCCCTTAAAGAGTATGAAATGTCCTTCTTGTACCTTCTGATTAACTTTGGCTTAAAGTACACTTTATCTAATATGAGGATAGAAACCTCTGCTTGTTTACAAGATCCATGTGAACAATATGCTTTTCCCCATCCTTTTATCTTCAGTCTGTGGATGTCTTTGCCTATGAAGTGAGTCTTTTGGACATAACATATTGTTGAGTCTTGTTTTTTAATCCAATCTGCAGTTATGTCTTTTGATGGATGAGTTTAGGCCATTTACATTCAGTGCTATTATTGAGATAAGATTTTTATTCCCCGTCATTTCGATTCATATCTGGTTTTTAATTTGAATTAGTTTCTCCTTTGACTGACCATTCTTCTACTGAGTTTCTCCCTTAGCTGGTTTTCACTTTAATTTTCCATTTCTTCTTCATAAAATATTTTGGTGAGTATGTTTTGTAGAGCAGACTTTCTAGTTGTGATTTCTTTCAACTTTTGTTTATCAATGAAGGTTTTTATTTCATCATCAATTATAAAGCTTAATTTTGCTGGGTATACCATTAGCATCCATTTTCTTTCAGAGCTTGATATATATTATTCCAAGACCTCCTAAATTTGAAGGTCTATGTTGAACTGAGTTCCAGATTGATTTCCCTCTAAACATGACTTGTCAGTTCTCTCTGGGAGCCTTTAAAATTGTATCCTTATTCTGTAGTCATTTTTATAATAATGTTTCTTCAGGTGGGTCTGCTTTAATTTCATATATTTGGGGTCCTGTAAGCCTCCTGTATCTGATTTTCCATTTCATTCTTAAGTTTGGGAAATTTTCTGATATTTCATTTAACAGATTGTGCATTCCTTTCATTTGTATCTCCAAGTCTTCACTATCCCAATAAATCTTAAGTTTGGTCCTTTCAGGTTATCCCATATTTCTTGGCAGTTACTTCCATAGTTTCTTAACATATTTTCTCCATGGTCAAGTTTATTTTCAAGAGTATACATTTTGTTTTCATTGCCTGAAACTCTGTCTTCCAAGTGGTCTAGTTCGTTGGTGATGATTTCCATTGAATTTTGAATTTAATTTATTGAGTCCATTCATTTCAAGGATTTCTGCTTGAGTTTTTTCAGAATCTCTCTTTATTGAAGTGATCTTTCACGTCCTGTATTTTCTCTCCAATTTCACTCCTTACATTGTCCTTTACCTCACAGATTAGTTTATGTACATTCTAAACTACTTCTCTGACATTTTTTCCACTGTGGAGTCAATGTATTCTTTATTGGAGTATCTTGGTTTGTTTGGGGTGATTTGTTCTCTTGCTTTTTCATGTTGTATATCTACCATTCTAAAAATATGGATCTGAGGCAGTAGAGTTCCTACCTTGTAGACTTACAGTGTCTCTGAAGTTTTCCAGTACCTCATTGTTTTGGGGAAGACAAATAATAAAAACCAGTGCAAATAATTTATAGCATTAAACCAAATATTTCCTGCTATGACATCTCCAGTGTTTTCACAATAAATTGAAGTGATATGATCAGTTATTGCTTACAGTAAAAACAGCAAGTTTGCAAAAGGTTTTACAATTTCAGATGGTGGACAGGGAAAGAACAGAAGTGATATAAGATGTGATGATTATGAGGAAGGAAGAGAGAAGATACAAGGAAAAAATTAAAGGAAGTGTGAAACAGAACAATAGAGATTTGCTGTTAGCAGAAGAAAAGAGAAGGAGAATCAAGGGAAACAAAAGTGAGAGAAAAAATATAGAAAGTAAATATTTATGATATTAAAAATAAAAATAAAAGAATACAAAACAAAATTGTAATATACTAATTAAGCATCACAGTCCTAGAAAAACTGATTCATGAAAAAAACTAATTTCAAAAATGCTAGAAATATGAATATATTGTGAACCATTAAGGTCACATTTAAATAGAGAAGAGAAAAAAAGGGGGGGAAAATACCTGGATGATATTTTTTTAAAGAACTGTTTCCATTCAAAAGAGTTCAAAAGATTCTCAGCTTCCCTTCTCAGTAGTGTTAGGTGCTGTCTTCTGGAATACGGTGCTTGCTTCACCCTGAGGGCGGAGTTGTCAGATTGAGATAGTTAGTCATGTAGGCAGAACTCATGGAGGCCAGGTTTAGGTTTAGGTTTGCTCCAGGCTCTTTGCTGAATGCCAGTTGGTCTGGAGATTTAAAATCAGTGCACCCCAGGGCCCAGCAATTGCCCATTCACACTGGAAGACTGCACCCCAGGGATTTCCCCTGGGTTCCACTTGTGCAGTAGAGGAGCTGATTCTTAATCCACTACATCACCTGTGGATGGCATATTTCCTGGTTTCGGGTTCAGTCTCCAAACTCAATCTCTTTTGTCTGAACTCTTTCAAACTCCCGGCCAGGTGGGTCTCTCCCAACCAGTCCTGCAAGCAGCCAGATTGGAGAGAGAGGGGGAAAGTTGAGTGGGTTTCCACAAGCATGTGTCCCCTGTGTAAACTTCTCTCCACATTTTATTTTCTCTTGGTCACTTAGACACACTCAATGTTGTGCAGTGTAGGCCTGCCAGGACTGTATTTCAGGCCAGACTTGGGTTTGCCAGGAATCAACTCACTCAGCTACTGGACCCTGCATGCAACTGGGGGAGATGCAGCTTTTTTCCTGTACAAGAATATTGTGCAGTGTGCCTTTCAGTTTAGTCAGGCTGTGTCTTTGATCTTTAAACTCTCTGTACCCAGACACACCTCAAGCTTCCTAAAAATGCAGGTTCCTTTAATTTCCTTACCCTTCCACTTTGCTTGTGGAGGGACCACTCTTGGGATTTCTTGCTTATTTTATTATATCTAACCTCCTGAGTCCCTGATCTGCTGTGAGTGTCCAGTATTAAATTTCAGTAAAGTCTCCCCCCCTTTTTTTGTTCACCCACCTTGCTGAGAAGCTGCGTATGTGCTTTCTTGATTTCACAACATGGAGCCGCCAGGGAAAGCAACTTTCTCTATTCCACCATCTTGAAATGATTATAGAACAAGTCTTATTAAGGAAAAAATAATGATCAACTATAGAGATTCTCTGCATTAATTTATCAATAGTTAAGAACTCAATTTTTGTGGGGGCTGTGGCACATGCCTGTACTCCCAGAAGCTCGGAAGGCTGAGGTAGGAAGATCACAAGTTTAAAGTCAGTGTTAGCAGCTTAGCAAGGTCCTAAAGCAACTCAGCAAGAGCATGTCTCTAAATAAAATATAAAAAAGGGTTGAGGATGTGGCTCACTGTTTAAGCACCACTGGGTTCAATCCCTGGTACAAAAAACCAAACAAACAAACAAACAAACAAACTCAAATTTCTTTGGGTATAAAAGTAATTGCCCTTTTACAAATAGCATGTAGATTGTCCTTTAGAGTCACCTGCCTTCAGAAATTCTTTCTCACGAAATGTAAGTGACACTAATTCATCCTGTCCCTGAAAATAAGAAGTCTTCCTTTCATTCACATTTTGCAGGAATGTGGTGACATAAGTATCCTTAAGAGGGCACTATGGGATTCCAATAATCTGAACAAGTTGTAAAGTTCAAACAATCGCTTATTGTGTGTGTGTGTTTGTGTTTGTGTGTGTGTGTGTGTGTGTGTGTGTGTGTATAAAAATCACAGTGGCTGGACTGTCTCTAAATTCTCTTAGGACACTAGGCAAACTTCTTTCTCACTGACTGTGAAGGTGGGTGGTCTATCACCCTTCTAATGCACTATGACTCAGAAGAAGTCTTTCCTCATCTCAGGACTCTCACCATATTCATTATTTCTAAGTGCTTTTCCCTGGGGCTTGACTTTTCAGTGCCTTATCAGTGAAAAGGTGCCAGTGAATCACTTGGAAACAGTTGAGATAAAAAGCACAATGAAGGAGGGGTTGGGTAAAGGGTCAGACATTCAAACTAAAAGTCCAGTTGATCTTTGGGAGAGTCCTTGCTTTTCTGCCATAAGACAGAAACTACAACAGGGCGTGGCTGAATCTGTAGCTGAGTACCGTGTAAAAGCACATTTACTGTTCTGGTAGAAGAGACTGAGAGAAAAAGAACCAATGGAAATGGTCAACTCCCCAAAAGGAAACTATAGATCTCACCTTCCAGAGTCTCAGGAGTATTTGATAGTTTAAAAGTGAGAAATGAAGGACAGCAGCTTCACTCACTCCGGAACCACCAAGACCAACTGCAAACTCACAGACAGTTATTTGCTTCAAGCCCCGCCCTGGGCTGTACCCATTGGCTTGGGACTCACAAGCCCTGACTTGATTGGCTAGTAAAATACATCTTCATTTCCCTGTGAACCTAAGGCATTTAAAATTTTAGGGCTGTGCTTATTTAAAAACAAGTGAATGAATAAATAAATAAAGGTTGAAAAGAAACCTCCAAATATTGTACTGCTTCTGTTAATGTAAAGGTTTGGAACAGTAGATTTCTGGCAAAGAGTCGATAGATGCTGTTTCCTCAGAATTCTAGGGAGAGGGACTTTCTTGGATAAAATAGAGTGATTGAGATTTTGAAATATAAGAATATTGATTCCTGGGTTAGAAAAAAGAGCATGTCTATTCTGGGCAAGTAGAAGAATGAAATCAAGACAGACAAACTAGGTGGATGTTCATTTTGGGTCGTATGTGAGAAAATGTTTAGGAATAATGACATTCATTTCTTTTTTCTGAACATAATATTTAACTATTTTAATTGAAATTACTTGACATTATTACTAAGGGGTGATTTCCATATTCCTACTCTCACAAAATATTTGGTAAGAAATTTTATAATGATTTTGAAAACTAGATAATTTGGGGGCATGGAATGTCTCTTTACACTTTTGCTCAAAGTTTTTGTGAAGCTATTTTGATTCTTGTGAAAAGGGATGAAGAGGGGAGAGAGGTCAAAGATTGGGGAAAGGAAAGAGGAAGACAAAGATAGAAGTAAATGCTTAGGAATAGCTGATAAACTTTCTTCTTGGCTGTCAGAGAAGTATTTACTGCCCTTACGCAAAACAATAAATAGGTGTTGTTCAAGGAAATGATCTTCACAAGGTTAACAATGTAAATCCATTTTGATGAACGGTCACTCAAGGAAACTAAGAAAGAATTTTTAAAGTGATAAAATGCACATAATATTTTAATAAAATTAAAATTAAAATTGTTTTTGAGTCATTCATTTAGAAGGAAATACATAACTAGTAGTAGAGATAGAACTAGATTAGTTAATGAAACAATCACTATATTTTATTGAGAAAGATAATTGTTTCTATTTTAAAGTTATTTTTAATTTTAATTTTATTTTTTATTATTTGTGTTCCCTCTTTCTCTTAATCCACTCCAGTGACTATAAGAATCAGGTAACTGTGTTATTTCTAATTAATTTGCCTGGAGTTCAATAGATAATATTCGTAGTTTGTTTCTTTTACATATATTTTACTGTAAGTGATTTCCTCGCTGTTATTTGGCTTCCTGTTTTGATTACAATTTTTTAAAATGTCACCATTATTAAATTTAGAATTTTTATACATTAAAGCCTATTGATGTTTTCCATTCACAGATTTCTTCTTTAATTTTTAAGTGACATCCTCTTTTATGGTTAAGAAGTTTACTAGCCAGTTGTGGTGGCACACGCCTCTAATCCCAGTGATTTGGGAGGCTGAGGCAGGAGGATCAGGAGTTCAAAGCCAGCTTCAGCTACCGTGAGGCACTAAGCAACTCAGTGAAACCCTGTCTCTAAATAAAATACACATTAGGACTTGGGATGTGGCTCAATGGTTGAGTATCCCTGAGTTCAATTCCTGGTACACCACCCCAGAAGTTTACTAAATATTAAAACTTATTAACTTCCAATATTTAAAATTAAAAGCTGTTTTCTTTTCTTTTTTCTTTCTTCCTTTCTTTCTTTCATTCTTTCTCTTTTTTTAAAACCAGGGATTGAACCCAGGAGTGCTTAACCACTGAGCCACATCCCCAGTTATTTTTATGTTTTATTTTGAGACAGAGTCCCCCTAAGTTGCATAGGGCCTCACTAAGTTGCTGAGGCTAAGTTGCTGAGTCTGGCTTTGAACTTTCAATCCTCCTGCCCACCTCCCAAGTCACTGGGATTGTAGGTATATGTGGAGAGCCATTAACCAGGAATGCCAGGCCTCAGGAACTCACAATGAGATATTGACTATTTGAGAATGCCTGACTCATGTGGTATCCTGAGTTAGCTCCCTGCTCAGTTTCAAGTATAGGCACCAGTACAGGCACCAGAGATGGGAGTCACCCGCTAGAGAAAAATGGCCTGCTCACCTCCACCTCCCATCCTATTTTTCGCAAGAAAAACTCCTACCAGTCCTCGATGATCTGTACCACTATATATTATAAATTAAGCAAGCGAGCTGCTCTGTTACAGCCAGACCCTTCTAGAGGACTCAGTCACTTCCCTGCTTCAAAAATATTCTTGCCTTTTCGTCTTTATTTCTGATACATATATTTCCTAGCTTTAATTTTGCAAGCAGCCCATCCTTCCTGGGAACCCTTTCCCTTGCCCACATGGGAGAGGTTTAGCCATAATGCCAGGTAAGTTCCAATTTTTGAAGAATTAATTTTTTTTTTAAACCAGGGATTGAACTCAGGGGCACTTAACCACTGAGCCACATCCCCAGGCCTTTTTTGTATTTTACTTAGAGACAGGGTCGCACTAAGTTTCTTAGGGCCTCACCAAATTGCTGTGGAGGGCTTTGAACTTACTCCTGCCTCAGCCTTCCGATTACGGGCAGCTGGGATTACAGGCATGCACCATCATGCCCAGCAAGAATGAAAAAAAAATTTTTGAAGCCTACTAAACTCAGATTCCTTTAAAATTATTTTGGTATAAAGTAAATGCTATAAAAATTGTATTATTGCTCTTCAGAAACAAGATCATGATCAGTTTGACAGAGATGATCAGTGAAGGCTTTCCAAAGGAAGCAGGATTTGAGCCTCACCAAGCCTTCTTGAATGTACAAGTTCTGTGAGGAAATGAGGGTCTCTGGAAAACATAACAATCATCTTATATGCATTATTTCTATATACATAAAAGCACGGGGGATATAAAGATAAACGGCAAGTGCTTTCTTTCCCCACAAGCTTTTTTGTATGTAAACAAATAGTTATCAATGGTGAGTTATACACAATAAAACTGGTTATGTTAATTATTGACGAAAGGAAATAATGATCTTTTTTTGAGAGTTAATAGGAAATTGGTAAAAATAGGGCACTAGCAGATTCTGACAGACCAAGCTGTACACACGCTGGGTATTGGAAAATATTATGATGTGTTCAGGATACTCCAAGTAGTTCATTGTAGTGGACACTGGAGCTGTGCCATTGATCTTGATAGACTGGTAGGAGATTGTGTATTTTAAGGATCTGAAGAGTACACGTAATGGTAATTTAGGTAGAAAGAGCTGAAGAATGGTTAGAAAAGTGAAATGACTGATAATGCCAAACACTTATCTTTTCATGTATTAATTGACTACTTGAAGGTTTTTGCTTGTAAAAATTTGTTACCTGTTCTTAAAAACTGGGAAAGTAGCTCAGTGGCAATGTGCTTGTCTAGCATACATGAGGCCCTGGCTTGGATCCCCAGCACCAATTTAAAAAAATAATAAATTAACAACTTTGATTCCTGGGAGTACGAAGTCAGTATGTCTTTCTCAATCCCTCTCAGTAAGTGTAGCTAAAAGCCCCAGGCATTATATATAAAATAAGAACATTATATAATATTATATAATAAGTATATTATATATAAAATAAGTACAAGAAGACTCTGAAGATAAAGAGAAAGGAAACCAGATAGGGACCTTGAAAATGAATCAGTGACAAGTTCCCTGAATTCTAATTATTGTTTTTTGTCTCTTCTATCCCAGACTGGGCACTGGAAATGCCAATGAGTACACATTTAAAAACAAAAACAAAAACAAAAAAGAGAAAAGCCTGTTCTTTCCAGATAAAGAAAGAGGAAAGAGGTAGCCTAGAAGACTGAACATTTTTACCAACACTGCTCTACTCTAGTTAAGTACCACAGAAAAGTTCTCACTCACCTCCAACACCCATAAACCAGCAAAAGCTGAGAGAGAAGTCCACAATTCACTCAGCCAGGCTATAACAAGTTTCCAGAACCTTGCCCTTCCACCTGCCCCAGAACAAGTGGTATCAGAGAAGGCCCAGTGGGATCTGGGACTTTCACACCTGACCAAAAGGAGGGAAGTCAAAAGGAGAGTCAAGACTTTGACTATACCAAAAAATGATTTTTCAGGGTCTCAGTGGAGGCCACAGGGAGCAGTCTTAGAGCTCTATCCCATCCATGAGCTCTCAGTAGAGACCCAGTGGGAAGCCTTAACTGCTACTCTTAGCTAGTTGAAGACACTCCTTCCCCAGCTGTGTGTCAGTTAAGACCAAGTAGAGAAGTTGAACTTTTGTCTCAACCTGCCACCAACAAGGTAGTATCCCTGCTTCTTCCAACAAAGCAGTGTTAGAGAAGGCCTGCAAAACATAGGATTTAAATAAAATCCAAAATATTATAATATCTGGATGAAAATCCTGGTGAAAATCCTTCAGGAACCAAGATCATCCCAACTTGAATTAGAAGATCATCCCATCTTCGAATGACATAAACATTAAATTCTCTGAAAAGGATTTTAATGCAGTCATCATCAAAATATTTCACTGCTGGGCATGGTGGCACCCTCCTGTAATCCCAGCGACTTGGGAGACTGAGGCAGGAGGATTATAAATTCAAGGTCAACCTCAGTAATTTAGCGATGCCCTAAGCAAATTAGCAAGACCCGGTCTCAAAATATAAAAAACAAAAAAAGAGCTGGGGATGTAGTTCAATGGTGAAGTGCTCCTGTTTTAAATCTCCAGTACCAAAAAAATAAAAAAATTAAAAAAATAAAAATAAAAATATTTCACCAAATAATTATGAACACAGTTGTCACAAATGAAAAATAAGAACTCTAGACAAATAAAAAATCTCAGAGGAACAAATATGTGATAAAAGGGAAAACTGAATGAAAATTTCAGATGCAGAAAATGCATTTAATAAAATTTTAAATATCAACAAAATTGCTCAAAAGACTAGCACTTCTTTGGTTATGTTTATTCCTAGGTATTAAATTATTTTTTTATCTAATTATAATGGGGTTAATTTCTTAATTTCAATTTCCTATTATTCATTACTACTGGTGTCAGAGTAATACTACCCTCATAAGATGAGTTTGCCTTCTATTTTTTGAAGAGGTGGAAAAGGATTGGCATTAATTGTTCTTTATATTTGGTAGCATTTACTAGTGAAGCAATCTGGTCCTGTGATTTTCTTTGTTGGTACTTTTTGGAATCACTGATTCAAGATTCTTGTTATTGTTATTTTTAACTTTTCTATTTCTTCATGACTTGGTTTCAGTAGCTTGTATGTTTCTAGGAATTTGTGCATTTTTTCTATGTAGCTTGTTGGCCAATTGTTCATGGTAGTCTCTTAGGATCCCTTTGTATTTTGTGATGATTCAGCTCATTCTTGATTTTATTTCCTTAAGTCTTCTCTTTTTTTTCTTTAGCAAGTGATTCCTAGATTTTTTTTTTCTTTTAGTCTTTTTAAAGAATCAACTCTTAGTTGTTGTTGGTCTTTTCTACTGTTTTTCAAGTCTCTATTTGACTTATTTATGCTCTAATCTTTGTGATTATTTTCCTTCTGCTAACTTTGCATTCAGTTTGTTTTTTCATTTTCTTTTTCCTTCAAATGTAAACGTAGGGTTTGCTTTGTTTTGTTCTTGTGCTAGTGGAGATTGAACCCAGGACCTCATACATACTAGGCAAGTGGCCTACCTCAGAGCTACATCCTCTGCTCTATTTCATTTCATTTTAAGACAGGGCATAAGTTGCCCATGCTGGCCTCCAACTTGCTGTTCTTCTACCTCAATCTTCTGTGTTGTTGAGTAGCAGAAATTGCAGGGGGGTTGAGGGTACAGGCCAGATTTAACCCAGGGTTAATTTACTACAGAGCTACATTCCCTAACTTTTTTATTATTTTTTTATTATTATTATTATTTTTTTTTTATTGTAAACAAATGGGATACCTGTTGTTTCTCTGTCTGTACATGGCGTAAAGGCATACCATTTGGGTAATCATAAATTTACATAGGGTAATGTTGTTTGATTCATTCTGCCATTTTTTCCCCTCCCCCCCACCCCTCCCACCCCTCCCCTCCCTCTATACAGTCCTACCTTCCTCCATTCCTGCCCCCCTCCCTAAACCCAACTCCAACCCCAACAGTAACCCCTCCCACCCCCCATTATGTGTCATCATCCACTTATTAGCGATATCATTCTTCCTTTGGTTTTTTGAGATTGGCTTATCTCACTTAGCATGATATTCTCCAGTTTCATCCATTTGCCTGCAAATGCCATAATTTTATCGTTCTTTATGGCTGAGTAATATATATGCCACATTTTCTTTATCCATTCATCAATTGAAGGACATCTAGGTTGGTTCCACAATCTGGCTATTGTGAACTGAGCAGCTATGAACATTGATGTGGCTGTATCTCTGTAATATGCTGATTTTAAGTCCTTTGGGTATAGGCCAAGGAGTGGGATAGCTGGGTCAAATGGTGGTTCCATTCCAAGTTTTCTGAGGAGTCTCCATACTGCTTTCCAGAGTGGCTGCACTAATTTGCAGCCCCACCAGCAATGTATGAGTGTACCTTTCTCCCCACATCCTCGCCAACACCTGTTGTTGCTTGTATTCTTGATAATCGCCATTCTAATTGGGGTGAGATGGAATCTTAGGGTGGTTTTGATTTGCATTTCTCTTATTACTAGAGATGTTGAACATTTTTCCATATGTTTGTTGATTGCTTGTAGCTCTTCTTCTGTGAAGTGTCTATTCATTTCCTTAGCCCATTTGTTGATTGGATTATTTGCATTCTTGGTGGAGAGTTTTTTGAGTTCTTTATAGATTCTGGAGATTAGCGCTCTATCTGAAGTATGATTGGCAAAGATTTTGTCCCACTCTGTAGGCTCTTTCTTCGCATTGGTGATAGTTTCCTTTGCTGAGAGAAAACTTTTTAGTTTGAATCTATCCCAGTTATTAATTATTGCTTTTATTTCTTGTGCTATGGGAGTCCTGTTGAGGAAGTCTGGTCCTAAGCCGACATGTTGAAGCTCTGGACCTACTTTTTCTTCTATAAGATGCAAGGTCTCTGGTCTGATTCCGAGGTCCTTAATCCATTTTGAGTTTAGTTTCGTGCATGGTGAGAGATATGGGTTTAGTTTCATTCTGTTGCTTATGGATTTCCAATTCTCCCAGCACCATTTGTTGAAGAGGCTATCTTTTCTCCATTGCATATTTTTGGCCCCTTTGTCTAGTATGAGAAAATTGTATTTATTTGGGTTTGTGTCCGTGTCCTCTATTCTGTACCATTGATCCACCTTTCTATTTTGGTACCAATACCATGCCGTTTTTGTTACTGTTGCTTTGTAGTATAGTGGAAGATCTGGTATTGCAATACCCCCTGCTTCACTCTTTCTGCCAAGGATTGCTTTAGCTATTCTGGGTTTTTTATTCTTCCAGATGAATTTCATAATTTCTTGCTCTATTTCTGTAAGGTACATCATTGGGATTTTAATTGGAATTGCATT
Organism: Sciurus carolinensis; assembly: GCF_902686445.1. Classification (NCBI taxonomy): domain Eukaryota; kingdom Metazoa; phylum Chordata; class Mammalia; order Rodentia; family Sciuridae; genus Sciurus; species Sciurus carolinensis. The sequence goes on along the minus strand of NC_062221.1, from coordinate 80,389,442 downwards.
GAATCTGTATAGCACTTTTGGTAGTATGGCCATTTTGACAATATTAATTCTTCCTATCCAAGAACATGGGAAATCTTTCCAACTTCTAAGGTTTTCTTTAATTTCTTTCTTTAGTGTTCTGTAGTTCTCATTGTAGAGGTCTTTCACCTCTTTTGTGAGATTGATTCCCAAATATTTTATTTTTTTCGAAGCTATTGTGAATGGGGTAGTTTTCCTAATTTCTCTTTCTGAAGATTCATCGCTTGTGTATAAAAATGCCTTAAATTTATGTGCATTGATCTTATATCCCGCTACTTTACTGAATTCTCTTATGAGATCTAAAAGTTTTCTTGTGGAATTTCCTGGTTCCTCTAAGTATACAATCATATTATCAGCAAATAGGGATAGTTTGAGTTCTTCTTTTCCTATTCGTATCCCTTTAATTTCTTTGGTCTGTCTAATTGCTCTGGCTAGAGTTTCAAGGACGATATTGAATAGAAGTGGTGAAAGAGGGCAACCCTGCCTTGTTCCAGTTTTTAGAGGGAATGCTTTCAGTTTTTCACCATTTAGAATGATATTAGCCATGGGCTTAGCGTAGATAGCCTTTACAATGTTAAGGAATGTTCCCACTATCCCTATTTTTTCTAGTGTTTTGAGCATGAAGGGGTGCTGTATTTTATCAAATGCTTTTTCTGCATCTATCGAAATAATCATGTGATTCTTGACTTTAAGTCTATTGATGTGGTGAATTACATTTATTGATTTCCTGATGTTGAACCAACCTTGCATCCCTGGGATGAAACCCACTTGATCATGGTGCACTATCTTTTTAATATGTTTTTGTATGCGATTTGCTAAAATTTTGTTTAGAATTTTTGCGTCGATGTTCATTAAGGATATTGGTCTGAAGTTTTCTTTCCTTGTCTCTGTCTCGTTTAGGAATCAGGGTAATATTGGCTTCATAGAATGAGTTTGGGAGGGTTCCCTCCTCTTCTATTTTCTGGAATACTTTGAGAAGTATTGGAATGAGCTCTTCTTTAAAGGTTTTGTAAACTCGGCTGAGAACCCATCTGGTCCTGGACTTTTCTTTGTTGGTAGGCTTTTGATGACTTCTTCTATTTCATTACTTGAAATTGGTCTATTTAAATTGTGTATGTCCTCCTCGTTCAGTTTAGGCAATTCATATGTCTCTAGAAACCTGTTGATGTCTTCAAAATTTTCTATTTGTTGGAGTATAGATTTTCAAAATAGCTTCTAATTATGTTTTGTATTTCAGTCGTGTCTGTTGTGATATTTCCTTGTTCATTCCGAATTTTAGTGATTTGGGTTTTCTCTCGTCTTCTCTTTGTTAGTGTGGCTAAAGGTTTATCAATTTTGTTTATTTTTTCAAAGAACCAACTATTTATTTTGTCAATTTTTTGTATTGTTTCTTTTGTTTCAATTTCATTTTTGTAACAAGGTCTCACTAAGTTGCTTAGGGCCTTTGCTAGATTGCCTAGGTTGGTGTTGAATTTGCACAATCCTCCTGCCTTGGTCTCTTAAACTGCTGGGATTACATGTGTGTGCCCCCATGCCCAGCATTATTGACTGATTTTTCAATTTCCAGGTGGTTTTGAATTTCAAATTTTCTTCCTATTATTGATTTATATTTTCACACCATTATGGTTGGAATCCTTACCTGACATTTTTCAATGTTCTTCAATGTTTTAAGACTTGCTCTTTGACCTAACATGTGATTTATCCTAGAGAATGTTTTATGTGCTCTTAAAAAGAATATTTAGTCTGCTACTGTGGGATAAAATGTTCTACCTGTGTCTGTTAGGTGCACTTAATCTACACTGTTGTTTAGTTCTGCTGTTTTAGTATGATTTTCTGTATTGAGGATCTCTCCATTGTTGAAAGTGGGATATTTAAGTTTCTTCTATTATTCCTTTGATGTCTATTTCTCTGTTCAGATCTTGCTTTATTTATTTAGATGCTCTGATGTTGGGTTTGTATGTGCTTATAACACCACTGATGACCTGAGTCCTCTATTATTTTCTAATGACCTTCTCTGTCTCTTGTGACAGTTTTCATATAAGGTCTATTTCATCTCATGCAGATATAGCCACCCATGTTCTCTTTTGGTTACCATTTGCATGAAATATCTTTTTCCTCTTGTCTTCATTTGCAATCAATGTGGGTTCTTAAAACTAATATAGAATGGAAGCAGGAAATTGGGTCTTTTATTATACATTCATCCATCTTATCACTGCCATACTTTAATTCTTTAGACAAAGTTTTCTTTAGATGAGGAATCTGAGTGATTGTTTAAAGTTGTAAATTTTGTGTTTCATATCTTCATTACTCACAAAAAAATGAGTAAGAGATTGGATTTTCTCCTCAATAGAATTTCTGGCCCCCAGCACAGCAGCTGTGCTCCTTGTCAATGCAGAAACCGGGCCGCTAATGAGACCTCAGGAATGGCTCCAAAACCCAAAGTAACAGAATCTGCTTCATTTTCCCTTTGGAAACTGAATTTGCTCTGCCTTATCAATGAAGAAAATGGCTCTCAGGTGGGTAGTAGCTTAGAGGCTGGAACATAGATGGAGGGAAGGTTTGTTTGAAGGGATGAAAGGGAAGCAAAGTCTCCAACACCTGCAGCCATAGGAAAGACAAATGTTGATGTATGGGATGGGGCATGTCTCATCCACCACACCTTATAGGATTTTGTTTCTTCTAAGACAGAAGCTAGGGGTGGAGTTATGAAAGGGGAAGATAAATTTTAATAGGGATTTACATGTGACAATAGGAGAAAAGAAAAGGTCTATTATCTAGAATGTGTCTTTCATTTGCACATGTTATTAACTGATGTGGGGGCGGTTCGGGGTAAAACACAAGTCAGTGCCTAGACCTTTTCTTCTGAAGATGAAACTTTCAAGAATGTGTTAGGGGGGTAAAGAGGAGGGAAATTGGCCATTTCCCTTTATCTTTCGATGGGGATCAACGCAGGATAGCCTTGGCTATCAAGTAAAGTCATGTCCTTATAAAACAACTAAAGAATCCCACATGTTGGCCTGTAGGCATGATAGGGTCATCCATTGTATCTTGGCCTGCTACCACCCCCAAGTGCATAAGTAATGAAACGTCCAAATCCTCTCTGGTAAGTGCTCCAGGTTCTTTCTTTGGGACTGGAAAAATAGTATATTGGGGACTTTGCAGCCCTGGGGTGGACTGGGTGGTGTAACTATGTACGTGTGACATGGAAGTAGGCTACTGATCTCAGTCTAAGGAAGCCAAGACCAACTGTTCTCCTCTGAGAACAGTATTTGTCCCAGGTCCTGGATCTGGCTTCAATTTCTCCCACCTCTGGTTCATGCAGCTGCTTAGGAGTACTGCTGGGAGATTTGGGGTAAAGATCTTCACCCCTAATTTGTAAGGTAGAACACACAGTTTTGAAGACCATAATAATTAAAACACTAAGTGCATTTAGAAAAAAAATCTTCATCTTCAAATGGATTGTTTGCATTAAAATATGCTGTGAACTGATAGTGAATGAGCACAGTTTTTCCAGGAGGAAGACATTCTGGGGAAACATGAAAAACTGTGTACATGGAATGCCAATAGGCAAGTGGTTGGATTGGGATTTAAATGACAAAAAGGGTAATTAAAAGTACTAGGTAAGGAGTGCTTCCCCTCTTTGCAAAATGCTGTATCGTAAGAGGAGTTCATAAGAAAATGTCTAAATGGGTTTTGTCTTCATTTTATTAAGTAAAAGTATTTAATTGGAAACTGTTTAACAATCTTATAAGTCAATTTTTAATTTTTCTACTCCATTATTTGGGGGAGATGCCAAGAAGAATATTTTTCAGAGACTTATATTTTTGGAAAACAGTTGTTCAACCCCAGGGTTGGGAAGCCCCAGTACTGTTTTCCAATCCCAAAGGAAGAACCCGAATGACTCAACAGAGAGGGTTTGGACAATTTTTTATCCATGTACTCCTGGGTAGCTGCAGACTGGGATAATATGAAGGATCCCGTTGCTCCTGCAAGCAGGGGGAATGTACAGAACAAATCCCATGCTCACTGTGCAGACGGATTTCTTCAGATGTTTTACGAGTGCATTCTTTTATTTTATAACCAAAGTTGCTCTGCTTTGATTCCCACCTAAAGATTGGAGACAAGGGAATTGGCTAGTTTTCCCCTCTCCATATCCTTTGTTATCAAATTCTTTAGAGTCCTTTTTTTTTTTTTCTTTTTTATTCCTTTTAGATATACATGACAGTAGAGTGTATTTTTAACATATACATACGTGAAGTATAACTCCCCATTCTTGTGGTTGTACATGATATGGAGTTACACTGGTTCATGTATATGAACATAGAAAAGTGATGTCTGATTCATTCTACTGTCTTTCCTATTCCCATCTCCCCTCTCTTCCCTTTTTTCCCCTTTGTCTAATCCAATGAACTTCCATGCTTCCCTACCTCCACCCCTCATTATGTGTTAGCATCTGCGTATCAGAGAGAACATTCAGCCTTTGGTTTTAGGGGATTTATTCATTTCACTTAGCCTGATAGACTCCAGTTCCATCCATTTATGGGCAAATGCCATAATTTCATTTTTCTTTGTGGCTAAGAAATATTCCATTGTGTATTTTTATTTTCTTTATCCATTAATCTGTTGAAGGGCATCTAGGTTGGTTCCACAATGTAGATATTGTGAATTGAGCCATATTGACGTGGCGATGTAACCATAGTATGTTGCTTTTAAGTCCTTTGAGTGTATATGGAGAAGTGGGATAACTGTATCAAATGGTGGTTCTATTCCAATTTTTCTGAGGGATCTCCATACTACTTTCCATAGTGGTTGCACCAATTCGCAGTTCCACCAGCAATGTATGAGTGTACCCTTGTCTCACTGCCCTGAACAACAAACTTTCCTAGGTTTTATGTAGCTAGTCAACCATGAATGAGGGAGCAGAGAGAGGACAATGAAGTGTGACTGAAAACCACAGGGAGCCTTATCTCACAGATAGGCAACCTGGAAGATTGGGACCTGTATGTTAAAACCCGTTCCAGTCATAATTAAATCCCCTTAAGAAAATCCATTGTTTCAAGATCACACACCACCAGGTGGCATGGACCCTCCCTTATCACTGAAACCATGTCACAACCCCTAAGCACCTTGACAACCAAAACATCAAGACCCTCACTAAAAATGCTCATGGAATGCTTTTCAAAGAGTAATAAACTGATTAAGGGAGCAGGAAATTGAGGCAAAAACAGGAAAACTTGCCGGGGTCCAGCCCTAGCAGGTTTTGGGGGTCCTAGGTGGATGGGAGGCATCAGCACGGTGAAGAAACAGCACACAGGGACACCAAGTGTTCTGAGGCTGAATCTGTTTTTATTTTTTTTGCCAGTCTTTTTATAGATATTTTTCTTTAGTAATAATTATATCATTTTTGGTTAGTTTAAAACAAGAAAAACCTTCAAAAGTACAATCTATGCTTCTTTTCAAAGTACACATTCTCTCTGTATGACAGTCCAGACCAAAACAATCTTATTTCCCAACTAGATTAAAACAACCTTGTCTCCCAGCTAAACTGAGGGCACCATGATCTGCCCACCTTCAACCTTTAGAACAAACCCATCACTAGATTTTCTGAGAAACCACCCTACCATGAACTCCAATGTTTAACAGTGAAAAGTTTTTACTATTATTAAAGGGCAAAGACATCAACTTATAATTAATATTTAGTCTATTCTAATTTCATATAATGAGGGATTACAATCTTATTCTGATTCTCAAAGAATTAGACTAAACATAGTAAAAGCACAAATTATATTTATGACTAACCTATATGTTTTTATTATGTAAAGTATCTCTAGAAGCAACTATTGAAACTAAGAAAGCAACAAAGGCTAAACACTGCATCCAAGCTCAGAGGAATGCCTCTTTGTCCATCTATTATTATACTAAAGCAATCACAGTCTCCTTTAAACTCAAACACAGCCGCAATTGTTTATTTTCATATATTTATCTATGTACTACTGCCAAATTTTTATTGTGCACTATTTTGTGTCCCAATACAGTAAAACCTTCCCAATGTTTTTCCAATAAGTTTCTAAATGACATATTGATTATTAATATTAAAAAGCAACTACACATGGAGATATGCCACGCCTATGACCCCCAAGAGGGAGGACAATCAACAGAACCGTGTCAAGTGTTGAGTCCTCTACTCCAACAGATTGTGTCAAGTGTCAGAGTGGCAGGAAATAGACGCAGCAAGAACTCAATTTCCTTGAAAACTCCTACTGTGTGAGCACCACACTATCCTCTCTTGTAGGTGGTCTGCAGTTCTTATGCTATTAGTCAAAAGTCAAAAGGTGGACCTGGGTGGTGCTCTCTGGAAACTTCCATGGAAACCTCAATAAAACTGAAGGGCAGGAGAAGCACATTGTTCTGTGAGGGGACCCACTGTCTGCCTTGAGAATGTCCCCTTTTCCCTTCTAATAAACTCATGTCTGTTACTCTGAGCAACATGTCTGAAATCTTTCTGGCAAGGCTGCAAGAATTGGGATAAGGGGGGCCTTTCAGGGCTGCCTCAGCTTTGTAGCAGGATTCTGCCCTGTAACATGAGGCACCCAAAGCAGTCTTGTTTCTTGATCTCTCTCACTGTGGGTAAACTAGCTTGATATTTTTCATGTGCATGGATAACAGAACATTAATATTAGGAAAGGCTTAGTAACACTCTTAAAAGGAGTACCAATTGAATTTTCCTGCAAATCAGTAAAAAAGGAACCTGTGAATAAATTGTGTGATAGCTACAAACAATGACAGATATTTAGGAAAAATATTTTTATAGATCTAAGTACCTGAAAGTAATTAGCAGCTAGGCAGACCAGGAAATTGGAAAATAGCAATTACAACATAGGCTTAATGAGTAACAGACTATGGTGGGAATAAAAAGTTCAGTTGAACTTTCAGTTTTGTTGCTGGAGGTAAGCTAAGAAAATTAAACACTTCATTAGTGAAGATTTTCCTCAACAAATTCCATGGGCTTTCCACTCCATCTTGTTCCCCAGCTCTTGATCCTTCCCATCTGTGCACAAGAATCAGGTAACTCTGCACTTTTACTTTCAAACATATTTGGCTGGAATCAATGGCCAAATAAATGCCTATTTACTTTTATAAAGTGAGGGTAACAGGGTGGTATGTTTGGGTCTGAATCATGTAGCTCTTCAATCATGTATCTAGCAAGTTGTTTAAGTTGAGTATTTTTCAAACAATGAGTTATTAAACAGAATGTAAGAAAGATGAGAATGAAGAAAGTCTTTCTGCATCAGAAAAGTCTCTGAGTAGCTCAAACTGGAGGTTATAAACCAACTGGAAGCAAAGAAACTCTTGACAAACATGTTGTGCTTTGTAGTAGTTCTTGTGAACATATCTAAGCAGCAGTTCTGCCTTTTAATTTTAAGTCTGACTTGTTTGTGTCTCTTCTTGGTCATTAAGACCTTATTGATACTGTCAAGTCTGTAAATAATTTCCTTTGTGGGTTTGTCTATCATTACAAGTTGAGATCCTTTAAGAATTAACAAATACTCAGTTCTATTATCTTCTAGTCTTTTAAAATTATCTAACTAAAATAGTTAACCTGAATCCTTCTAAATGCATTTGGTTCATGGTAAAAGCAATAACCAGTGTTCTTTAAGAAGTCAGGAGTTTTTTTTTTTAAATCATGGTAATTTCAAGATAGAATAAAAATAATAATTTCTAGTTGAGGACTTTTTCCTGCAGGGGTGGGGGGTGGCGGGTATCATTTGAATTCAATTAGACAGTTCAAAGTTGAATAATGAATGAAAGAACTGAGGCCAATAGGAGGGTGAGGTGACAGTAGAGGAAAACAGCATGTCCTTGTTCCTTCTCTTACGTTCCCCTTCGGCTTCTAAAATGCACAACTCATAGTGACCCAGTGTCGTGGTACAGCAGGTGCTTAGCAAGGAATGCCCCTTTGAACATCTCTGTTCATGTTTTTGAAGAATCTGTACATGCATTTCTGTTAGGCATGTAGTTAGGAGTAGATTGACTGATCATAGGAGTGCATGTGTAGTCCTCACTTTAATTAGTGTATTCTTGGTGACTAACTCGAGCACCTTAAATGCACTTATTGGTCCTTTAGATACTCTTATTGTGATGTGCCTTGTTGGGGGCTATGCCATGCGTACTATGCCAAGATGGCGCCTGGCAGCCAGCCAGAAGTTGTTTCCATCACATTGGCGGTGAGGAAGTTGGTTAACATAGACACACTCAGGTGCTTTATCATTGGCCGTATTCAAGTGAGTCCATGCACACAACGCGTGCACATGTGTACCCGAGTGCTCCTGCTCGTGCCTGCTCGTTTTGACCTTTGTGGTGATGGGTCAGCTGGCTCCTCACCTGATCTTCTTTGCTTGAATGGCGTGGCTCTACCCTCCGCCTCCTGGAGGGAATATAAGCGGGCAGCAGGCAGAAGGCAAAAAGCAGCAGCAGCAGTAGGCAGAAGGCAGATGGCAGATCGTAGAGCAGAGGACTGAGAACACACCTCTAGGTTGCAGATCACAGATCGCAGTATGCGGGATGCACCACTAAGAAGCACCTCTGATAGACAGCACCTTTAGCACGCACCTTTAGTTAACAGGATGCAGGACGCACCTCTAAGAAGCAGCAGCAGAACTCTAAGAAGTAGTTCTCTGAAAGCGTAGGAAGTCTCTTTTCTTCTAAGCAAAGTCTTTCTCCCTCTCAAAGCCTCTCTTCCTCTAAAATCAAGCAAGCCTCTTTTCCTCTATAAGCTAGAGAATAAGCAAGCAAGGAAGGAAGCAGCTCAGGAATAGAAGTAATTTATTTCTAGTCTACCTCCGATAAATACCGTGAGATTGTTGCTGCAGGTGGCGACAGTGCCTATTCAAATATTTTGCTTAGTTTTCCATTGATTTGTCTGTCTTTGTCTTGTTGATTTGTGGAAATAACACATACATTAGGATATAAGTCTTTGTCATGTATACATATGGGAAAATATCTTTTCTCACTCCTTGGGTTTCCTCCTTACTTGTGAAAATATATCTTTTGATGAACTGAAGTTATTAAATCCCAAAATAAGCTAATTTTTCATTTATTACTTCATATAACCAAGAAAGGAATAAGGCATTAAATAATAACATATTCCCTTTTTAAGAAATCATTGGTACCCAGGTGTGGTGGTGCAGACCTGTAATCTCAACGACTTTGAAGGCTGAAAGTTCAAAACCAGCCTTGACAACTTTGCAAGGCCCTAAGCAACTTAGCAAGACCCTGTCTCAAAATAATAGATAAAAAAGGGCTGGGCATGTGGCTCAGTGGTAAAGTGCCTCTGGGTTCAATCCCCATTACCAAAAAAAAAAAAAAAAAAAAAAAAAAAAGAAAGAAAAAAAAAAAAGAAATCATTGGCTATTACAGACATATAGATGTTCTACAATATTCTAAATGCTGTGTTTTATCTCTCACTTTTAGATTTTCAGTGCATTTGAAATAGATTTTTGTCCCTGGTCTTAGATAATGGTTAATCTATAAACTATGATTTGTCTATACAAATGTCCCATTGATGCAGTAGCTTTTTATTGGGAAGATCATCCTTTTATGCACAAATTATTTTTACTTATTATCTAGATAATAAACCTTTGGCCTATTGTATTGACATTTTAGGACCAGCTTGTTAATTCCCAGAATTAAAAAATCTCGAAACCACTTGAATTTTTATTAGATTTCCACTGAGTTTCAAAATTAGCTCAGAGAGAATTGTCATTTTTTTCCAATCTCTGAATATGGTATATTTCTAAGTTTATATAAATCTTTTTTAAGTTTCTCAGAAGTCTTTTTTAGATTTAAATGGAGAGTTTTTGTATATTTTTCATTATGTTTATTTCTAGATTTTTCTTTCATTAGGAGGGTGAACTATTATAAGTGCTATTTTTAAGTGTCCATTTTCTACTTGCTTAGTGTACATATATAGAAGAACAATGATACTTTTAAAAGGACTTTTTTTAAAAGGAAGTATTAGGTTTACAGAAAAATTGAGAAATTAGTAGTTTCAATAACTCATATTACTAGGTTTTCCTGTTATTCACAGCACATATTAGCATGGTAACATTTGTCCAAATTAATAAACCAAATTTGATACATTGTTCATAACTAACCTCCATGGTTAATTTATGTTACTTTAGTTTTTACTTGATGCCTTTTCTGTTTCAGGATCCCATCCACACTACCACATTTACAACCCTGTCTTATTTCCTTATACTTTCGTTGTCTATAGAATTTTCTCAGAGTTTCCTTGTCTTTTATGACCGTGACTGTTTTGAGAGAAAAAAAAAATTATGGAGGGAATGTTTGACAGAGGAAGCTGCTCACCTTATGGCAGCAGCTGGAAATAAGAAAGAGAACCTCTGGGGGTTTCAACATCGCCTTTCAAGGTCATGCCCTCATGACCTAGTTTCTTCTACTAGGTTCCACCCCCTAAAGTCTTCACAACCTCTCAATAGCAGCACAGTGCATTTAGGGACAGATAGACATTCAGCAATATTTAAGATCCAAGCTGTAATACCACATATTAAAAGGATTGTACAACACGCCAGGCATGGTGGCACACGTCTGGAATCCCAGCAACTCAGTAGGCAGAGGCAGGAGTAGCACAAGTTCGAGGCCAGCCTCAGTAACTTAGTGAGGTCATAAGCAGCTTAGTTAGACTTTGTCTCAAAAAAAAAAAAAAAAAAAAAAATTAAAAATGGTCAGAAATGTTGCTAAGTGGTTAAGCACCCCTGAGTTCAATCATTGTCCCAAGGAAACATAAAAAAAACCCTGAAGCAACATCTCATTAAATGAGATACACTCTAGCCCTACAGTATTAAAAAAAAAAAATACTGGTTTATCTGTTTCTTGATTTCCAACTTATAACCCACAGAAAACCAACAACCCCAGATTACTCACCTTTGAGATATTCCCTCCTCCCTGAAATTTTATTCCCTCTAATTTTTCTTGGTTTTGCAGTTGTCTGATGCCTTGAAGTATGTTATTATGTAATTAATTCAACTGTCCTAGTTGTTCTCAGATAGTGTTAATCTCCCAGAGTATTCTATCCTATCTAGAAATGACAGTTTTAAAGATACGGTTTTAATTTTTATTTATGTTTGTAGATTGTGATAGTTAGAAAATACACACAAACACATATGTACACATCACTTAATATACAAATTTTCCAAAGTCTTTAAAGAAGTAAAATAACATTTCACTTAACTTTCTATTAGAGAATACATAATCAGATGCCCTTTTGTACATACCGGGAAAATTATTAACTTTTCTGCCTCAAAACAGAGAAATTGTGGCCTTCTGCCAGTCTTGTACTGTAGCAGAAGATTGAGGAAATCAGTGCTTCTGAAGAAGATCTAAAGATTGTTATTTTCTCTATGGATTCTATGCCCATAACACTGCACCTTTAGTTTAGATTAGTTAATAGCATTCTTACCTTATGGTCTACTAACTAAAAAGAATTTTTAAAAGCTAACAATACTCATTTTGTTTAATTTGTGTTTCAACTTTTGTACTCAATAAAAATGTATTGATTAGGTTAATATGCCAGAAACAATTTTAGAAACTAGGTATTCCATGTAGAAGATAAGAGAGTTTATGTTCTAGTGAGCAATTAAATGGTAATGAAAAGACAGATAAGTGCTACAGAGTACATTAGTTTAAAAGCACATTTTTCTTAATATTGGATTTTATTTTCAGATTATTCACATAGAATAAAGCATAAAAATAATGAAACAGCTGTATTGGGAGGAAATGTGACCATTTTCTGCAATTTGACAACTCCAGCAGGTGTTGTGCAAATCACCTGGCAGAAGATCCAAAACACTTTGCCACAAAATATTGGCACTTACAGCAGTAAATATGGAGAAAAGATTCTTCCACCATACATAGATAGGCTGCACTGCAAGATCACTGAACCCAATTCCTCCTTCATAACAATTCATGAAGTGACATTTGACGATGAAGCCTGCTACAAATGTCTATTTAATGTGTTTCCTCATGGCAGTCATGGAGGACAAATCTGCCTTAACATCTGAAGTATATAAATGTTTTCTGTAGGATCAGATTACTGAGACAGAAATCATGGGGTTGTGGTATTTTGAGATCAGTGTCCAGAGAATGTTAGAGGATGAAAGATGGATAGGGATCATCCAGGCCAAGTCATTTATTATGTGTAAGGAAAGAAGAAAAAAAAAAAAGAGGAAACCAGTAATGATCATGTGACTGCCCAGGTTCAGTGCAGGACCTTCTCCCTTCCGGTTTAACCTCTTTGCACTGCACTAGCTTTCATCCTTCAGGCATCCCTTCATTCAACTGGAGAGTTGAGAAAAGCAAGGAAAACAAAAAGACTGTAGGGAAAGAGAAAGAATGATGACAACTAATAAGAGAATAAGGAGTTCCCAGTCTTCAAATAAACAAAATGTCACATAGATTGTGGCTGTAGAGTCCCTTTATAGTATTGTGATAAATGATAAATTTAATTTCCAGGCTGGATGAAAGTTGAGAAACCAATTGTTCCTCTCACATTAAAGGGCCTGTGAGTACAGGAAATGGTACTGTTAGTGGGGTTTTTTTGTTTGTTCGTTTTTTTTGTTTGTTTGTTTGTTTTAATGCAAAGGAAGGTATCTGAGAGGGCTCTTCTCAACATTTTGGGTTCATATAAAAATTGGGGGAGGCCCAGTTTTAAACAGCATAGGAATCTGGTATGATAGATTTTTATACTTTATTTTGTTTCTCTTTCTGCCTCAGCTGTATCTGAATTAACATCGGAACTCCGATTCTATTCTGACTCCAGAGATTCTCTTAGCTTTAATTATTCGGTGACGGGAAAACCTGCTCCTCGAATCTCTCTTTTCCCCTCACAAGTTCTGAATCGTCCACCTGAGGAATACCTTGCTCAGAACCCCAATGGCACCTTTACGGTCACTAAAGTGTACACCATCTCTTTGGAGACTGTGAGGTCCCTAGGACTCCACCACCTGATTGTGCACATGGATCACCCTCTAAGGAATGAAGAGAAGATTGTGCCTCTGTCAGTAAAACAAGAACGTAAGTAATGGTGAAGCCCAGAGAGGGGAAATGTTTATCTTCCCTTAAAATTCACTTCCAGAGGTGTTTGTGAAATCATCTACTTTGAAAAAAAAAAAATGTAATACACATGCATGGTGGAAAGACTGAAATAATGAAGACAGCCTCAGAAAACTGCTCACCTGCTCGCTGGGGCAGCTGTTTTTACATGACCAATTTTAAAATTGATCTTGGATGTCTTCTACTGAATTTCTGCCACAATACCTTTGGGCTCATTTACTCTACCCTCAACTTTTCCGTCCTTTCCCTTCCTCTGCAACCCTCCTGGTTAAACCTGTTGTTTCATACTCCATAAAAGATCTCTCTTTGTTATCCATTTCTTTCTACTCTCTTTCCTTCCAAGTTCTGCCAACTGTATTTATCTTCAGTTTTATAACCATAATTTAACAGGGTATGATTTTCCTATAGGATAATTTTTTTAAAAGTTGAGATAGTATGTGAATAATTGCTTTATATTCCACCTAGTAATCTTTTAAAATTAGAGTTTCTCCAAACATTTACTCTACATACTGATAATCTGGGGTTTTATTCTACTACTTTATCATTTATTTTGTTATATCACCTTTAGTCTCTAAATATTTATTGTACATATTGACAATTTAGTTTAATCTATCACATTCCTGTTCATTTTCTCTTGGCTCACCTGTTCCTTTCTTTCTTTTCCTGATTTCTTTGGTTAATTATTTATCTGTATTTCAGATTTCCCATCTATCAGTTTGTAGACTGTATTCTTTTGGTGGTTGACTTGGAAATTATAACATACATCATAACTTATTAAAGTCTAAAAAATTTAGTACTTTACGAATCACTTCCCAACAGTGCAATGAGTTTATATTAACTCCCACTCTTTGTGCTAATGTTTTGGGGCATTTAAATTTTTTATATATGATTAGCTATGACAGCATATTATCCTTGCTATTGCTGTTATTTGCTGTAATATTCATTTGTATTTGCACTGTCTGTTGCTTTTCATTTCCTTACGTATTTTTCATACTTTTCTCTGAAATCTTTTTTTCCTCTAATTCTCTCTTACTTTCCTTTAATGGATGCTTACCCGTGGCTAATTTTTTCAATAATTTTGAACAAAGAATGTCTTCAGTTTTGAAGAACATTTTCACAAAATTTGTAATTCCAATTTGACAGGTTTTTTTTTAAACATCAATTTGACAATTCTATTGACTTTCTACTACCATTATTTCAAATGTTAAATAGACATTTCTCAGTTTTGTTGTTGGCCTTCAAAAAAAAAAATTATCTTCCCCAACCCCAGCTCTGACTATGGGTAAGATTTTCTCCTTGTGTTTGTTATTTACCAGTTTTGTTATCATGTGCCTTAATGTTATATTCTTTGTATTTATTCTGCCTGTGGCTGTTCAAACCTCTTGAGTCTATGACTTAATATCTTTCATCACGTTTGAAAAAATTTGACTCATCTCTTCAAATGTTACAGCTGCCAATTCTTTTTCACATTTTTTGTGGAACTCTAATTACAAACATATTGAATGCACTTAATCATTAATTAAATATATTTTAAACTGTGTCTGAGAACTCCACCATCGGGATCTTTGTGATTCTCTTATTTTTTCTTGTAGTTCTAAATAATGTTATAATATTTTCATACCTTTTTAAAAATTATACTCTGAACCTTGTGCATGAGAAATTGTAGGCATAATTGAGGCTTTAGGTTTGTTTGTTTAGTAACAACTTTATTTACATGTAATTTGCACACTGCAAAATTTACCCATTTAAAGCACATAATTCAGTGATTTTTAATGTGTGTACAAAGTTCACATAGTCACCACCATATCAATTATAGAACATTTTTAGTATTCCTCCCAAAACCAATGCTCTTTTTATTTTTGGAAATTCTTTTTTATTAGCTAAAATTCACATAACATAAAGTTCACCATACTAAAGTGCACAGCTGAGTGGTCTTTACACTGTACTCCTCACCATGTACTTACAGAACATTTCACAATTTTCAATGAGTGGGAATAAGTGGTTCTTTCACTCCCTAATGACCACCTATGTACTTTTTTATTTTGTGGATTTGCCTATTCCAGACATTTCATATAAATGGAACAATAATATTTATACCTTTTGGTATAAATATTTATACCTTTTGCTTTTCCACATAGCATAATGTTTTCAAGGTTCCTCTATGTCATAACATGTATCAGAACCTAATATATTTATATGGGAGAAAAATATTCTCTTGTATGGATGTACCACATTTTGTTTATCCATTCATCTAACAGTTGATAAATATCTGAGTTCTTTCCATTTTTGGGGTATTGTGAATAACTCTGATAGGAATATTTGTGTGCAAGTTTTAGCATGTACATTTTTCTAAGTCTCTAAGGGAATACACCCAGAAGAGAATTTGTGGTTCACATGGTAGCATGATGTTGAACTTTTTGAGGAACTACCAAACTGTCTTCCACAGTGGTTGAACCATTTTAAATTCCTACTAACAACACATGAAAGTTTGGTCTTCTCCACATCCTTGCTAATGCTTTTTTATTCTCTCAGGTTTAAAAAGAAATTATAGCCACAGCAGTGGAGGTGAAAAGGTATATCATTATGGTACTTTGTACTCTTTAGCCCAAATCCACAAAGCCTCATATCCCCAGCCCTGGGAAAAACTAATCTGATTTATATCTCTATAGATCTGTCTATACATTTTCATATAAATATAATCATGTTTGTGATCTTTCGTGATGGATGATTTTATCTTCTTTTAGAAAGCATTTACTTTTGCCTTATGTAGGTGCTTATTATGGATAGATTGCCTTAATCCTATTAGGGATTGAGATGTCTTGAAATAGTCTATAATCTTCAGTCCTTGAAAAGTCAGGTCTCTTTCTGGTCCACTCTATTTTTTTTGGGGGGGGGGGAAGCGGGGACTAGGGATTGACCCCAGGGGCATTTAACCATGGAGCCACATCCCCAACCATTTTTCATTTTGAGACAGGGTCTTGCTAAATTGCCTAGGGCCTCACTAAGTTGCTGAGGCTGGCTTTGAACTTGCAATCCTCCTTCCTCATCCTCCTGAGTTGCTGGAATTATAGGTGTGCACCACCATGCCTAGCTCTGGTTCCTCTTATCTCCTGGAGTGTAACTATTTGGAATTTTAAGCCTGGACGCTTTGCTTTGGTAGGCTTTTACTTCCAAACTTTATTGCTTCAGCCCAATTTGCTGACTTTTCTGCTCAACTTTTCAGTATCTCAGTTTTGGCTTTTACTTTAATAATTGATACTTCCATAAAAAGTATATCTTGAAATGAGACACTTACCTCTCTTGCCTTCTTCCTTTTACTAAGTCTATAAATTCTTAATGATTTGGTAACCCTTTGATGTTTCAAAACTTTTTAAAAGTAATTTGTCCATATTTTCAAAATGTCTTCAGGGGTAGGGTTGGCCTCAAGCTAATTAGGCCATTGCTAGAATTGAAACCTACCTGTATTGCCCAATTTCATACTGACAAGCACCTTCTCTTCAGTTACGACTGCCTTTCCATAGCTTTGCTGCCCATACGGTCCTTGTCACTATGTACAGGAATTAATGTGCTTTGAACCCCCATTCCCAGAAGTACAAGACAGCATCACTTTCAACCCTATCGCATTGCCTTCAATATTTTCTACAGAAATAATGAAGAGATCCTGACTTACCTGCTAACTGGAATTTCCATCCTTTTTTTTTTCCTGAAGGATGGTAAAAATGATACTCCCATTCTAACATTTTGCTCCATTTGAGGAATCCCTTTATGCTCGGATAAGCACTACAAAACAAGATTTGGATACAAGTGTCCCCCAAAAGCTCTTGTGTTGATGCAGGAATATTCAGAGCTGGGGCATGACTGGAGGAAGTGGATCTCTGGCACTGTGTGCATGTGCACACTCTCTCTCTCTGCTTCCTGGGCTTCCATGAACTGAGCAGTGCTCCTCAACCATACTCCTTCACCCCAGTGTTCTGCTTCACCTCAGACCCAGAACAACAGACTCAGCAGACCATAGACTAAACCTCTAAAATGGTGAGACAAAATGAAATTTTCCTCTTCTAGGTTGTTCTTGCTGGGTATTTTGGTCACAATGATGAAAAGCTGACTAAAATAAAAGTTGATACCAGGAATGGGGTCATTAGAGTGACTTACCTGACCACCTGGTTCAGAAACCTTTGGAGCTGCTTTGCAGGAAGAATTTTGGAAAAATTTAGAAAGGCAGGTTGTGAATGCTTTAGAATGTTTCAAGCCAAGCTTATTAGGTGATTGTAGTAACAACTTAGAAGACCAGAATGTAGGCAATGATGACTATGTTTATGAGGTTTCAGAGGAGATGAAGGTTCCTTTGGGAATTTGACTAGAAGTCACTCACATTATTATTCTGATAAAAAAAAAAAGTGTTTTCTTTGCCTATGGCCTGAGAGTTTATATAAGGTTGAACTTAAAATTGATAGAGTAATTAATCTAGAGGAGGAAATTTAATGCAGCACTAAATTCTGTAACATAAGGATTTTACCAACAGCTTTTGGCCAGATTTACTATAAGAATCAAGAGCAAAAAACAGAGACAAAGGATTTTTAAAAGCTTCCAGTTTGGTTAGAAAAGTGTGTGCAAATCTGGAACAAAGAAAAATGTGCTTGATAAAGAGATCACAGTCACTAACAAGATACTAAGTACTTCACACACACAGACTAGATGGCTCAAGCATATCTCAGGAATTTGCAAGACTACCACCATCACAGGCTCAAGGGTATAAAAGTAAAAATTCTTTTGAAGAAAGACCACGGGGCATTCTTTTGCACAGGGGGTCCTAGGAAGATGATTCACTCTGCCTAGCCATTCAGGCGCTCAGAAGTTATTGCAGTCACAATTCCAGAGGGTCTAGCTTGGCATCATCCATGTTGTGCTGATCCTGCAGGAATGCAGGATACTGGAGTTAGGAGGTCATGGAGGCTTCCACAAAAATTTCAAAGGGAAGCCTGGGAGGCCAGGCCATGTGTCAGGGTTGGAATAACTGCAGGCAGATTCTGACAAAGAAATGAAGATGAAGTTATGAAGGTAAAGTCAAATCGGCAATGGTGACCTCAGGAATTAAGAGAGGCCAGCAATGTGAACTGTCTACCAAGGAAAGCTATTGGTTTCAGAGAAAGCCAGGCCAAGAGAGAAGCCTTGAACACTCCAACTGGAAAGGCCAAAGGGACAGGACTTCCCAATCCTGTTGTAGGTCACATCTCATCACCATGTGCCCCAGAAACTGGATGTGGAGTTATAGGAGCTGATTGTCCAGCTGGGTTTTAGTCTTGTTTTAGTCCCATCCCTTCTTTCTATACTCCTCTTTCTTCCTTTTATATAAGAATGTGTATTCTGTGCCATTGTATGTTAGATATATTTAACTTGCTTTTGATTTTTATAGGGGTTTATAGACAATAGTTTGCCTTAAGTCTCAGAGGAGACTTTGGACTTGGATTTGGGAGCAGAGATGAAATTGTGAAGATTATGTGTGGACTCTTGAAGAGGGACTAAATGCATTTTGCATCGTGAGATGTACATGTGCTTTTGAGGACCAGTGGTGGAATGTTATGGTTTTGGTATAAAATGTCCCTCAAATGCTCCTGTGTTAATGCAGGAATGTCCAGAGATGGGACATGACTGGAAGAGATGGGTCCTTGGGGCATGCCCCTGGTAGTACTATACTCATGCACACATTCATAAGTCTCTCTCTTTCTCTTTCTCTCTCTCTCTCTCTCTCTCTCTCTCTCTCTCTCTCTCTCTCTCTCTCTCTCTCCTTCTTGGCCATCATGAGATGAGCAGTGCTCCCTCACCATACCCTTTTGTTATGGTGTTCTGCCTCATCTTGAACCCAGAGAAATGGACTTGGCAGATCACAGACTTAACCTCTGAAACCATGAGCCAAAATAAGCTTTTCATGCTCCAGGTGGTTCTTGTTGGTCACAGCAATGAAAAACTGACTAACACATATAATCTATAGTTTATATAAACCATCCTTCTGCCTTCATCACTTGTAGAGCATTTCTCAGTTGTCTTGAATCATCTATTGTTCCTGATGAGAAGCCAAATGTCAGTCTGATAATTGTAATAGTAGATACTCAATTTTCCTTCTCCTCTTTATCCTTGTTATGGTTTAAATATGAGATGTCCCCCAAAAGCTCATGTGTGAGACATTGCAAGAAACCTTACAGATAAAATGATTGGGTTGTGAGAGCATTAACCTAATCAATGTATTAATCCTCTGATAGGAATTACCTGGGTGCTGACTGTAGGGTGTAACTGGGGTGTGGCTGGAGGAGGTGGGTCCCTGGGGTTGTGCCTTTGGGGTTTATATTTTATTCTTGTTGAGTGGAGCTCTCTCTGCTTTCTGGTGCCATGTTATCAGCTGCTTTCCTCGTCTGCACCCTTCCACCATGATGTTCTGTTTCACCTTGAGACCCAGGGAATAAAACTAGCTATCTATGGACTGTGACCTCTGAAACTGTGAGCCCTCAAATAAACTGTTCCTCCTCCAATTGTTCTTGTGAGATCTTTTGGTCACAGCAGTGAAAAAACTGACTAAAACAATCCTAGTTCCATTTTTAGTTTGGTTTGTTTATCCATTTTATCCTTAAGTGTGATATACATGTGATTTCATTTAATCTGAAGTATTTCAATTCTAAGAATTTTCAGTTAACTGATTCTCTTTGTATAAACCTCTGTTTAAATGAGCATTGAAATATTTGGATTAGATTTTCTTCTTTTTCTTTTCTAATATTCATATTTCTTTTTCTCATGTTATCTGGAAGCTTTTCTAAAAATTATCCTCAAATTGATTCATTGGATTTTTACTTTTTTTTGACAAATCAGGTTTTTAATTTAGAATTGCTTTTGTGACTTAAACTTGTTTAATTTTTTATAGACTTCTTGTTTTAAGGAGGTAATAGCTTATCAAATATATCTGGGAATAATAATTCAGAATTTATCTTCTGTTCCTTTAATTATCTCTCCATACCGCCACCCATACCATTTTATCATTATGTTTCTTTTACTCAGCCTTCTCGCTTGGATGAAGCCTTCTTCAATGTCTGGTGAGCCTTTATTTACTGGAGGTTTACAGAAGGCTGTAGTTCTTGAAGGGCTGAACTTTTGTGTGTAGTGAGCAGGCAGCAATTAGATGGGAAACCCTGAAAGTCAGAATGTAAAGGCCTTCATTCTGGAGCCTCCTACCTTAGTTATTCCAAGTATGTTCAATAAATTACACTACTCCTCCACTTTTATTTTGAGTGGGTTGTAAGCATCTGGCTGTCCAATGTTGTGCTTTGGAATATGGAAGTGGGCATTTAACACAAATGCAAATTTCCTTAAAGGCCAACATAAAACATAATTTCAGTTGTCTGTTTTATCTAAGAACAATCATTGATAATCATTAACAATGGACTTCTGTTAAATTTAAGTTACAATAAAAATATGAATTGTATTCAAAGGCAACATAGAAAGAAGAGGTATATAATTTGGGAACACTATGGTCAAAAAACTTATTTTAAAAAGTGTTGATGCTCAAAACTTTGAAGTTTGTTTTGTTTTGTTTTGTTTTTGTACAAGAGTTCATGCTCTAGATTTAGAACTGAATGTTTCCCAGTTTTGTCACCTAATCTCTGTATCTTTAGGTGATTCTCTTAACATCAGAGATTGCATTTCCTCATCTGTTCCTAATAACCGTGCTTAACCTGTTAATATAAATGGTCCTTATAAAATGATTTAATATTACATTGCTTAATATACTAATCTTAAATATTCATTATTATTATAAATTCATTTTTTGACATTATTACAGACTCTAAATTTCATTTTGGTAACATAGCCATCAAGTATACTATATTTTGCTTATTCACTTTTCTATGATGAATATTTAAGTGGTGATATTATATTTTCTCCTTCTTGAGATTGAGTGGATTATATTAAATACCACATGTCTTATTTTTGAAGAACATGTACCAGTTTGAATATATGTTAGCATATTCTTTTATAAATTGGAATATGGCACATTGTTGTATAGAATAAATTTGCATGTCAATGAAGCAGTGGCCATCAAAAGAGCAGAAGGGAGATCAGTGTAGAAGATAGGGATGCGGGGAAAGGGGAAGGAGAGAAGAGGCACTGAGGAATGAAATTAACCAAATTATGCATATGTACAAACATATTACAATGAATCAAACATTATATATAATTATCATGCACCAATAAAATTAATAATGAAAAAGGAGTATTGCAAATTAAAGGTTCCAGGATGCAGTAAAGTGTAGAGAAAAAAAGTATGGTCATGAAGAACATGTTTCTGGATTGTCTTTCAGGTGATGTTTCTCCTTGGATATATAAAGTTTTGATGATCATCTTTGTTTTGCTTAGCCTCGTCCTCCTCATTCTCTGCATTCGTCAGAGAAAGAAAAAGTAAGTAATATTACTACATGTTTGTGATAAAGAAAGTGGTTAAAACAAAGCTAGTTTTAAACATTTTTGCACTAATTCCAAGGGATCTGGCAAAATCCATTATGAAAAGAGGAATGATGGAAAACTCTTCCATATGCTTGGTATTTCCTGTTATCAGGGGTGTGTCTTTGTTAAAATGATACTTCACTTAGGATTGCTATAAAGGTAGACCCTTAGTAACTATTTATGCTTATACTAAATTGAGTTTAAGATTTTTTTACTGAGGAGGGATTTTTATAGGAGTAAGCATACTGACTTCAGGCAACTGGCAGGAAGGAGTCCACTGTGTTGTGGAAAGACTGAGACTGGGAGCCTGAGACATGACTAAGTCATAATGGGCTGAAAGGGTTCTTATTTTACAGGACCAATATAATAAAATATCCATTCATTTATCCAAAAAAAAAAAATACTTTCTGAGTGCCTTTATATTGCTGTGCATTGTCCTCAGTGTAGAAGACCGAGTTGAAACAGATGAGTTCTTTGCCTTAAGGAGTCTACATCCTAGTGAAGAGAAATAGACCATGGAATGATAATAGGAAACAGGAAATATCAGGTAGTGATCAGTACTGGGCAGAAAATAAGACAGAATGATATGATCGTAAGAGATGATGGGACTAGTTTATGTTAGGAGGTCTCTGGGGAGGGAACATTTCAATTAATACCTGAGTAAGAAACAAAGGCATGAGTGGAATTCTTGGTGAAGAGCATTCCAGACAAAAATAAAGAATATTTAGTTCTTATGGCAAAGTGGGAATAAGCTTGGTGTGTTACAAGAATAAAAAGAAGGTCAATGTGACTGGACCAATGCTTTGGAAATGGAGGTGGAAGCCAGAGCAGGTTAGGTCTACAGGCTTGGGATTTTCATCATCTTCAATTTCAATCCATGGAAATGTATAAAACAAGGAAGTATAAGAATTCAATTTACACTATCAAAAGCTCTCTCTTGCAAGAATGTGGACAAGTTTCCTTAGAAGTCAAGAATGAAGGAGGAAGGAGACTTCTAAACAGAGAAGAGGTGAGACACTCTGGAATACAGTGGTAGAAAAGGGGATGGAAGTATTAGCGATGTGTTCAGAATCTGTACATTGGGAGGAGAGGGTGTGGGCATCTAATCCAGGTCTAAAGCAAGTGCTCTACCACTGAACTACATCCACAGCGCAGGGTATAATTAGGATGGCAAGATTTACTGAAAGATCAGATGTGGAAAAAGAGCAAAAGGAAAGAATTGTTCTAATCACTGGACATAGGACAATCATGTTATTGGAGTACATTTGGAACATTAGATAAAACAAAAATCTGGGAAAGAATAGAGGAAAACAAACTTTGGGTGAAGGATTAAGAATTCTATTTTGAACATGTCAATTCAATTTTGAAATGCCTATTTTACATTCAAGGGAACATGTTAAGTAAGTATCTACATATACAAATCTAATTTATAAAGCAGTTAAAGAACTATTTTGGTCAATCTCTCAAGAGAATTTAAATCAGAGTCTTCCCATATTTTATTCTGATTTCATATTCATATTCATTTTTTATATTCTTACAATGTACTGCCATGAGGGGGAGTGTTTGAGCTGTATTCATCATATGGATACATCAGTGTTACTGTATCTCTAGGTCAGAGCACCTGTGTGAACCACCGTCATCCCAGTTGAGGGAGATTCACATGGAGACCTTGCTGAATTACCCTCATCTGACACACAGGTGATTGCCAGTGCCTGATTTTTTTTTTTTTTTTTTTTAGCTGTCATTGTGTATTCTCCAAATTTAAGACTTAATCTTCCAAGTTAAATTATGCATTTGGTAGCAGCAATTATCATTTTAGAAATAAAAGGAAACAGAGATTTGTTTAAATAGATAATCCAAATCTATGAAGTAGTGGATTCAAATGAGGCTAATTAATATTAATACCTTTGCTTTTATTTTAATTTTAAAAACAAATTTATTTTCTAACTAATATATAAATATGCAAATATTATAATGTATAGATATAGGTATCCAGTATATAATTATAAACATATAATATTTAAAGCAAGTTAAATACATATATCTTCTCAAACATCATGTTTTGTAGTGAAAACATTTAAATTCTTTGTACTAGTCCTTTTGCAATAAGCAGAATTTTATCATTATTTATAGTCATCCTATGTGAAATAGCACACCAGAAGTTCTTACTCCTACATAACTCACTATTCATTGATCAACCTCTCTTCATCCCTTCCTACCCTTTACTCTCCCCAACTTCTGGTAACAACCATTCTACTATCATGTTCTTGGGATCAACATGTTGAGATTTCACATATGAGTGAGATCTCATGACGTATGTCTATCTATGCCTGGCTTATTTTACTTGACATAATGATCTCTAGTTCCATCCACGTTGTTGCAAACAACAGAATTCCATTACTTCATATGGGCTTAAAAGTATTCCATTGTGTTTATGGACCACATTTTCATTATTGATCAATCAGTTGATGAATAATTAAGTTGTTTCCATTTCTTGGTTATTTTGAATAGTGCTGCAATGAACATGGGAAGGCAGATGCCTCTTTAAAATATCATTTTTATTTCTTTTTAATATTTATCTTCTTGTGGCACAGCTAGATCATATTATAGTTTCTTTTTTTATTGTTTGAGGAAACTCCATAGTGTTTTCATATATATACACATATATATGTATATATATATGAACATGCACATGTATATATTTTTATATATATTCTTTTACATATAATGTATATTCTTTCAATGATATATATTTTATATGTGTGTAAGTATATACACATATATACATAATATACATAAATATACATATATATGTATATTTACACACATATATATACATATATATATTTGCTCTAATTAGTTACACTTGACAGTAGAATGCATTTTGACACATATATAACTAGAGTATAATTTCTCATTCATCTGGTTGTACATGATGTGGAGTTACACAGGTCATGTAATCATATATGCATATGTCCAATTCATTCTATCTCTCCTACCCACATTCCTCCTCCCCTCTGTTCACTCCCCTCTCTCTAGTCCAAATTACCAGCTCCCTGCTTATTGTGAATTACCATCTGCATATCAGAGAAAACATGCAGCCTTTGATTCTTTGGGATTGACTTGTTTCACTTAGCATAATATTCTCCATTTCCATCCATTTATCTGCAAATGCCATAATTTCATTCTTCTTTGCGTCTGAGTAATATTTCAGTGTGTATATAAACCATATTTTCTTTATCCATTCATCTGTTGAAAGGCACCTAAGTTGGTTCTACAACTTGACTAATGTGAACTGAGCTGCTATAAACATTGATGTGGCTGCATCACTGTGGTATGCTGATTTTAAGTCCTTTGGGTATAAACCAAGAAGTGGGATAGCTGAGTCAAATGGTGATTACATTCCAAGTTTTTTGAGGAATCTCAGCACCACGTTCCATAATGGTTGCATCAATTTGCATTCCCACCATCAATGTATGAGTGTACCTTTTTCCCCACATCCTTGCCAATATTTATCGTTGCTTGTATTTTTGATAATTGCCATTCTGACTGGGGTGAGGTGAAATCTTAGAGTAGCTTTGGTTTGCATTTCTGTGATTGCTAGAGATGTTCAACTTTTTTAATATGTTTGTTGATTGATTGTATTTCTTCTGTGAAAAGTCTGTTCAGTTCCTTTGCCCATTTATTGATTGAGTTGCCTTTTTTTTTTTTGGTGTTAAGTTTTTTGAGTTCTTTATATATTTTGGAGATTAATGCTCAAACTGAGGTGTGTGTGGTTAAGATTTTTTCCATTCTGTAGGCTCTCTCTTCATGTTCTTGATTATTTCCTTTGCTGTGAAGAAGATTTTTAGTTTGTTTCCATCCCATTTATTGAATCTTGATTTTACTTCTTATGCTTCAGGAGTCTTGTTAAGGA
Organism: Sciurus carolinensis; assembly: GCF_902686445.1. Classification (NCBI taxonomy): domain Eukaryota; kingdom Metazoa; phylum Chordata; class Mammalia; order Rodentia; family Sciuridae; genus Sciurus; species Sciurus carolinensis. The sequence goes on along the minus strand of NC_062221.1, from coordinate 80,363,893 downwards.
ATTCACTTCCTAAACTGTCATGGTAGAGATTTGGGTCTTCTTTTTCTTCTATTAGGTACAGGGTCTCTGTTCTAGTGCCTAGATCCACCTTGAGTTGATTTTTCTGCAAGGTGAGAGATAGAAATTTACTTTCATTTTATTTCATATGAATTTCCAGTTTTCCCAGCACCATTTGTTGAAGAAGTTATCTTTTCTCCAATGTAAGTTTTTGGCACCTTTGTCTACTATGAGATAACTGTATTTATGTTGGTCTGTCCCTGTGTCTTCTATTCTGTACCATTGGTCTACATATCTGTTTTGGTGCCAATACCATGCCATTTTTGTTACTATGGCTCTGTAGTATAATTTAAGGTCTGGTATTGTGATGTGTCCTGCTTCATTTTTCCTGATTAAGGATTGCTTTGGCTATTCTCAGTCTTTTATTTTTCCAGTGAATTTCATGATTGCCTTTTCTATTTCTATAAAGAATGTCATTATGGGATTTTAACAGGAATTGCATTAAATCTATATAACTCTTTTGATAGTATGGCCATTTTGACAATGTTAATTCTGTCAATCCAAGAGTGTAGGAGATCTTCTAATGTCTTCTTTAACGTTCTATAAATTTCATTGTGGAGGTCTTTCACTTCTTTTGTTTGATTGATTCCCAAGTATTTTTTTTTTTATTGTATACAAATGGAATACATGTTGTTTCTCTATTTGTACATAGAGTCAAGGCATACCATTTGTGTAATCATACGTTTACATAGGGCAAAGATGTTTGATTATTTTTTTCCCTTCCCCCCACCCCTCCCACCCCTCTTTTCCCTCTATACAGTCCTTCTTTCCTTCATTCTTACCGCTCTCCTTATCCCTAACCCTAAACCTAACCTTAAACCTAATGCTAACCCCTCCCACCCCCCATTATATGTCCTCATCCGCTTATTAGTTTTTTGAGATTGGCTTATCTCACTTAGCATGATATTCTCCAATTTCATCCATTTGCCTGCAAATGCCATAATTTTATCATTCTTCATTGCGGAGTAATATTCCATTGTATATATATGCCACAGTTTCTTTATCCATTCATCAACTGAAGGGCATCTAGGTTGGTTCCACAATCTGGCTATGGTGAATTGAGCAGCAATGAACATTGATGTGACTGTATCTCTGTAGTATGCTGATTTTAAGTCCTTTGGGTATAGGCCAAGGAGTGGGATAGCTGGGTCAAATGGTGTTTCCCTTCCAAGCTTTCTGAGGAATCTCCACACTGCTTTCCAGAGTGGCTGCACTAATTTGCAATCCCACCAGCAATGTATGAGTGTTCCTTTTTCACCACATCCTCGCCAACACCTATTGTTGCTTGTGTTCTTGATAATCGCCATTCTAATTGGGGTGAGATGAAATCTTAGGGTAGTTTTGATTTGCATTTCCCTTATTACTAGGGATGTTGAACATTTTTTCATATATCTGTTGATTACTTGTACATCTTCTTCTGTGAAGTGTCTGTTCATTTCCTTAGCCCATTTGTTGATTGGATTATTTGCATTCTTCGTGTAGAGTTTTTTGAGTTCTTTATAGATTCTGGAAATTAGCGCTCTATCTGAGGTATGGTTGGCAAAGATATTCTCCCACTCTGTAGGCTCTCTCTTCACATTGCTGATAGTTTCCTTTGCTGAGAGAAAGCTTTTTAGTTTGAATCTATCCCAGTTGTTGATTCTTGCTTTTATTTCATGTGCTATGGGAGTCCTGTTAAGGAAGTCTGATCCTAAGCCAACAAGTTGAAGATTTGGACCTACTTTTTCTTCTATAAGATGCAGGGTCTCTGGTCTGATTCCGAGGTCCTTGATCCATTTTGAGTTGAGTTTTGTGTAGGGTGAGAAATAGGGGTTTAATTTCATTCTATTGCATATGGTTTTCCAGTTTTCCCAGCACCATTTGTTGAAGAGGCTATCTTTTCTCCAATGCATATTTTTGGACCCTTTGTCTAGTATGAGAAAATTGTATTTATTTGGGTTTGTGTCCATGTCCTCTATTCTGTACCATTGATCTACCTGTCTATTTTGGTACCAATACCATGCCGTTTTTGTTACTATGGCTTTGTAGTAGAGTTGAAGATGGGGTATTGCAATACCCCCTGCTTCGCTCTTGCTACTGAGGATTGCTTTAGCTATTCTAGGTTTTTTATTCTTCCAGATGAATTTCATAATTGCTTGCTCTATTTCTGCAAGGTACATCATTGGGATTTTAATTGGAATTGCATTGAATCTGTATAGCACTTTAGGTAGTATAGCCATTTTGACAATATTAATTCTGCCTATCCAGGAACATGGGAGATCTTTCCATCTTCTAAGGTTTTCTTGAATTTCTTTCTTTAGTGTTCTGTAGTTCTCATTGTAGAGGTCTTTCACCTCTTTTGTGAGATTGATTCCCAAGTATTTTATTTTTTTCGATGCTATTGTGAATGGGGTAGTTTTCCTAATTTCTCTATCTGAAGATTCATCACTTATGTATAAAAATGCATTGGATTTATGAGCATTGATCTTGTAACCTGCTACTTTACTGAATTCACTTATGAGTTCTAAAAGTTTTCTGGTGGAATTTCCAGGTTCCTCTAAATATATAATCATGTCATCAGCAAACAGGGATAGTTTGAGTTCTTCTTTTCCTATTCGTATCTCTTTAATATCTTTGGTTTGTCTAATTGCTCTGGCTAGAGTCTCAAGGACGATGTTGAATAGAAGTGGTGAAAGAGGGCATCCCTGCCTTGTTCCAGTTTTTAGGGGAAACGCTTTCAGTTTTTCACCATTTAGAATGATATTAGCCATGGGTTTATCGTAGATGGCCTTTAAAATGTTAAGGAATGTTCCCACTACCCCAATTTTTTCTAGTGTTTTGAGCATGAAGGGATGCTGTATTTTATTGAATGCTTTTTCTGCATCTATTGAAATAATCATATGATTCTTAACTTTAAGTCTGTTGATATGGTGAATGACATTTATTGATTTCCGAATGTTGAACCAACCTTGCATCCCTGGGATAAAACCCACTTGATCGTGGTGCACTATCTTTTTAATATATATTTGTATGCGATTTGCTAAAATTTTGTTGAGAATTTTTGCGTCGATGTTCATTAAGGATATTGGTCTGAAATTTTCTTTTCTCGATGTGTCTCTGTCTGGTTTAGGTATCAGGGTGATATTGGCTTCATAGAACGAGTTTGGTAGGGTTCCCTCCTCTTCTATTTCATGGAATAGTTTGAGGAGTATTGGAATGAGCTCTTTAAAGCTTTTGTAGAACTCGGCTGGTCCCATCTGGTCCCGGACTTTTCTTTGTTGGTAGGCTTTTGATGACCTCTTCTATTTCATTGCTTGAAATTGGTTTATTTAAGTTGTGTATGTCCTCCGTGTTCAGTTTAGGTAATTCATATGTCTCTAGAAATTTGTTGATGTCTTCGAGGTTTTCTGTTTTGTTGGAGTATAGATTTTCGAAATAGCTTCTAATTATGTTTCGTATTTCACTCGTGTCTGTTGTGATGTTTCCTTGTTCATTCCGAATTTTAGTAATTTGAGTTTTCTCCCTCTTTCTCTTTGTTAGTGTGGCTAAGGGTTTATCAATTTTATTTATTTTTTCAAAGAACCAACTATTTATTTTGTTAATTTTTCCAATTGTTTCTTTTGTTTCAATTTTGTTGATTTCGGCTCTGATTTTAACTATTTCCTGTCTTCTACTACTTTTGGTATTGGTCTGCTCTTCTTTTTCTAGCACTTTGAACTGTAGTGTTAGGTTGTTTATTTGTTGATTTCTACTTCTTTTTTTGAATGCACCCCATGAAATAAATCTTCCTCTAAGTACTGCTTTCATAGTGTCCCAGAGATTTTGATATGATGTGTCTTTGTTCTCATTTACTTCTAAGAATTTTTTTATTTCCCTCCTGATGTCTTCTGTTATCCATTCATCATATGATAGTGTATTATTTAATCTCCAGGTATTGGAGAAGTTTCTGTTTTTTATTCTGTCATTTATTTCTAATTTCAATCCATTATGATCTGATAGAGTACAAGGTAGTATCTCTATCTTCTTGTATTTGCTAACAGTAGCTTTGTGGCATAAAATATGGTCTATTTTAGAGAAGGATCCATGTGCTGCTGAGAAGAAAGTGTATTCGTTCTTTGTTGGATGGTATATTCTATATATGTCCGTTAAGTCTAAATTGTTGATTGTGTTGTTGTGATCTATAGTTTCTTTATTCAATTTTTGTTTGGACGATCTATCCAGTGGTGAGAGAGGTGTGTTAAAATCGCCTAGTATTATTGTGTTGTGGTCTATTTGATTTCTGGAATTGAGAAGGACTTGTTTGACGTACATGGATGAGCCAATGTTCGGGGCATAGATATTTATGATTGTTATGTCTTGCTGATTTATGCTTCCCTTAAGCAGCATGTAATGTCCTTCTTTATCCCTTCTGACTAGTTTTGGTTTGAAGTCCACATTATCTGAAATGAGGATGGATACTCCAGCTTTTTTGTTGTGTCCGTGGGCATGGTATGTTTTTCCCCATCCTTTTACCTTTAGTCTATGGGTGTCTCTTTCTATGAGATGAGTCTCTTGCAGGCAGCATATTGTTGGATTTTTCTTTTTAATCCAATCTGCCAGTCTGTGTCTTTTGATTGATGAGTTCAGGCCATTAACATTCAGGGTTATTATTGTGATATGATTTGTATTCCCAGTCATTTGGTTCATATTTAAAATTTTTGACACATCTTGGTTCCTCCTTTATTTGACAGTTCCTTTAGGATAATTCCTCTCTTTGCTGATTTGCTTCTTTGTTTTTTATCTCTTCCTCATGAAATATTTTGCTGAGAATGTTCTGTAATGCTGGCTTTCTTTTTGTAAATTCCTTTAGCTTTTGTTTATCATGGAAGGATCTTATTTCAACGTCAAATTTGAAGGTAAGTTTTGCTGGGTATAAGATTCTTGGTTGGCATCCGTTTTCTTTCAGGGCTTGGTATATGTTGTTCCAGGCCCTTCTAGCTTTTAGGGTCTGGATTGAAAAATCTGCTGATATTCTTATTGGTTTCCCTCTGAATGTAATTTGATTCTTTTCTCTCGCGGCCTTTAAAATTCTGTCTTTATTTTGTATATTAGGTATTTTCATAATAATGTGCCTTGGTGTGGGTCTGTTGTAATTTTGTATGTTTGGAGTTCTATAAGCCTCATGTACTTGGTTTTCCATTTCATTCTTCAGATTTGGGAAATTTTCTGATATTATTTCATTGAATAGATTGTTCATTCCTTTGGTTTGTTTCTCTAAGCCTTCCTCAATCCCAATAATTCTTAAATTGGGCCTTTTCATAATATCCCATAATTCTTGTAGATTCTGTTCATGATTTCTCACCATCTTCTGTGTTTGGCCAACTTTGTTTTCAAGATTAAATAATTTGTCTTCAATGTCTGAGGTTCTGTCTTCCAGGTGTTCTATCCTATTGGTTATGCTTTCTATGGAGTTTTTAACTTGGTTTATTGTTTCCTTCATTTCAAGGATTTCAGTTTGTTTTTTTTTCAGTATCTCTAACTCTTTATTGAAATGATCTCTTGCTTCCCGTATTTGCTCTTTTAACTGTTGATTGGTGCGATCATTTAATGCCTGCATTTGCTCTTTCATCTCCTCCTTCAATGCCTGCATTTGCTCTTTCATCTCCTCATTTGCTTCCCTGATCATTTTAATTATGTACATTCTGAACTCCCTTTCTGACATTTCTTCTGCAGTGCTGTCATTGGGTTTTATTGATGTAGTATCTAGGTTTGTTTGGGACATTTTCTTCCCTTGTTTTCTCATATTGGTCAGGTGTCAGTGGGACCCTGAGATATTGCAGATTTCCGCTATTGGCTTATAGTGTCCCGATAGATTTCCAGTGTATCACCTCCAGCCTTCAGTAGCCTGATGTCTTGGAGGAATTTGATAATGCAGTGCATCCGAAGAAAGCTGCCCCTAAGCCCCCTACTGGTTCCAGGGTTTGGAGCTGGCTCTGTGCAGAAAGGCTCTCACTGGGGGCCTGCACCATGCAGCTGGTCGTGTGGGAGGAGCCCACCGCCAGAGTGTGGAAGGCTACCTGGGGAAGACTCTAGCTGCCCTGCCCTGGTCTGATAAGCCACCTCTATCTGTGCCTGACACCCGGGCCGAGCTTTACCCAGTGGGCAGACTCACCCGTGGCTCTATTTCAGTCCGAGTCTCTCAATGCCTCCCCTTCTTAACTCCTGGGTTCTGGAGCGACTGGGGGCGCAGTCACCCTCTAGGCTGCCATCTTGGACCGCCCGGTGGAAAGAGCCTGCGGCCGGAGTGGGCAGAGCCGCCTGAAGAGGTCTCTGGCTGCCCTGCCCTGATCCCAGATGCTGCTTGCAGATCGAAGCTCTCCGTTGGTTCGGGGACTTGTGGCTGGTTCTATGTAGAAAACCTCTCACTGGGCGGTCTGGTCTGAGAAGCTAGACTTGAAAGGCACCTCCCACTGCAGGGGTCCAGGCTACTTGGGGAGGTCTCTGGCTGCCCTATCCTGGTCCCTGAAGTTGCTTGTGTGCCGGAGTACGTTGCGCTGCAGTGGCTCCGGGACTCGGAGCTTGTTCTGGTCAGATAAGCTCTCACTAGCGGGCCAGTTCCGTTCCGAGAACCTGGAGAAGCTGGCTGTGTGGGCGGGGCCCACCGCCGGAGTGCGCAGGGCTGCCTGTGGAAGACTCTAGCTGCCCTGCCCGGCTCCGATAAGCCACCTCTATCTGGGCCTGCCACCCGGGCCGAGCTTTACCCAGTGGGCAGACTCACCCGTGGCTCTATTTCAGTGCGAGTCTCTCAATGCCTCCCCTTCTTAACTCCTGGGTTCTGGAGCGACTGGGGGTGTAGTCACCCTCTAGGCTGCCATCTTGGACCGCCCCGTGGAAAGAACCTGCGGCCGGAGTGGGCAGAGCTGCCTGAAGAGGTCTCTGGCTGCCCTGCCCTGATCCCAGAGGCTGCTTGTGGATGGAGGCTCTCCGTTGGTTCGGGGACTTGTGGCTGGTTCTATGTAGGAACAGTATTTTGGTTTTTTTGAGGCTATTGTGAATGGGGTAGTTTTCCTAATTACTCTTTCCATGGACTCATCACTGAAGTATAAGGATGCATTTGATTTTGGGGTGTTGATTTTATATCCTGCTACTTTGCTGAATTTATTTATTAGTTCTGGAAGTTTTCTGGTAGAATTTTTTGGAACTTCTAAATAGAGAATCATGTCATTGGCAAATAGTGATAATTTATTTCTTCTGTTCCTATTTGTATCCCTTTAATTTCTTTCTTCTGCCTAATTGCTTTGGCTAGAGTTTCAAGGAAAATGTTGAATAAAAGTGGTGAAAGAGGGCATCCTTGTCTCGTTCCAGTTCTTAGATGGAATGCTTTCAAATTTTCTCCATTTAGAATGATGTTGGTCTTGGGTTTAGCATAGATAACTTTTACAGTGTTGAGGTATGTTCCTACCATCCCTAGTTTTTCTAGCATTTTGAACTTGAAGGGTTGCTGTATTTTGTCAAATTCTTTCTCTGCATCTATTGAGATGATCATATGATTCTTGTCTTTAAGTCTATTGATGTGATGAATTATGTTTATTGATTTCCATATGTTGAACCAACCTTGCATTTGTGAGATGAACCCCAATTGAACGTGGTGTATTATCTTTTAAATATGTTTTTGTATGTGATTTACCAGAATTTTATTAAGAATTTTGAATATATGTTCATTAGGGATAATGGTCTGAAGTTTTCTTTCCTTTATGTGTATTTGTTTTGTTTTAATATCAGAGTGATACTAGCTTAGAATGAGTTTGGAAGGGTTCCCTCATTTTCCATTTCATGATATAATTTGAGAAGCATTGGTATTAGTTCTTCTTTAAAGGTCTTGTAGAATGTGACTGAGAATCCTTTTGTTCCTGGGTTTTTCTTAGTTGGTAGACATTGATGGAGTCTTCTATTTCATTGATTGAGATTGATCTATTCAAATTGTTTATGTCCTCCTGGTTCAGTTTGGGTAGATCATATTTCTCTAGAAATTTGTTGATGTCGTCAAGATTTTTTATCTTATTGGACTGTAGATTTTCAAAATAGTTTCTAATTATCTTCCGTATTTCAGTAGTGTTTGTTGTGATATTTCCTTTTCCATCACGAATTTTAATTTGAGTTTTCTCTTTCTCTTTGTTAGCATGGCTAAGGGTTTATTAATTTTATTGATTTTTTTCAAAGAACCAACATTTTGTTTTTTCAGTTTTTTGAATTGTTTCGTTTGTTTCAATTTCATTGATCTCAGCTCTGATTTTAATTACTTCCCCTTTTCTACTGCTTTGGGTGTTGATTTGTTCTTCTTTTTCTAGGAAGATGTAATGTTAGGTCTTTTATTCATTGTCTTTCTATCCTTTTAATTAATGAGCTCAATGAAATGAACTTTCCTATTAGCATTACCATCATGATGTCCTAGAGATTTTGATATGTTATATCATATTATTTTCATTTGCCTGTATTTTTTAAATTTCATTCCTGATTTCTTCTGTTATCCCCTCATCATTTAATAGCATATTGTTTATTCTCCAGGTGTTGGAGTGGCTTCTATTTTTTATTCAATTGTTGATTTCTTTTTCTTTTTTTTTTTTTTTTTGGGTGCTGGGGATCGAACCCAGGGCCTTGTGCTTGCAAGGCAAGCACTCTACTGACTGAGCTATCTCCCCAGCCCCTCAATTGTTGATTTCTAATTTCATTCCATTGTGATCTGATAGGATGCAGGGTATTATCTCTACTTTTTTGTATTTGCTAAGAGTTTTTTTATGGCATAATATATGATCTATTTTAGAGAAGGATCCATGTGCTGCTGAGAAGAAAGTTTATTCATTCATTAATGGGTGAAACAGTATATATATATATATATATATATGCCCATTAAAGTCTAAATTATTGATTGTATTATTTAGTTCTAGAATTTCTTTGTTTAGTTTTTGTTTGGCATATCTATCCAGTGGGAGAGATGTGTTAAATTCACTCTCTTTATTGTCACACATTATTGTGTTGTGGTCCATTTGATTCTTGAAATTGAGGAGGGTTTGTTTAATGTGTGAAGATGCTCCATTGTTTGGTGCTTAAATATTTATGATGGTTATGTCTTGTTGATATGTAATTCCCTAAAGCAGTATGAAATGTTCTTCTTTGTCCCTTCTGTTTAACTTTGGCTTGAAGTTCACTTTATCTGATATGAGGAAAGAAATCCCTGTTGTTTACACAATCCATGTGAATGATATATTTTTTCCCGTCCTTCACCTTTAGTCTGTGGATGTCTTTTCCTATGAGATGAGTCTCTTGGAGACAGCATATTGTTGGGTCTTGCTTTTTAATCCAATCTGCAAGTCTACGTCTTTTGATTGATGAGTTTGGGCTATTAATATTCATGGTTATTATTGAGATATGATTTGTTTGCCTGTTCATTTTGATTTATTTCTAATATTGAATTTGAATCAGTTTCTTCTTTAATTGACTATTCTTTTAGTGTATTTCCTCCCTTGTCTGGTTTTTGCTTTTTTCTTTTTCTTCATTTCCTCTTCATGGAATATTTTGTTGAGAATATTCTAAAGTGGAGGCTTTATGATTGTGAATTCTTTTAGTTTTTGTTTATCATGGAAGATTTTTTATTTTATCTTCAAATCTGAACCTTGGTTTTGATGAACATAAAATTCTTGGTTGGCAAAATTTTTTTTCAGAGCTTGATATATGTTATTCCAGGATCTCCTGGCTTTGAGCAACTGGGTTGAGAAATCAACTGACATCTGTATTGGTTCCCCCTATATATAATCTGATATTTTTCTCTCAAAGTCTTAAAATTCTATCCTTATTCTCTATGCTAGGCAATTTCATTATAATGTGCCTTGATGTGGATCTGTTATAATTTTACACATTTGGAGTCCTGCAAGTCTCTTGTATTTGATTTTTCATTTCACTTTAGATTTGGGAAATTTCTGATATAGTTCCTTCTATGATGCCTACAATATTAATTATCACAATAAACAGAAATGATATTATAAGTTATTGCATATAATAAAAATAGCAAGTTTGCAGAAGAGTTTACAATTTCAAATCGTACTTAGGGAGAGAACAGAAGTGATATAGGATGTGATGATTATGAGGGAGGAGGAGAGAAGACCAAAGTAAAAGATCAAAGGAAGAATGAAAGAGAATAATAGAGATTGACTGTTAGCAGAAGAGGAGACAAGGGAAACAGAAAATATATATATATGAAGCAAAAATTTAAAAAATTAAAAATAAAAATAACAGAATATAAAAAAAATACACTAATCATAAATCCTAGTTCATGAAAAACTAATCCATGTAAAATAACTGGCTTCAAAAATGCCAGAGATGAAAAGGGGAAAAAAAAAAAAAAATGGAAACTGTATAAATGTCCCTGTAATATTAAGGTCACGATTAAACAGTGAAAAAGGATTTAAAGAAAAGAAAAGGAAAAAAATCTTGATGAACAGTTAAAGAATTCTTTTTGTTTGAGTTCAAAATATTCTCACCTTCTCTTCTGAGCAGTTTTGGGTGGGGTCTGCTGGAGTGTGATGCTCCACCCTCAGGATTGCTGGTGTGAAGAGGTAATCTTGTAGGTGGAGTTCCTGGAGGAAGGATTTAGGCTTAGGTGGGCTCCAAGGTCTTCGTTGAATGCCAATCGGTTTGGAGATTTTAAATCAGTGCACCTTCTGCATCCAGTACTTGCTGATCCATGCTGGAAGATTTTACACCAGGGATCTCCCCTGGGTTCCACTTGTGTGGTGGGGAGTCAATTCTTAGTCCCCTACATCACCTGCACACCCCATTTTTCCTGGTCTTGAGTTCAGTCTCCAAACAATTTCTCCCACCTCTGCCCTTCCGAATTCCCGGCCAGATGCATTTCTCCCAGTTGGTCCTTCAAGCAGCTGGATTGGAGGGGGAGGGGTAGAGCTGGGTGGATTTCCATTCCCAGTTGTCCCCTGTGTAAACCTCTCTCCTTCTTTGATTTTCTTCTGGTCACTTAAGCACACTCTATGTCATGCAGCATGTATTACTGGACCTGTATTTTGGGCCCCAAACTCGGATTTGCCAGGAATTGGCTTCTTCGGCTGGCCTTCACACCACAGCTACAAAATGGTTCTTTCCTTTGTCCTCTGCACACCACCTGGAGAGAGAGCAGCTTCTTTCCCCACACATGGATTTTGTGCAGTGAGTCCTTCAGGTTTGTTGGGCAATGTTCTTGGTCTCTACAAACTGTGTATCCAGGCACACCTCAGGCCTCCCAAAAAATGCGGGTTCCTTTAATTCCCTTATCCCTCCACTAAACTCAAGGAGGGACCTCTCTGACTGGAGCTTCCAGCCGCTGTGGCAGTGGCTATGCTGCTGGGAATTTTTTCCTTATTTTATTATGTCCAACTTTCTGTATCCCCGGTCTGCTTTGAATGTCCAGTTTTAGGTTCCAGTAAAGGCACCCCGCCCAATTTTTTGTTCATCCACCCTGTGGATAAGTTGCCTGTCTGCTTTCTTGGTTTCATGCCATGGAGAAGCCAGGAACATGACCTCCTCTATTCTGCTATCTTGGATCCAAGTCCTCCAAAGTGTTTTCCATAAAGGTTTTCTCATTTACATTGCTAATAATAGTGTGCAAATATTCCCATTTCTCTTCATCCATGTCAACCACTGTTATCCTTTATCTATTTTTGTAATAGCCATCCTTATCTGACTGATAGTTCACTGTAGTCTTGATTTGTATTTTCCTCATGATTAGTGATGTTGAACCTTTTTTAAAAATACTGTTAGAAATTTGTGTGTCTTCATTTAAAGAATATCTGTTTGGGTCATTAATGTTTATTGTTTATTTTTAATCAGGTTATTTTTAATTTTTCCTCTTAAGTTTTTTTTTTTCCTTGTATATTCTGAGTATTAAACACTTGTCAGATGTTCTCCCAAAATATAACTTGTTTCTTAACTTTGTTAATTGTTTTCTTTGCTGGCCAGAACCTTTTTAGTTTGACATGATAATCCCATTTGTCTATGTTTGTCTGTTAGCTTTTTTCCTGTGATTTTGCAGTCTTGTCCAAAAACTTCTTGCTTATACCAATGTCCTGAGTGTTTTCTGTTTTCTTCCAGTAGTTTTATAGTTTCATGTCTTAGATTTAAGTCATTCAATCATGTTGAGTTGTTTTTTTATAATTGATGAAAAATAGGGATCTAGTTTCATTCTGCATATATTCAATTTTTCCAGCACCATTTATTGAAATCACTATTTTGTTTCTAGTGTGTGTTCTTAGCCCCTTTATTGAATATCAGTTGACTGTAGGTGTGTGGGCTTACTTCTAGATTCTATTCTGTTTCATTGGTTCATGTGTATGTTTTATGCAAATATGCTATTTTTATTACTACAGCTTCATATGTTTTGAAATATGGTAGCATAATGTCTATTTATTTATGCTTTTTGTTCAGCATGGCTTTGGTTATTAGCAGGCTATTTTTGGTGGTCCCATACAAATTTTAGGATTGTCTTTTCTAGTTCTGTGAAGAATGGCATTGGTATTTTGATAGAAATTACATTGAAAGTTGGATTGTATAGACATTTTAGTAATATTGATTGTTTCAATTCATGAACATGGGATGCCTTTCCACTTTTTTGTGTTCATTTTAATTTCTTCCATCAGTGTTTTATAATATTCATTAAAGGATCATTGAGATTTTTGAGAAGTATTGATATCTTTTTAGTATAACTTGTTCCACCCATATTCTGGTATCCATTTATTCAAGTCTTTCTGAAAGTATTTTAGGAAAAGATAATAAGTTTTCTCTCTCTAATTCTGCATAATTCTTGCTGAGTTAATTCCTTTGTACTCTTCATTTGCTCACTAGAATAAGTAATATTTCTAAAATAAAATCTAACTAGTTATTAGTGGATTAAAAAATTTCTTGAGTTAGTGAGATAACTCATATGTGGAAACCATGCTAACCTCTGTTGACTCAAAGTTATTCAGTTGATTCTGATAGTTGTCCATGCAGATTATCATTTCTTTCACAAGTAACAATGGTCTGGCTTTTTTTTCTGTCTTATCCTTACATTGCTTTTTTATATTAAATAACATAAATAGAAGTTTTTTTGTTTCTAAATTAAAGACAATGTTTAAAATTTTTCTATTAAGTATGATATTTCATGTATTTTGGTCATTGAACATATTCAAGGTTGAGAAATATTTCTTTATTCTTATTTTCTAGGTTTCTTTCAAAAATAGGTTGTTAAACTTAAGAAGTATTTTTCTATTGAGATAGACATATGAATCATAGTAGTCCACCAATACAGTAAATGATGTTGACAGATTTTCTAATGTCAAACCATTCTGGGAATTTTTCTGCTTTGTAAGTAAAAGAAGACTACAATTTCATTTTCTTGTGTTATCTTTTCCTGGTTTTGGAATGAAGATAACATTATCCTCCAAGAAATAGCTTAGTAATTTTGTATTTCTCCTTTTTGGAGATAAGCTAGAGACACATATTCTATAATCACCACAGGGTCTGTGGTTTCCCCTCCACCCAGGGGAAATCTTATTTTCAAAGTTATTGACCTATTCAATTTTTTAATTTTTATGACCAATTTGTCACTTTCAGAAATTAATTTATTAAATCTTTTCAAATTGATATGACTATTCATAATATTGTCCTGCTCTTTTTACTATTTGTAATATCACTATTACCTCTTATTTTTTATTCTATATTCTACTTAATTTAGCATCTATTTTTAGTAAATCTGGCCAAAAGTTTGTTGAATAATCTTTAGAAAAACACTTTTTGTTTTCATTTCATTTTTATTCCTTTTTGTTGATATCAGCCCTTAGTTTTATTATATCCCTTTTTTTTTTGTGAGTTCAGTTTGCTTGTTTGCCCAATATTGATATCTGATAAGGCATTTAAGGTGATACATTCATTCTGAATGAACACTCTTAAATCTGTGCAAGAATTTTAAATGCCACTTTTTCCTTTTCTGCAAACCATTACTTAAATAATGTAAACAAGTTTTTTTTTCTTTTCCAAAGAATTTTAAATGCAGTTTCTTCATTTCATGATGACAGAGATTTTCTTCCCCTTTTATTCATCTTTCTGTGTCTCAGTACTCTATCCTTTGTGTTTTTAACCAATTTGTATGTTACAAATACTGATATATTAGGACATTTTTCCCATTTTATTGTTAATTTTTCTATTCAATTTAGTATTTTTCCTTATGCTTTCATTAGACTCAATATTGTTCTGCTGGTTTAAGGGGAACTCTTTATGCTTATTCTTCTGCTATTTCTCCTAACTTACTAAGAGCAATACACATGCTTATTTTTTAACATAATGTCAAAATTTTCCAACATGCATACCTTAGTATAATTCTTCCTACCTCTCATAATCTTATTTTCTAACCCTTCCATTTAGATCTGAATTATTTAATTATTTTACTACAGATACAATTTTGAGACCTTGCTTTTTTTAGGAAGTAATAAATTTTGGCGAGTTACTTATCCTTTCTATATTGTAGCTTCTTGGATTAATTTTTCCTCTTACTAAAATATTTCTTTTGAAATATGTCTTCAAGGACAGTCTTGATGTGATAAATTTTCTGAGAATATATTGAATTCTGTCAATATATAATGCTTTGACATAAAATCTAGGATCAAAACTTTAAACAGATTAAAACAATCAAGGCCCAATAAGATATCATTTAGACACTTAAAAAAAAAAGAGACAAAGGTTAAAAATAATGGGAGAGGCAAACATATGCCCTAAATAAAAATTAATCTAATAGAATGTTGTATATATGCTTATAAAAAATCATGTTCAGAATGTTTATAGCACCAGTCCTAATAATAACCGCAATTTGTAGAACAAATTCCCATTAACAATAGAATAGGTAAATAACTGTATTTATACAATGGGATTCTCTTCAGCAATAAGAATGAATGAACTACAACCATGTAATAATGTAGATGAATATTTCAAGTTTACAGTTGGGTGAAAGAATCCAAATGCAAAGGAAGACATATTCTGTGAAGCATTTACATGAAGTTCATAAACAGACAAGGTAGTCTATGGTGTCGGACGTAACAACAGATTGTTTCCCAAGGCAGGAGTATGGTAGTGACAGGAAGAGTAGGCAGAGGAGTGGAGAGGCTCCGGAGCACTAGTTAAGTTCAGTTTTTTTGTTCTGGGGCCTGACTATGTTAAGTATACTTTTGACAATTTAAATTGTGCACTTATGATGTAAACACTTCATGAATGATACTTTTAACATAAAATGTTTTAAAAATATACAAATATAACAATATTTATAAAAGACAAAATGGAATTCTGAGTTTCTTCAACCCTTTGAAAATATTAACTCACTGCCTTCTTGCTTCCAACACTACCATGTAACATTTGATGTCCTTTGATTCTTTTTCCTTTGTAAGTACTACTTTTGAAATTTTTAGAATTTTCTCCTTGATCTTTTAAATTTTACACACACACACACACACACACGCACACGCGCGCACGCTTGCATATATATTTGGGATTGAACCCAGGGGAGCTTTACCACTGGACTATACATTCCCATCCTTTTTTTATTTTTCAGATAAAAAATAAATAGGGTCTCACTAAGTTGCTGAGAGTCTTACTAAATTGCTGAGGCTGTCCTTGACCTTGTGATCCTCCTGCCTTAGCCTCCTGAGTAGCTAGTAGTGCAGAAGTACACTACTGCACCTGGCTTAATTTGATATTCTTGATTTCACTATATGTCTATAAATTGTCTACCTCTTATGTGTCTCTTATGTGTCCCTTATGTTTGGCACTCCATGAGTCCTTTAGTCTTTTCAATATATGTATGTCATGTTTCAGTTTTTCAGTATTTTATTATTCACAATCCTCAATTTTTCCTCTTTTAATGTGTCTGCTCTTATTACACAAATACTGATGCTCCTGATTGTTTCTGTGCACATATGTATAAATATTCCTATTAACAAAAATTAGTACACAATGCATTTGAGAAAGTGGTTGAATGAGGGGAAGGAAGGAGCTTAGGAGATATAAAGTCATTTCTTCCTTGAATTACTAATATGCTCTATAAAAGAAGTTTCTGAGGCCTGTGTTGAAGGGAGAAATTTAAGGTTAGTTAAAACAATTACAGTTTTGCAAGTTGAATAAGTCCTAGAGATCTACTATTCAGCATAGTGTCTATAGGTCACAAAGCTGTATTGCATACTTAAAATTTTTATGAGGATTGATCTTATCACAAATAATCAGAAGAATAAATGTAGTGTGAGTAAACTTTCAGAAGGGATGGATAGTTTATGGCATAAATCTAATGTTGATTTCACAGATCTATCATTGTCTTGAAGTTGTATACAGCTGGTAATTGTACATAAGCAAGATGTATAGAAATGTCAATCATTCCTCAATAAAGTGAGGAAGGAACGGAGGAGACGGCACTATGGATCCTGACAATAAAAGCTTTGTCCCAGCACCTTGTCAGAAGGTACTGGTAGTAAAAATAAAAGACTTTAGGTGGGCTGGGGATGTAATTCTGTGAGGGAGATCTTGCCTAACACTGCTTGTGAAACTCAGTTCCCATTACTGGGGTTGGAGGTCGGGGAGGGAGATCTGTGAGGAGAAAGGTGGGGGGACTTTAGATGTGAGCATGTCATTGATCTCTTTATTTTATTTATTTATTTTTTTTAAGACCTAAGAATTCTGGAACTTGAAACAGAAACAACCCTAAGCATCCTCATCCTCATTAATGCAAGTGGAAAGATATTCCTCAGTAAAGAAAAAAACCGATCACGTCATGAAAGGCGAAATCATTACCAAAAATTGATTACTTGAGTATATAATTTGATTCTGAATTTAAATAAATGTAATTTTTTAAAAAAAGTGGTACACTGGTTAAATTCAACTTGAAAATATTTGCCACGTCTTCCCTTGCTAACATGGTTTCATCTCTCTCTCTTCCCACCTCATATCCTTTTTCAGTATAGGTAAAAGGAAGATTTTCTTTTTAAAGGTTTGAAAAAGGGAGAGAATATTTGAAGTCGGGCAAGAATGAAAATGAAAACCATTGCCCACAAATTGATCCAGGCTCCTTTGAGCTCGTGAGGGTGGGGGCGGCGGGCAAGGCAGGCGACGAGTGAGAGGCGGAGACCGTGGGGCGGGGAGCCGGAGGGGGGCACCGTTGCTGGGTGCTAATGGTAGGGGCTGTCAAGCAGGTGACGCTCACGATACTCCCGCCTCCCAGGCACAACTCGGGGCACAGCCTGGTCCTTGAAAACAGCCGCCCTTTTCCTAGCTGCAGCCGGCCACTCCGCAGGGCCGGGAGCGAGAATGGAGAGGCTGGTGAGCGGGGCCAGGGGATGGAAAGGAGCGCGCAGGGTGGGAGAAGGCGAGCCGGTGGCCCTGGGGCGGGCGGCTGGCAGGAAGAATGCGCGGAGCCGCGGCCCGTAGGGTCTGTCGGGAGCTGGTCCGTGGTGCTGACGGCCAACGCTGTCTTAGCGATTTACCTTGCTGAGAAGCGACTCCTGCCTTTTAAGGGCGGGTCGACAGGCCGCTTCTGGCGTCCTGGTCCTCCGTCCCAGTTCGCTGGGGAAAGGATGCTACCAGGCGAGGGCTCCGGAGACACTTCGCCAGAAGATCACTGCTCTCCGCTCGGAGGAAGTGGGGCCGGGAGGGGAGCGCGGGAGGCTGCGGCTGCTCAGGGCGGCTCCGCCTGCTGACTGCAGCTCCCATGGCGAGCAAGGCACAGCCCATCTTAAACTGCCCAAGGAGGGCATGAGGAGCGTTGTGCTGGCTCTGCGCTGGCACCCCAAGATGCGGCGGGGTGGCAGGGTTCCACTCTGGCTTGCTCCAGGAGAGCTCCTTGCCTCTCTGATGCTCAGCCCTGCCGCATCTTCTGGGCTCTAGTCTTGGGAAGCCATGAAGGATCTGATGAATCAAGCGGCAGCAAAGGTTGAGAGGGGATTGAAACGCTTTGTGATCAAGTTTCTTTGAAGGGTTAAACCCCTGGATATCGAGGGAGACCGACATTTTGTTTATTCTGAATCTGTTTACATGACAAAAGTCAAAGAGGAGGATTTCATATACCATACTGGTATAATTAGGGAAAAATTCAAATAAAATTAAAGCCTCAAAGTAATATTTTCATATATAGTTTACTGGCAAGACCACACAGCCAGTTATTTCATTCTCTTTTTTTTTTTTTAACAAAGGAGTATGGTGGTCTGTGAGCTAGGGTGTCTTTCTGGATAGATGCTCTTGATCTTCACAACAGGGAATTATTATCCTATTTTACAAATACAGAACAGGCAGAGAGGTTAATTTTTCTAAGACCACGTGGCTACATGTGGTGGGGTGGGGATTTGGACTTAGAAACTCTCAAGGGAAGAGAGATTTGTACCTGCCCGCTGGACGGTTTTGAGGTAAGGTCTGGGCCTTTGTAAACCTGGCCTTTTCTATGAGGGCCATAGTGGATTTCTTTGTTTTCGTGATTGGACTCCTGGTTTGTCTCCTTTGCTTAATCTCTTTAGCTACCTCACACATTCTGGCATTTATTAAATCCTAGGCTGCACTAAATACTGTTAAATACTTTATTCCCACTATATGCTTATAAGATAACAGCAACATTGATTTAGTGCTTATTGATATCAGGCACTATTCTAGGAGCTTTACCTGTGTTACAGGCTGAATACCATTATTCAAAATGCATGTGACTGGATGTATTTTAGATATCAGATTTTTTTTTTTGAATTTAGAATATTTGCATATAAGTAATGAGATTTCTTAGAAATCAAACATGAAATTCTCTCATGTTTTATACAGACCTTATAAAACATAGCATGGAGGTAATTTCATAAAATATTTTTAGTGTGCTTCCTTTATGACTACAGCATATCACATGAGGTGAGGTGTGGAATTTTCCACTGTGACATCATATTAGCACTCAAAAGTTTTAGATTTTGTAGCATTATGAATTTCAGATCTCTCATCTGTACTTCATTTAGTCTTTTTAACAATAAGGTTAATACTATTATTTATTTATTTATTTAATTTTTTAGTCTCAGAGAGGTAAAATGATTTGTCTTACCTCATACATTGTATTATGTGTTTTAGGAAAAACTCAAGTTAGCCAGAGTCTGCCCTTGTGGCTACTGCTACCACACAGTAATGCCAGGTAGCCTTCTTAAAAAATAAAAATCCTCTTTTTTCAAGTTGGCAGTATTTTTCAATACTCTGCTGAGAGTAGAGGGGGAAATTGTGATTTTTTTTTTTTAAACAATGGGCTTTCCTTCCACTTACCTTTTCTTCTGTAACTGTGTTTCTTAACATTGCTGGCTCCCAGTCCACAGTCTTATATTTTGGTATGTGTCTGATTTTTCTCTTTACCTGAAACAGATTTTCTCTATGAAATCCCTATTCTGCATCTTCTTATGACAGCCTGCTAGGGCTTGGATTTTCATGAGGAGGGTATAATTGTTTTTTTAAAGCAGCATGGAATTAGGATGCCAACATTTATTTCCACAATAACTTTAACAGAAAATAAAACAAAGCATGTTGGACCCTGGCAGGAGATCCTGAGGAAACATTTGGCTGAATTTTTTCTGACTTTCCTACATTATAAAATAGAATGGGGCAGTCCCAGTAATACTGAGAAATTTTTCAAGTAGACACTGGGGCACTTCAAAACTAAAAACTTTTTGAATGTGGTGCCTGTGAGTGGGTGAGTAATGGGCCAAATGAGCAGGCCTCAGATCTATGAAAACAAGGGAAGAAATCACCAGGTAGGCATGGCATGCTCATGGTGTGCTTGGGTATTAAATAATAAAATACATGTGCAAACAGTAATTCATCCAATGGCACTTTCAGATATGTTTTATTTCCCCATAACATTGGAAATGTAAGGGAAAACCAACTTGTGCCACATAGATGAATATCAGTGTGTGCCATGATGGCATTCCTTGGGATTTAGGCAAAAAGTCTGATGGGGCCGCCCTATCTGAAGATGAGAAGACACTCAGATATTGGGTGACACTGGAGATAAGACCACAGGGAGGTGATACAGCCTCCCTTGCAGGGCATCCCTCCCAAAAGTTCTACAAAGTACACTGAGGAAATTGTGATGGAAACTCTCCATCTCTGGCAGTTTCAGTGGATACTAGAGAAGAGAGTCAGGGGTTCATCCAGACTGTTACTGCTCCGGTGCTCTCACGAATACCTCCACCTCCTGAGTGCATGTGGAACCCAGAGGAACTGAAACAAGTCTTGTTCCGGTGTTCATCACAACATTAATCCCAAACCAGGGACTAGGCCAGGACAACTGGGGGCTTGTCTCATTACAGCCATATGCCTGAGTATAACTTAGGCAGGTGGTTACCTCTCTTACCAAAGGAAAAAACAAAGTTACGTAATGAGATTAATGTTTGGAAAGCATCAGATGATCTAAACTGGTTTGACAGTTCTTCTGTAACATTTCTCATTAAGTTTTAGATCATGGCTACCTTCTGAAGGAAGAAAAGAAATGTACTAATTAGACCGAAGATGTCTATGCAGTGGGAAGAAAGAAAGTTATTAAAACTGGGGTGTTCGCAATGACAGGAAAAGGAAAAGAAATTCCTGTAGTAGATGGAGATTTTCAGGTCCTCAAAGACTCTGTTTCCCTACCATCCCCCAAATCCTAAGGTCACAAGAAGAAATTAGAAACCCCAGAGAAATTTCAGGGTAATCAGATAGATCCAGTTTAGAGTGTTGGGGAAAATAAACTCTAGCAGAAAAGTCATTGTATCTAAAAGAAATTACAGAAACAAGGCTTAATTAAGGCAACCATTGAGAATGAGGCAATGAGAATCCCTTCGGTACATCCTTTGCAATCCTGATCTTGAAATAAGGCCATTTAAGTGCATGTGGTTCAAATAGTTTAGAAATAAGTTTCAAGTTATTGTAGCAGATGATGCAGCTAAGCTAAGCAGCTGACGAAAACCTACATACACATTTAGAACAGAATAACCATGCTGGGTTAGTTATGGCAATAGATTGGAACATGGAGAAAGTGGTCAGGATGTTCTGAGGTTCTTGTGGGGGAATAGGAAAAGTAGATAGACCCCAATAAGAGATTGTTTCTAGCCAAACAAGACAATGGCCCAGCCTCTGGAATTTAGCACAGTCTGAGAAGAAGTTTCAGAATCAATAGATCGTGTTTTAGTATTATGCTTTTTTCCCATGGATAAGAGCAAATAAATAGAATAACAGACTGGGGTCAGGGGTGCCAGACAGTGGCATGCAGGTTAGGAACAGTGTCTCAGGGTCTGGGGCACATGGTGAGCTATGTTTTGGAAGAAGGCATCTTCTCTGAAGTTGGAAAGTGGACTGATGTGTTCAAACAAGATCTGGAATTTGTGGAATTGTAGACAAAGGGAAGTAGGAGTCTATAGGCCCTGGGGAAAGAGGCTTAAGTTTGCTTGGAGTTCTAACAGGCTTTACAGACCTAACCAAAAAGTGCTTCTGAGGAACAAGATCACTGTGCCCTGAGATGACTGAAATCAGGCTCACCGAAAGGAAGACCTAAATAAAAGTCAGAGGGAATTCATTTTTTGGTTGGGGAATGGTTTAAGCAAAAATGCCAAGGTAGGAAATTGTGTGGTACATTGAGAAGTAGACAAGAGAGGACATGTAGGGAAGCAGCGGAGATGGATTTGAAGGAGTAGATAGAATTAGGTTAAAACATTTGACTATTTTCTTTAAAAATAAGAGAAGGTAGAAGGTTCTTAAGGGGATGGCAACTTGTGCAAAGATGAATTTAAGGAAAATCTGTCTAACATATTATATATGTATGTAAGCTGGAAAATGAACTTAATTGGGGATGGTGCTGTGTCTGCCTTATCCACCTTTGTCTCCAAAAGCACCAGCACAGTGACTGGCATGAGGTCAGATTCGGTAGAGATGATTAATGACAATAAATGAAAGAAGTATTAGCAAAAAGCTCAAGACAACTACACAAAACACCCGGTGTTATGAGCTGAGACCAGTAGAGGTGAGGAGGAGGGACTTCACAAAGCATGATTTATTGTGTAGAGCGACTAATTACTTGTCTGAGGAGTGGGAGAATGTGAAACCTAGGATGACTCCAGTGCCTGGGAGGTCGAAGTTCAGAAGAGAAGCCATTTGGGGTAAAATGATGATGAATTTGGTGTCATTCATAGATTTATTCATTCACTCCTTTTCTTTCATTCATTCAACTGAGAGCACTAGAAGCTGAAGGAAAACATAAAGGCACTAAAGTAGAAAAGAGCTTGGTGATTTCAAGGCACCCAAAGGCGCCTTGAGGGGGAGCTTGAGGGCAGAGAGGAGAAGTCACAGTGACATGAGTGGGGAGAGCGTCTCTGGAGGTGCTGAGCTGCAGGTGTGGAAATGGGAGCCAAGGACACCAGCCATCTGTGGGAGATGCTTTATCACCAACAGAATTTCCAGAAAGTTACTCAGTGGCTCTCAGAGATTTCTTGGCTCTGTGGAAACCTCATTAAATGTTTCTCAGGATACCAGTTTCAAAATTGATTATAGATCTAGTATATTGTTCCAGGACAATGAAGCAAGGATCTCTGTGTGACTAAGTGTTTGATAATTCCTTACAATAGTGATTTGGTCAAAGGCAATAACAGCATCATTTTATTAAAACCAGTACTATTGCAGTATTCTGTAGTGGTTGTGGTGAAGAGTTCTGGAACCAAACTGCCTGGGTTTAAATCCTGGCTCTGCCTTTCCGTAGCTGTGAGATCTTAGGAAAGTTATTTAACTTCTCTGTGTCTCCTATTCTTCATTTTGGAAATGGTTGTAATAAGAGCACACTCTAATAGGTTTATATGAAGTAGTTTGTCTCAAATGCTAAGAACAGCGTGTGGTACATAATAAATGTTGAATAGACGTTAGTATTATAATCATTAGTGGTTTAGTCATCTTAAGCAAAATATAAGTTGGAGTGTTGTTTTGACATATTCTCTTGTATTTTTTCTGATTCCAGTTATTTACTTCTGTCTTCTGGTTTTTTAATTCAGACAGTTAAGCACCCACTACTTAGATCTCTGCCACAGGAAAGCAGGAAAGAAGTCTCAAAGAGTCAGAGTTTTGCACAAGCAAGATCCTAAACCTTCAAGCTTCATATGAAAGACCAAGGAAATAAAATTCATGCCAGAAAGTTAGAGAAAACTTAAATTTCTTACACACCTTTATTTTAGAAAAATATGAGGAAATATAGAAAAAATAAGAAAAATTACTTTTCTTGCTGTTTTCCTTAAAATGAACATCCATGGAGACCAAATGAAGGAATCCATGTGGCCGCTGTAGGGAAAAGTTCAGCTGAATACACCCTTCCTGCTTATTTTATAACAAGGCAATGCCCAAAATAACATTCCCTTAAATAGCCCCATGACTTATAAGAAGGCCAAAGATTTCTGCCTACACATATGAAAACAAAGCAACGAAGCACAAAAAATCAAATTAAAACCAGTACTGGTTTTTAAAAAGGTGCAATTTATCCAAAACGTTGTGACATTTGCAGGGGAATCTGACTCCACAAATCTCCAGGTGGTCACATGTTTCTAAAGTGTTTTCCCCTTGAATTACATCCTTAATACTAGCAGACATGGATTATTTTAGGAATGGATGCTATCTACGTTTGTATTCTCCACATTTTCTGTATTCATTTAAGGCAGTTTGTTTTCCCCAGTGATCCTAGTCTTTGAGATTTTGCTATTGACAATAGTGGCTTTAGGAGCAAGGCCACCAATTGGGAGGGCCAATTGCTATCACAAAAGAGCCACACTGCAGCTTTGCCCTTCCCACATCCTGAGTACTCTGTTATTTCTTCTATCCATAACCTCTGACACTGCTTCCACAAAACCAAATTCTCTGGGGAAAACTTAACTCTCAACATTCCCTGAAATAGCAGTTAGACTGAAGATTCCTTGGCCTTATCCAAATGCAAACCCCCATTTCTGTACTTTGCTTTCTGTCTTCAGGTATTCAGGAAGGCCTTCTGTCATCTGTCCACCTACAGCCTGATTTGGGGCATGGCAGCAGTGGTGCTATGCACAGCACAAGGTAACGATGCTCAGTCCCCCTGCCCTGAGTCCAGCAAGTGCAACGTCTGGGGTGGACCCTTTGGCCACTAACCACTGTTTGTGCTGTGCTATTTCCATTTGTCTGCATGAATTATTGAAGCATGTAATTTACTTGGAAGAATGGGAGTGCTTCTTTTCGCTTTTCACATGTTTATTTTCAGTAGAGAAGAACAATTTGATATTTTGAAGCTGTTTTCAGACTTGTGAAAAATATTCTCTTCGAGTTAAATTATGTTGTCATTTTTCACCCACCACAGTGAAAGACTTAAGACATAATTCCTGTGTTTGTAAGGATATGGGAATGCTTATGGGAGTCTGAATGGATATGATACTATTGGAAGATAATCTCAGCTTTAAAACTAGGCGTGCCCTCTTTTTATAGAAAAATACAGAAAGTAATGAAATATAGACGAGATATAGGTTCACATTATTTATCTTGTAAAAACCATGCCCATGACGTTTGTTTATCTGCTTAATTTCCTAGTTCTTCCTGCTCTATCCCATAGGTCACTGCTTATTTTTCTGCTGTGCTTTATTTTCTTATTTTTTACTTTTAATTATTTTCAGTGTGTTGGTTCTCAACATCACCTGCAGGTGAGGGTGATGCAAGCAACAAAGAATTATATACTTTCCTATCAGTAGTTTCTTCCACAGTCAAGGGGGAAAAAATTACCCAAGTGTTGAAACCTACTTTTGATCTCTATTCCATCTGCATTCTAATGGCAACAATTTCTTCCATACTCTGCTCTGCAAAATCTTAGCAAACTTTCAGGACACCTCAACCCCACCAACAGGATTGCCTTCCAGAATCTCCCAAGAGCAGTTCTCATTAAATCTTGAATCACACAACAGGGGCCCAGAGTATATCTGTTACTGTGCCTCTCTTTTCATTCCTGATACTGTTGGGGAATTTTTCTTTCTCTCTTTTTTTCTTTTTTTTCTACTACATCTGCCAACATTTTATCTATTTTATTCATCTTTGAAAACAAATTTGGTGTTTTTAATCAAGTCTACATTTTATGTATCGGTTCAGTAATGGGTACTTTTATCTTCATTAAGGTGAAAGTAGGTTTGGGAGTAAGTTTATATTCATTTTTCGTTCTCTCTTGTCTTCTAATAAACATAATTAGGATTTATTTGTCCCTCTAAGAATTGCTTTACCCATTTCCATAGATTTAACATCTTTTTCTATCTTTGTCATATAGTTATCATTGATGGTTTCTGCTGATGTCTAGTATAAATAAAAAGTTGAAAGTGTGTAAATTTCTGATTTTATTGCAGTGTGAACAGTGTTCAAGTCCACAGTGTAGCAAATTTTTGTAGTTGATTTCAATTTAGGGAAATATTTTATGAGTTTTGAAAAGATTACCCATTCTTTCTTTGAGTATTATATATTTAAATTATATATATCCACATATGTTATATAGTATGTATGTAAATATGAAATGTTTTTATGCTAAATGTATAAAGCATATATCTAAACACATTTTTTCATATTTTCCATATCCTTATATTTGATGTTTTTCTTTTTTCTACTATTGCAGAATTTCTTTCTTTTTTTAATATTTACTATGATTTATTATGTACCAGGTTTTAACAAAACTTCCACAACAACCTATTACATAGTGACATGATTATTCCAATTTTTTAAAATTAATTTTTTGATTTGTTCTAATTGGTTGCACATGACAGTAGAATGCACTTATACATTTTGATGTTTTTTTCTTTATTTGTTTATTATATGGAATTAAAGGTTCTGTAAGATGTATAGAAAATGCCTATGATGATGTGGATTTTTAAATTTTTGTTTGTCATTTTATTCACGTTTACTTTATATATTTCAGTTCGGTTGTTAGGTGCATGGAGATTCATGACTGATATATCTAACTTTAAATTGCTCTTTTCCTCAGTTTGAAAAAATAATTTTCCTCCTTAAAATGCTTTTGTATACCATTCTCTTTTCTCTCTCTCTACAAATCTTCTTGGACTGATATTGGAACATTTAAGTCTACTCATTGAGTTTTTCTTGAATCCCTTTCATAACCTATCCCTTTTTGCTCCATTCTGGAGGAATTCTGTGGTCTAGTTTTTCTGCCTACTCATTTTCTGTGGTATCCATTCTGCTACGTTGGGCAGTCTGTTGAGATTTTGTGTTTTTCATTTCCCACATCTCTAATTTCTACCGTTTACAATGTTGTCTTCTTATACACTTTGGATATCACATTTATTCATGTTAAAGTATTTATTGATTTATGATGCTTTTATTCATTTGGTCTGCCTTCTTGGGTTCATGGACTTTAGTTCTCCTTTTTCATTGTGTTAGCTTCCTCAAATGCTTGGCTATTTCTTATGATGTGGAGGTTTCCCATGAAATCATCTGTCATAGAGAGTCAGTGGCCAACATTGCAGTACACAGGAAATTACTGTCATGACATTCAGTGAAAACGGGGGTGCATGAATTGTCATTGGGTGCGGAAGCTTCAAGGTCCTCACAGGTACCACAAGCCTCCCAGGGCACTCGCTGTCTTGTGTATCTTTCCAGTCTATGTGCCTATCCTCCTGCTTTCTGGAGGAAGATATCTCTGTGCTGTCCCCTTCCTTTGTAGGGTGTGTGTGTGTGTGTGTGTGTGTGTGTGTGTGCATGCTCCATCTTCTGTGCTTAAACTGACCACTCTGCCTGTTGTCCTTTGGCCCTTTCTTGCTCCTGGCTTCTACCTCTCCAAGCATGAGCACACTTGGTGAATCTTCTATCCAGTCTAGCAGTTTTCATCTTCAATCTCAGTCTACTTGTTTTCCAACTTACAGGGATTCCTCACAATTTCTGGTCTCTGAGCATTTTTTCTTGTTATTATACTCTGCTACTCTACTTTTAAAGATTTAATAAATATGTATTTCTCTACCAACATACAGGTATGTAAATAAATTTTGTTTTTTCTTTGCATTTTTCTCTTTAAAATATGACTTTCAACATACATTTTGTTTATTATCAGGAAAACATGTGCTTGTGTGTATGAAAGTTTTAAAACACAAATATTCTTTTTATGATTCCATAGTGGAAGTGGTGACCCAGGATGAAAAATTGCTGCTGAATACACCTGCATCCTTAAGATGTTCTCTGCAAACTTCCCAGGAAGCCTTGATTGTGACATGGCAGAAAAAGAAGGCTGTAAGCCCAGAAAACATGGTCACCTTCAGCAGGAACCATGGGGTTGTGGTTCAGCCTGCCTACCAGGGCCGAGTGAACATCACTGAACTTGGACTCCAGAATTCAACCATCACCTTCTGGAACACAACGCTGGAGGACGAGGGGTGTTACATGTGTCTCTTCAATACCTTTACTTCTGGGAAGATCTCGGGAACAGCCTGTCTCACCCTTTATGGTGAGAATCTCTGAGAATGTACTGCCTGGGGGGAGCACTATTTTCAAGAGTGTTTGGAACATGGTTGTAGTGCCTAGTTTTTTGGGTTCATAATCACAGAATGATTCACTAGAAGACACAGCCTTTCATGTCTCCAGTAGCTGTTTGCTGTGGTTTTCCTTTTCTTTGGGGGTTTGTGGTGCTACCCTGAGTTCCTTAGCTGGAGCTCTCTTTCCTCTGGAGGTCTTGCTGTCCATGGAACTGTGGACAATGATGAGGACAGCAAGTTCTCCAGAAGCAGTGGCCCTAGTGAGACCTGGCAGTGCCATTAGCCATCATATGGCCCCGGAAGTTCTTGTCTGCTCTTTCCACTGGGGTTTCTTTGTTTGAACGGTAAGTGTGAAACCGATTATCTCTGGAGTCCCTTACAACTTGAAACTTTTGGTCTTAAGGACAGAGCCAGGTTCCACTGACCTGGAGTCAGCTTTCTCTTAAAGTCCAGTAGGCTTTGTTTGATGAGATTTCCTTCCTCTTTACTATCATGTAGCTAAGTATTAGGAAGTAGGAATAAGGGATGACTTTGGGACATGGCACACTTGGCAGTGGCTTTAGGAGGGAAAAGACAAATTTAGACAGAGTAATTAGAAATATCACTGTGAGACTTTAAGCATGCCAAGACTATTGACCGTGGGAGGAGAGGTGATTCAATTAGATAACAATTTAAGGGAGGCACGACAATATCAAATTCATGTTTCTTTCACTTATTTTACCTATGCTGAATCCTCTCTGCAGAAACGTATGTCAGGTTTTCCTCTTGCTTTCTGCTTCTGTCATTTTCTGTTTATCTGTTAATTTCTCTCCCCACATCTCTCCTTCCTTTCATCATATGTCCCTTCTTCTTATCTCATTTTTCATCTTTTGCTTTTTTATGTCATAATTTTCTATTTTCTACTCCTGTATCTTCTCTTATTTTTCTCTCATCTTTTGCCTGTTCTCTCTCCCTTACTCATAATTTTCTGTATTGTTGTTCACCTGAAAATCAGATGACTTTTGAATTTTCCAGCTAGTAATCCTGTTCTCTTCCCCTGACTCTGTCCTTCTAAGCCGTTCTTTGATACCCTGGAGAATCCGGACACCCAGTCTGGCCACATGAATCACATTCCTTTTTCTTCCTTTGATCTCTTTACCTCCAGTGCTTGCTATGTTTGGAATTTGGACACTCTTTGGACAGAGTTGAAGTTCTATGGCTCTACTCCTCCTCACCTACTGCCATCCACCCACCTCTTAAACCTAAAAGTACTGGCCAGCTTTTATTTGGCACTGCCCTGTAATTATCTTGGGGGCTCCAAAGCCAACCTCAGAAAGAACAGTCTGCACTGCTTAGCAGAGAAAAACTCTACATTCCAACAAAAATGAAGTCATTAGGGAAATTTTAAAAGGGAACAGGCCACAGCTGGCCTGAAAATTATATCTTTTTCTCATAAACTAGTTATTTTCCCTTAACTCTATCAGGTGAGGCCCAAGTCCTTTTAACTGTCATGTTTTGTTTTTTCAGATTATAGGCTATGAATCGCTAGTTTGTATTTCGTGTACATCTTCTAAGCAGGGATTTTCCAAGTCTTTCTGTAGCTCATTCACTCATTCAGATTTAAGAAAAAAAAAAATGGGTATCACTAAGCAGTGGTCCCTCTTGGGGCTGTCTGTTCTGCACCTACCCTTGTGCTTCTGATAGGTGCAGGGTATGGAAGTGCTGGTTGGGAGTTACCATCAAGCTACTTGAGAGGAACACTCAAAAGAAGGTAGAGATGCTGCATTACCCATGCAAAGAAGGGAACATAATAATTAGGCTTTGAAATACTGGGGAGAGACAAATAATATCTTACTTTTCCATACCTTCTGTCTATCCAGCTAGTTCTGCTGGAGGCAGTTACAGAAAAGGCCTTTCTATCACAGTCTACTCTCCATCTGAAGATCAGATAAGGAGACCCCAAAGAACTGGGAAGGCCCCAGCCCCAGTGGGTGTGGGTTGTGCCACCTATCTTTCCGTAAGGACATTTTCCTCATGTCTGTAAGGAGACCATGTGCTTAACTGATGCCAGGTCATTTATTTTTTTTGTCCCAGTACAGCCCACAGTATTCCTTCACTACAATTTCTTTGAAGACCAACTAAATATCACTTGCTCTGCCACTGCCCGCCCAGCACCCATGATCTCCTGGAAGGTCGCTGGGTCAGGAATTGAGAACAGTACTGAGAGTCTATTACACCCTAATGGGACCACATCTGTCACCAGCATACTCCGTGTAAAAGACCCTAAGAGTCAAGTGGGGAAGGAGGTAATCTGCCAGGTGCTGTACCAGGGGACCGTGACTGACTACAAGCAAACTGTGAACAAAGGTAAGAGAAGGCAGGCAAAGATGGCTCTGATCACATCTGCATATACCCACCTAGAAGGTGGCAAATATCCTTCAGAGACTTTCAGTCTCTCAGCAAAGGAATATCTGGGGAGAGAAAGATACATATAAGGAAAGAGAAGCAGAGTTGAAGAACCAGAAAAGCAGATTTTATAGCAGTCTCCCCTTATCTCAGAGGATACATTCCATGATGTCCAGTGGATGCCTGAAACTGCACAAAACACCAAACCATATATATATGTGTGTGTGTGTGTGTGTATACACACATATATAATATATGATTTTATTATAGTTATGCTTATACTAATAATGAAATAAATTATAACAATCTAGCCTGATAAACACTTATGTTTTGGGTTTATTATTAAGTAAAGTAAGCATTACTTGAACACAGCACTGTGATATTACAACAGTTGACCGATAACCCAGTCAGCTACTAAGTGACTAACAGGTAGGTAGCATATACTATGTGGATACACCGGACAAAGGGATAATTCACATCCTAGGTGGGATGGAATGTGATAATGTGAGATGTCATCATCAGACAACTCAGAATGGCATGCAATTTAAATTTTATGAATTGTTTATTTATGGACCTTTCCATTTAGTATATTTTGACCACAGTTAACCATGGGTAACTGAAATCACAGGAAGTGAAATTGCAGTTAAGGGATACTACTATACTACAGGAAATGTGATGTAGCATGTTCGTCACTTATCAAATGCTGTTGCTGATATTCATTCATTCATTCATTCATTTAATTCTGCTAAGATTTACTGAGTGTCTGTTATGTACTAAACTACAACAACAAATTAGACTCAGTTCCTGCACTTACAGAGCTTATAGCCCACTAGGGATATGCTGTTTCTGGGAAATTGTAAAACCACTTGACAAATACTTCAGTAAGAAAGTTGTGGTTCATGATATGGGGACTGAAGGTGGAGAGGTGGGGCATCAGCTGAGTCTGGGGGATTAGGAAGGAAGACGTGGCATCTGTGATGAAATCTCTACATGACCTACAGTAGGAAAGGGCCCATCTGAAGAGTCGTCATCTCTCCTTTAAAACAATCTGT
The DNA here is from genome assembly GCF_902686445.1 of Sciurus carolinensis. Taxonomy (NCBI): domain Eukaryota; kingdom Metazoa; phylum Chordata; class Mammalia; order Rodentia; family Sciuridae; genus Sciurus; species Sciurus carolinensis. The sequence goes on along the minus strand of NC_062221.1, from coordinate 80,332,893 downwards.
CTCCTGTTCAAGCTCCCTTTGCTCACCTGTGTTTCCTTCTAAACTGCTATCTGTGGGCCTCATAGATACAAGAAGTGAGAGTTGGGTGAGAGAATAAAGGGGACAGTAATTTTGGAGACAAGAAGTCTTAGTGATGATAGTCATAATGTTATTTCTCGTGTAGTTTTGAAGCACTAGCTCTTGGATGAGCACTCAGTAATAAACTTCCTAAAAATATTGCTGTTCTTTCAGGAGGCTACAAAAAAATTCCTGAAAAATCTTTTCTGTGTAAAGCTCATTGGTCAAAAGGATTGTGGTGTTAGATTTGGGCATTTGTGAAGAGATCTTCAGGTTCAGCCAAGGCAAAGTGTTAATTTCCCTGAAAAACAAGAAAACAAACTTACTTTGTATTCCAGGAATGCTAAATTCAACTTAAATTCCATATAAGGTTTAAAACCATTGGTACCTTAGTTTTTTTTTCTATGAATATTTACTAAAAACCTTGAACTAAAAGTATTAGGCAAAGCACTGGATCTGTAGAAATTAGACAAATTCCTGTCTGAAGGTTTTTAGTTAAATTGTGATGTGACAAATTCCACTAAGGAGAAGATGCTAGACACTTCCAAATCAAGGGGCTCTTTCTTTGCCTTTGTGTTTCAGAGGAAGACATTTAGACCAAGTTCCATTATTGACACTGGAAAGAGTTTTTTAAAACTAAGACACAGATTAGAAGAAATGCAATAAAAACACTGAGACAGGCTATTTCTGGGAGTTGAAATCATAAGATCCATGATTTTTTCCCTTTATACTTAGTATATTCTAGTGTCTTCAATAAACTTAAATCACCCTTATAGATAGGAAAAAGAATATGTGCTTTGCTCTTCCTCTGCTTGCTGCTCTGATTTTGAATTCACTTGGCTTCTCAGAGTTTTGGATTTTTTAAATCTGCCAGATAATAATGATAATATTTAACTTAGTATGTTCTGAGCATTAGATGAGACAATGCACACAAAGATCTTGTTATAAAGTAACTGCATAAAACATGTTAGCTATTACTATATTACCTAAATGTTATTAAAATCATATGAAATCGTGAATGTAGATCTCTATAGGTATGAATTTAAGTTTAATTTCAATTGAAAACTCACCTCTTATAAAAACTCATCATAATTGTTGCTATATCAGTTTTTGCCTCAACAGCTTCCTCTTGTGATTTTCCTTTTTCTACCTTCAATATCCACAGGCTTTTGGTTTTCAGTACCACTCTTGTTAAGCATTGTTTCCCTGGTAATTCTTCTGGTCTTAATCTCAATCTTATTATACTGGAAACGTCACCGGAATCAGGACCGAGGTGAGTCATTACAAGGAATACAAAGAATGAAACAAGTTCAATTGTCTTTGAATAATTTGGGAATCATCTGAAGTTATAAACTAGGGGATGGCCACAGTGTGTTTTGTTTGTTGTTTTCCAAAATACGCAAATGTCGATGCAGTCTTAAAATGCTTTAGAGTCATTTTCTTGCAATTGGACTTTTCTACTTGTCATTTGATAACATGGTTCAAAGATTAATCATTTTATGAGCTGAGAGAAGAGAGAGCTCTTGAGAGGAAATGAAGAAAGAGTTTATTTGATCACAAAGGACTCATTTGATAGTAAAACCAAAGAAAGAAGTCTGGCACCCATGCAAGGTCCTCTCTACCTGTTAATAAGGACAATCTTTTCTCTTTTTACAGCATTCCACAAGCCAGCTGCCCATTTAAGAGACTGTGAAATTGTCCAATATGATCATTCATTAAATAGCACTTCCTATGTTATACTCCCATGATGTCTCAAACACTATCGGCAACATACAGGTGATCCACACTTACAGTAATTGTGTCATGTCATTCTGCCCTTTAGGCTGTGAGTTTCTCCTTATCCCCCACAACATCTATCACAACATCTTATTTATACCACATGTTCAATAAATGTTAACTTATTGAATGAATGAATGAATGAATGAATGGAATGATGGACAGATTTTTCAAAGTGAATTTTTCAATTTCCTTCCTTCGATTGTAAATTCATTACCTAATAAATGCCAAGTCTTAGTTATTATGAGATATTATAAAAAGATGCCTTAGAAACAGAAGTGAACTATATATGTAGAAAGATTTACATTTCTTTGGTTTCTGGAAACAGTGCACAATTTTGCACAGTTTGTTAAGTTGAACATGAGGTTTATGTTATGTGAAATGGGAGTTTCCTAGGGCAAAGGGGTAATATGGGAGTTTCCTGAATCTTAAATGACTGAAGGTCTGGGGTCAGGGAAGAAAAATGTTGGTTTTGAGTGTTATTTTAGATTTTAATTAAAAATTTCCCTCAAATACTACCTTATTTTCCTTTTCATTTTATGTTTTATAGGCTGTATCTTTCATGTTCTAGTTTCCTTGCTCACTTTATTTTGCATAAGCCTTATATTAACCCCAAATTAATTTATAAGATAAGCAGCAAATCTTCAGTGTCAGTGGCCCTTTTGCAAAAGTAAGTAAAGGAATTTGTTCTATCTGGAAGAGGAGATTATAGATCAGATACTCTTATTGCATATAAACACATGCTATAAAACTCATAAGCACTGCACAGAATACCAAAGACAGAAATTTGTCTTTACCCAAACATTTCACTTTTCCAGGTTGGAAACTGAAGCTCAGAGAGGGAAGTCAACTTCCTTCTCTAAGGTCACACAGCTTCTTAACAGCAGGCTAGGACTAGAACCCTGGTCTCCCAACCTCTGCCAGAATGCTCTTTTCATTACTGGTGCCCTGGAGTCCTGACTTGAACGGGCTATTGTTATCAGTTGCTTTCATTTTAATCTGTGCTTACTGTTCTTGTGGCAAATGCAAGCAGAAAAGCATAGAGTATTCAAAGTAATTTTTAAATTCCTCTTGGAAAAGAATCTTACAATACAAACTATGAAAGCCCAAGGTATATTCCACTAGTCAAGGATATTTGCAGTCATTGCCCTTTGTTCATTAAGCAAGTGTTGGATTTTGTGGGAAATATAATTGTTTAATACCTTATCCGATTCTTGAAACAAAAGGAGATAGTTTATTTCTGTACCCAAGGTTTTCCTCATTTATGAAATAAACACCTTAACTTGTATTGAATCTTGTAAACATCAGGGATACCATTTACTGGTGATGTCTTTATGACATTTATTTCTCTGAATGTTCTGTGGTATATTTTGAATGAGTTGATTTTGACTGATTTCAGAAAATTTTAATAGCCAGAGAATATGATTCCCTATACAGCCAGTAATACCAACTGTCAATTATACTTAAAGCTTACATGCTCAGAGGTAAGGAAATTGTGTTTCATCAAGACCAAATATTTAGTTATATATATATTTTTAAAAATTTCTTCAAGTAAGGAATTCTGATGATTAATTTGTGAGAAAGGGGAATAGTCCTATACATTGACCTTTCATTTTTCCTTACTTTTACTTTTGTTTTCTTTCTCTTTTTCTTTTCATCATCTGTCAAAACCACTAAACTTTTTGGGTAGGGATAAAACCAACGCCAGGGTTCTGGACCCAGAGGAATGATGCTGTGAGCATAAATAAAGACGTAAAAAAGTGGAACTGATATGTGTGTGTGTGTGTGTGTGTGTGTGTGTGTGTGCGTGCGCTCACGCGCATGTGTTTATAGGGAGGTAGAGAGGGGAAAGATGAATCTGTGCTCTAATTTATCTTGTCAATGATTCTTTAATCGTCTTTGTGGAGTTGCCCAGTAGCCAGAAAGAAAAATCTGTTTAAGTCAGCTCTGTTTGATAGATGACCAAAGGTTTTTGTTTGTTTGTTTGTTTGTTTGTTTGTTTTTTAAACTCATGGTCAGTATTCATTGCCCACAAAAGTCAACAGATTTATAGTTTCTGCACAGAGGGCTAATCTCTAATGGTTGCTGTTGTCTTTTCAAAGAAGTTAGTCTTGCTTGACTTTTCCTGTGATTCTCCTTAATGACAGAAAACATGAAACTGGTTTTGTCAAAATTCCTTCTGGAGGAAGATATGATGAGTTAATAGGCCACTTCTCTGCACATTCCTGATAGGATCATCAGTTATTTCCCTGGTGACTACTCTAATAAGACTAATAAGCTTTCAAAGAATATACTTTTTTATTTTTTTCATAAATCCAGTACTTTATTACTGAAATCGAAAGTGAGAAAAAATTAAAATTTCCTGGGGAAATTTTCCATCTCATAATAGTTCTTTCTATTAAAACATGGTGATATCATAAGTTTGAGGGCTAACTTGAGGTTGAGAATAATATTTCATTTTATTGTTTTTCCCTGGTACCAGGAATTGAGCCCAGGGGCACTTAACCACTGAACCACATCCCCAGACCTTTTTAATATTTTATTTAGAGACAGGATCTCACTGAGTTGCTTACGGCCTCGCTGAGTTGCTGAGGCTGACTTCGAACTCATGATCCCTCTGTCTCAGCCTCCCAAGTCACTCGAATTACAGGCATGCACTACAGTGACTGGCGGGAATAATGTTTTATGTCTCATTAGACCACCCACCAGTGATTACATCTTTCTCAGAAACAATATAAGAAATTTCACTTAGAAGTAGACCATCATAGACATATCACCTCATTTTTAGAACTCTTTGAGTAGTCATTTTTGTTTTGTTTTGTTTGATTGACTGTGCTGAGTTGAAAAACCATAGAAAATTTAGATCAATCGTATGAAGTACATGTTCTAAACTTCACCTTGTCTTCAACTACTAGCAATTTCATGTAGAAATTTATTTTCCAGTCATATGATCTTCCTATTTGACTTGATTTCCTTCACTTCACAATAACCTGTGCATGGATTCTTGCTATGGAACAATCACCATATTAGGAGAATCGTTATTTCCTGAGCAGGAGCACAACACTGTCTCCTATTTTAAGCATAGTACTACATCACATAAAAGAAACTCACCAAACAAGTTGTGGTGGTGAAGGAGATCATTAGTTTGAAGGACATTACAAAGAATATTTGTTCCTAAAATTCCCCAAACAATCTGCTTTGCTAAATAAGATGCTCATACTTATCCCCACTCCCACCATGGTGTCCCCAGAGTTCCAAGGAGAAAGAATGGGATGCTTTATATGGGGAAAGCAATGGGGAATCTTTATTGAACTGCTCAGATTAGCAGTTCTAGGTGAAATTTCACACTCCAAGGATATCTTCCTGAAAAAAATGTTTACAATTTTCACATATGGATAAATATCACCCATCACAATTTTCTTACCTTATAAGCCCTTAAAATCTGGACATACATTCTTACCTGGAGCTATTCTTTGCTTCTCTCCTCTTTGACACTTAAACCCAAATTAGCTTATGTGACCTAAATTTTGCTTTTCAGTGCATGGTGGGAACACCTCTAGGAGTTAAAACATCCCAATATCCTACCCAGTATTTAAATCCCAGTTCAATTCTCAAATGGCATGCTCATTTTCTTATACTTCTGGCTTGCTTTATTTTTTTTTTGCATTTATTGGTTCATTATAGTTATACATACTAGTTATGTTCATTTTGACACCACCATAAATGCAAGGAATTTAGTTTGCTCCATTTCAGTCATAGGACTGTTTTAAGGAGATTTGCTGTCAGCATTAGTGCCTTCTGTTAAACACATTAGTGAAAAATCAAGGATGAGGAAATCTTCCAGCCAAACAACCCTCCCACATCTCTGTTGCCTTTGCATTTTAGCTTGTGTTCTTTACCTAGAGTCTAATTATAGGTTACTTTCTATTCCATCATCTTGTACTTCATCATATCCCTACCACTAAACTTGGCTTTGAATAGATTTAAGTTTTTAATCTCCACTGCTAGGAGAAGTCAACTTTATGGTCTTTAATCTGGAGAAGATTGGATTCCTTTATGAAAGTACTCAGTATGACTTAATTGAGAAGGAAACATCATAAATGTTGTATTAATTTTCTATTGCTTCTTAAAAAAATGTATCACAATCTTAGTGGCTTACAACAACACAGATTTATTATCCTACAGTTCTGGAGGTCAGAAGTCCAGCAAATGGACTAAACTCAAGGTATCTGTCTGCAGGGCTTCCTTCCTTTTTGCAATCTCTAGGGGAGAGTTCTTTATCTTTACATAGCTTCTAGAAACTGTCCGCTTTCTTTACCATTTGACCACCTTCCACTTGCAAAGCTAGCAACGACCAGTATAGCTCCACTCTGACTGACTCTCCTGCTTCCTTTTCTCCCTCATAAGAACCCTTGTGATGACATTGCATCTACCTCTATAATCCAGGATCATCTCTCCATCTCAGGATCCTTCGTTTAATCAGTAAAATCTCTTTCACCATATAAAGTAACACATTCACACATGCCTACAATTAGGATGTGGACCTTTGCTGAGATCATCATTATGCTACCACAAATGCTAAGAGGGATAGGGAGTGAGCTGTGTAGACAGGCAACTATTAACTGATTTCCCAGTGAAAGGCTGTGTCTATAATTCCACAGCCTTAGCTTTATTCATGGTAATACTACATCAAAGAGCACCAGAACCTGGTCAGAATCTCTGAACATATCACTTTGATTTTCTCATCCATATCTCATATCTTTCAAACAAGGCAGGGCTTTATTTTTCAAATATTATATTTTGCCTCTCAATTCTATAACCCAAAAGCATGTTTTCTGCTGTCTCCTTTTTACTAACCATCACTAACTGTAACATTACAAACACTTGTCCTTTTAAATGGAATCTCAGTTCTCATGTGTTTCTGGCTTCTCTCTACTCGCATTCCCCTCACAGAGGCAAGTAATTCTAAGTTCCTTTAATAGCTTAGTCGTGGGTAGACACATTGGATTCTCTGTGGAAGGTCAAGGTGGGAAGATTATACTTATTACTGTATCTAGTGATATTAGGCATACCAAATTAATCTTCTCCCACTTATTACTCACTAAAATGGCGATTTCTGGGTTCATAATACTTGAAGAATTGTGTTGTGAAGCTATGTTAGTTTTTGCAACCCTAATATTTTCCACATTACTTCTAAAATTTTTTTTAAATCCCTACTTACAGATCCAGACTGGTGTCAACAGCCCATATACGGTGCAGCAGTTCTTCCCCTAGCAGTTCTTTTTTGAAAGGAAAAAGATTTATATGCTCTGAAGAGAAACCAGAGTATGATAGTTCTTCTGTTAACAGATTATATATGTATTATATATATGATTTAACTAATCTAATATATATTATTTACATATATATTTGACTAAGTATAGCAGGTGGAAAAGTGTTAGACTTATCAGAAAAAATAAATTGAGAAATAAATTCTTAGGGTTTTTGAAACGAATAAATTTAGTCTCTATAATAATCATATTGTAAAAAAAAAAATACAATTTCCTCTAGAAAATAGTGAACAAATGAGATTTTGTAATACAAACAGACAAATTTTGCCAAAATCAAAACTTCAGTGTTAAATCCTATATTTCATGGAGGATAATTATAGAAGCTTCTATGGATGAGAGACCACCACAAGAACTTCTTGCCTTTAGTAAACACACAAGACAGAATGTCACTATGACTGACAGGTACTTCTAGTTCAAAGAGTGCCTGCAGTCACTGGTTTGTAGATTCTCCAACTTTCTCTTATATTTATACAACCAAAAGAAAGGACTGGCTTTATATTCTGAGTCTTTGAAAGATTGTGATGGGTGTGGTGGCCCATGCCTATAATCCCAGTGACTTAGGAGGCTGAGTCAGTTCAAGGCCAGCCTCAGCAATTTAATGAGACCCTAAGCAACTTAGTGTGACACCCTATCAAAATTTAAAAATTTTTAAAAAAGGGTTGGGTATGTGACTCAGCACTTCTGAGTTAAATCCTTAGTACAAAAAAAAAAGATTATTTATTAAATACATTTGGAATTTATGTATACAAGTTTATTTTACTCAAAAAATATGTATTATTAATTTTTATTGTTAATTGTTTAAATTGACAAAGGTTATATACATATGGTGTACAACATGATGTTTGTAGTTGTGTAATGGTTAAATCAAGCTAATTAATGTATCCTTTCATTTTTTTTTTGTAGTGAGAACATTTAAAATCTACACTTTCAGCAATTTTCAAGGATACAATGCATTGTTACTATAGTCATCAGATTGTACAACACATCTCTTGAATTTATTCTTCCTGTCTAGCTAAAATTATTTTAATCCTATGCAAGGTTGCATGAAATAATTCAGAAATTAAACATGACATTTTAATTATGTAAAAATATTTCTTCCTTCAAGACTTTAAATTTTAACTGTCAACTTATACCAACAGATGATTATAAACTTCTGTAGATTTGGTTATTTTCCAGTCAGTCATTATTTTCATTTGTGACTGTGAGCAACTACTCAGCAATTTACATCGAGTCCTATCTTTTTACAAATTAGCCAAGTACCTTTGGGTAAGCCATTGTGAGGATTTGGAAGGGAATACCTTCGATCAGAAAAGTGCCTAGAGACAATGGTTCTTGGGGAAACTAACTTGGGGGAAAGCTGACAGAGCTGTTCTTGCCATCTTCTGTGGCACAGGTATTCATACCATAGTTAATTTCGGGCTAACAACAATTTAACCATCAGTGTGAACCAATAAAGGTCCAGCCCACAAATGCAACATAGTAAGTTTCCAGTAAATAATTCGTTTCTGTTATTACTATATCTAAGTTCCAAGTTTTATGAATGTGTGTTGTTGTGCATTGTACAAACAATAGAGGAGGGTCCAGGTAAAGGAGGTATGCTAGGGGGAAGACATGATTATTAGCAGGTAGTCCTTGAGGAAGGTTTCAGAAGATATCTGAATTTAGGCATGAGTGCAGATGTATATGGAAGGGAGAACCTCTATTAATCATTTAAGTAGCAGTCTTGAGAGAAGTTTGGAGTGAAGATAAGAGGGGAGACAAGATCAGAAAATGTATGTACCAAAAACCTGCATGTGCTGAAATGAACTAATGATACTTAAATTGATTTCTTCATGTGTGTATATTATTTGTTTCTTTTTGAATATGGAGAATGGAGAATGGTTTTGATTAGACTTTTTTTTTTTTTTTTTTTTTGCAGAAGGATGAGAAAAATAGTTAAAGTTAGTCAAAGTCAGGGTGTAGAATGAGGACAGTTAGTGCAGAGGTGCGTAAATGGGTTTCCAGGAAAACTAAAACTGTCAGCTGTCAGGAAGAGCAGGGGTTGATGGTGGCTTTGGGTCCCAAGCTGCCCTAGGCTGCCCAGCAGCTCTGAATCATGGGTTTTCCATCTGGTTTCCCTATCCTTATCACTATTAGCTGTTTCCTCTTTTTCATTACACAAGTTCTTCATCCTCTGTCCTCATAGTTTTTGTTCTTTCATAAGTGTGGCTCATAGATGACCCACTTTTTTTTTTTTAAAGATGCATCTGGGCCTCCTACAAAGACAGAATCTCTAAGTGTGTCCTAGATGTTTGAAATGAACTAGTTCTTCATGTGGTTCTTAGGTATCCTAGAGCTCAAAAGAATCCTAAAAATTTCCATCTGAGTAAGAGTTGTGAGTAAAGCATGGTAGCTTTTGTTGGGAAGGGAGAGGGTATGTATATATTTGGTATAGAAGCTTTATTTTAGAGAAAGAAAAAAAACTTTTTGAATCAGATGCAAAAATCAAACACTCAATCATTCAAAATCAGGCCTAAGAGATTTTTTTTAAAATCAACTTATTCTAGTGCTCTCTAAAGAAAACCATGCTGTCATTGGATTATTTTTCTGGATTCCAGTCAGTGGTTAGGAGATAAGAAAATTTCTGTTATTGTTAACTGACAATCCAAAATAAATAGTCATAGGGGAAAATGCTTAGATTTCAGAGGAGAAAACTTTGGAAGTGGGAATATTATTGGAAATGACAATAGGACATAGAGGATGTGCTAAAATATTTAAATGGATGCTCATGGGACAAAAGGAGTAGATTTTCTAAAAGTTATATTTAATTCTCATAGCAGTCAATGAGGAAGATGTTATTTTTGTCTTGCAAATGATAAAAGCAAGGTTCACAGAAATTTATTCATTCATTCATTTTACAGATATTTATTAGCAAGTTTTCCATGTGTGTTATAATAATTATAATGAATAAAACAGAACATTGCCACTCTGGTGGAGAGGAGAGGCCAGTGGAACAGAGAAACCACAAGAGAACTAGCAAATAAGAATATGCTCTTGGCCTGGAGATATAGCTCAGCTGGTAAAGTGCTTTCCTTGCAAGCACAAGGTCCTGGGTTCTAATCCCCAGCATCACCAAAAAAAAAAAAAAGAAGAATATGCTCTTAAGACCTGAGAACTTATCTGTCAGGAAATAACACAGTAAATCATGCAGAATGAAAAAGAATAACTTGATGAGGAAACTATTTATTTGCAATTCGTTAGGAAGGTTTCTCTGAGGTGGTGATGTTTAATGAGAGACCTGAAAGGAGAGAATGAGTCAACCATAGAGGAGAGAAGGAAGGTGGCTTCTAGCAAAAGAATTGCAGAAATGAAAACGGCAAGGCAAAATTCATTGATATTGTAGAACAATGTTACACAACTATGGTATGAGGATGTTTGCCCTTCCAAGAACTGTTTCTTACTAATCTGAAATAAAATAAGCTTATAACTCAGAGTGAAAGGACACCATGATAACAATTTGGCAGAAATCTTATGTCTGTTGAATCTAATAATTAAAAATGGGATTTATAGTTAAAAACTAGTTACATTATATATGTCTTATTTCATTTTATTTTGATAATAATTCATTTGGGTTAGTTTTTTTTTTTTTTTTAAAAGTATTGAGCCAATTTTGGGGAAAAAAGGTACTTCCATGGAAGTTAATAGTTGATGTTAGAATGTTGGCAGGCTATGAAATATGCAGAACCTCACTGGTAAATTACCTAAGATTACACAGAGAGTGAGAAGTAGAGCCAGGATAAATTGCAGGGCATTTATTTCAAGTCCACGTGCCTTGTAGAGAGGACTATGTCCTCCTAGGTTGTGTGCTAGAAAATCAATAGCCCCTAAAGCCCCTATGTCTACTTTGTGACAATTTCCAATCCCACTGTCTAGCAAGTTAGTCTCCATGGGGAACAAAACTCCAGGGCTTATCAGTAAAACACATTTAGATCATTTGACATTCTTGAACATGTCCTTGTAGTCTAAAGTGATTCTCCAAACTGTCATTTCCCGGATGCCCTATGTCTTTTTAAAGAGCATAATAGTTCACTCATATCACTTTGGGTGGGGAACGTCTAGTTCTTCATCTGATGAAATATACACTAGGGGATTTCTGAGTTTCTTAATCCTTCTATTACTTATCCTCTTAAAATACATGAACATAGAAATTATACATGTCCAAAGTCAACATCTCGTTCTTTCTTTTATCCAGAGCCCTAGAGGAGCCACACGGAACCCTGAAAGATTTTCCCTGATCTACTTGAATCTGATGTAAGAGGAAAGCAGGAGGAAAATAGGTCATTCTCCAAGGCACCTAAATGAGCAAAAGAGGCGGGAGCGAATGTTTTAAGAATTCCACGACTTTTCACTGCCATCTAAGCGACTCAGTGTTTGAATTCCAAGAGGAAGTCATTTTACCTCTCAGGTCTGTTGTAGGACTTGATTTTGTAAAGAATGCAGTGTTGTGCTGTTGGAAGGCACTGGACTTAGAATCAGGAAGTTGAGTGCACAGGCTGACAGGAGTCCTACGGGTAGGAACCCTGTATTAGTCACTTTACCTCAATGATCTTCTGCGTCCTCGTCCAAAATGTAACAGAGTTGGACCTGAAAATTTACCATGCGGCTGTAAAAATTGATGTAATTCTAGGGAATAAAAAAGAAAGGAATAAGCAAAGGAGGAAGAAGTGAGAGAGAGAAGAAAGAATATGAAGGGTCCAAAGAACTTTTCTGAGACTACCTTTGCCTTTCTGTCGTTATGTCTCTTCTGTTATTCTTAGGTTCATGAGTCTGTTTTCCCGTTGTTTGGAATCTAGTCTATTATTAGCTGCTCACTGTTTTGCTAATTGTTGACCTTGCTAGAACCCTTGTTTTTCCCTGCCATTCTTTGTGTGCTTCTATGAGGTTTACTATGATGAAAATAGGACAGAATTTATTGTGAAATAACATTGGCAACCTTAACTTATCTATTTAACTTATTTTTGTAGCAGGATAAATAGTGTTAGTCTTAGACAGTAGCTCACATTTTAAACATGGCATGCTTTCCGGGACCATTTGTCTCATCGTATGACCCCAGCCCTCATTCTGAATTCAGCCTAGTGTAAAGAAAATATATTATAAAAACAGACATTTAGATATCCTGTATAGCAGTCAGCCCGTTCATACACTTGGCCTCTCCTGGGACCTCTTCCCTATGACTTAACACCTTTCCACCACAGGAGACAAGTATGAACTTACAATGACTTCACCTTAAAGATATTGTTCTAAGTAGTAGAACAATATGGATCCTTAACCATAAGACCAAATTAGTGTGTTTCTTTTCAGTATCTTTTCCCTTGTCTTTCTCTATCCAGTGACCTAGAAATTAAAATGTAAGTTGTTTTCACTGTTGAATTGGATATTTATATATTTAGTAAACTTTTCATGTGTTATTTAATTCTGTATTATTTCTTATATTTGTATTAAAGTACTGAACAATTAAACGTGTCACTATAAATATTCGATTTATGGTACTCTCTTGAGAAATGTGGAAATGAATAATCCTTGTATTTTTCTCTCTGTGTGTGAAACCTTCCCCTCTTCTCTCCCACTCCCTAAAAGATGCAGTTGACATTTCTGGTTAATCACAAAATCACAAATTGGAGGTCTCTGACGTGGCCAGTTTGTGTCCTTCAATGTGGGTCATGGCTCATGGTATACTTCCTGATATGTTTTGTTTTGTATTTGTTTTTTGATACCAAAAAAACAAAAAGGTTGCAAAGGTTAATTAGCTCATACAGTTTTGAATTTACTGGAACCACCACTCCATATTTTGCCAGATTTCTGGTGCTAGATCAGTCAAGATAACTGAAAGTACCAGTTCGCAAACATTTTGGCTTCAGCACCACTTTATGCACTTAAAGGGACCCCAAAGAGCTGTTTTGTAAGGCAAATTATATTTGTTTATATCTACCATATTTGAAATGGGAAGTGATAAATTTTAAAGGCAAAAATTTATAAGCACATATCACTGTAGCTATATGCATGTCGCCAACATCATATATCACACAGTTTCTGGAGTACTCCATGACACACTTGAGAGAGAACAAGAGAGAGAAGGGAAAATAATGGATTGATGTAATTATGAAAATAATTTTGATTCCATGGACCCCTGAAATGGTCTCAGAGACAATACTCAGACTTCTGAAATTAAATTATGAAGAAATCTTATGAGAAGATTTCATGAGACTTTCTCAAAGAAACTCCTTCCTAGACAACTGCTACCATAGTGCTTGGGCATTTTACCATTCCACCAGCACTCTGTTCAGGAAATGGCCTCCCCGGAATCTCTTTTTCAAAGTTTAGAGATTTCAGAGAGCTCTGAGACTAATCCTTATTCACCATTAATCATTCAATTTACATTGGTTATTAAATAGCTTATGTTACCTTTCAGAACATTGAGACACTTGACATAGGACAGGTTTTTTTTTTTTTTTTTTTTTTTTTTTTTTTTTTTTTGACGATGCTGGGGATTGAACCCAGGGCCTTGTGCTTGCAAGGCAAGCACTCTACCGACTGAGCTATCTCCCCAGCCCAGGACAGGTATGTTTGATGGAGATGACTTGGAGAGTCACAGAGAAGTTAAGAGGGGCAAAAAGGGGTCATGCCGAGCATACAACTCTGTCTGAAAGGGCGAGACAACGTGCAGCACTGTGGTCCTGCCTGCCCTGTGACTCCTGTCCTCTCACCCCTGGGAGGGGCTTCCCATCTCTCCCACTCTGTACTCATCCTAAACTTGAGATTATGGGTGCTTTTTGTATTTGTGAATTAGAAAGAAGTAGCTTGGACTTTGCATATTTAAGCAAAATTGAGGAAGTTGTAAACTTTTGAGTCACTTAGAATAATTCAATCACGTATTGCTTAGTAAAAATTTGAAAAAATTCCAGGGTGTTGGTAAGCCTGCTCAGGGACGAGGGAAAACAAAAGAAGATTTTTGTGCTTAACTGAAACTGAATCTGAAGATGAGGATTTTTTTTTTTCTTGGTAGGTATTCATCAGTTGCTGACAAAGTAATTCATAAATCTAGGTTGGAAGAGAACAAAATCCATATTAGTACTAAGGATCATAGATTTTGGTTAAAACAACTTTATTGAACCAAATTTATTCTATGGTTTTTCCTAACTTACCAAGACAGTGATTTCAGTTTTTAAAATAAGTCTCTCTGAATATTTCCTCAGAATTATAATTTTAATTTTTTTTTTGTATTTGTCCTTAAAATATTCCAGATTTGATCTTGGTGTCCCTCTAGGGATACTTAGAATAATTAATTTCAGCAGGTCACATAGAGCTATGTCACAACCTTTTGCATAGATACCACAATCACTGCACAGATACCTTGTGAGGCAGGGAAGGTATCAGAGCCTATTTGTGTAGGTGGGAAGGCTGAGCCTCCAACCTTTTCAGTGACTTTAGGTATCACTGTATATGTGTGATGGGGCCAAAACTCAGAATTCCAGGCTCCCCGTCCAGTGTCCTCTGCTCCGCCATCTATGTGTGAGTGTACCCTGTTTGCTCTACCAATATAGTAAGAATCCAACTCTTACCTCCAGTCCTACCTCCTGGCCCGAACCATCTTCATCATTCTCTTAGATGATTGCAACTGTTTTCTAATTAATCTCCCAGCTTCCACTTTCTCCTCTTCTAACATATGTCAAGTGAAATCATGCCACTCTTCTGTACAAAATGCCTAAGTGCTTCCCATCTCACATACAAAAGAAGTCAAAGTCTTTACATGAGCCATAAGACTTCATATGTGTTAGGGGCAGTTATGGTTCATCGATAACTCCCAGAAAAACGCTCCGCAGACACAGGTCTCACACGAGGAACTTTTATTTTATGCGGACGATTCACATCCGCTCAGGGAAGGGAAGAAGGAAAAAAAGAAGGAATATGGCGCATGGTTTCTCCTCAGATATCGGAATTTCACAGGCTGGGAGGAGCGAATAGGGGAGGAGAATTATTGCAGACTGACTGATGGACCAATGACATATTAGAACGTAATATGGGAGGCAGGAAGATTATGGCAACGTAAGCCGGAAATTCCTCTAACGGGAGAGGCGGGGCATAACGCAGGTTGACAGGTGGTTGGGAGGCTGGATTCCTGTAAAGAGGGAGGTGGGCGGAACGCAGATTGACAGGTGGTTAGGAGGCCGGGAATTCCTGTAGCAGGAGAGAAAGGTGGCTTTATACCTTACAATATGGAAGGGGCTCCCTCCTACTCTAAAGTCATCTCCTACTACTCTCACCCCTGATCACTATACTCTCTGATGTTTTGCTTATATTCCAGACTTTTTTCCACCTCAAGGCCTTGGCACTTCTCCTGTGTCTGGAATATTCTTTCTGCAGATGGCCACATGAGCCACATGGCCTTTCCTCTGACCAACATGTCCTATCTCCCTCTCCCACTTTATGTTTCCTCCGTTGCCACCATCACTGTTTAGCATCCTATATATTTTACTTGTTTTGTTGATTTATTATTCATCTGTCTCCTTCCACTAGATTGTAAGTTTCATGCAGGGGAGGGGCTTTTTTCAGTCAATAAATGCTTCTCAAATGACTTCTTTTTCTGCTAATACATTATGGGAGAGAAAAGCAGTTCAGTCAACTTTGCATTGGAGCATTCTTTCTGATCAAGATAGAGTGTTACAAAAGAATTGTGAGAAATTGGTAGTTTTGAAGCACAGAAGCAAACATAACGGACTTAGATCCCAAAGAATGAAATTTCTGTTCCATACTTGGTGTTTAGTATGTGTGATCACAGGTCAGTCACCTAATCTCTTTGGGTTTACATTTCCTCAAGTATAAACTAGAGGATGCATCAAATTTATCTCCTGGGTGGTTACAAGGCTCAAAAAACAAGGAGTGAATTCTCCAACATGTGCAAGTTTATGTGCTGAGTCCTGTTCGCCCAGTGACATCAAAACTCCCATTGCACCAGCACAAGCCTCTTGTCCTCTGCGACCTCTCCATTGCCTCCTCACCCCATAGTCAGTTCCATCCCTGTTCAGAAGTCGACACAGGGTTGAGGAGGAAGTTGGAGCCCTGGCATGGGAACTGCCATTTGGATGAGCAGAGAGAAAACCCATTGAGTTTTGCTTCAGAGGCAGAGACATGAGTGTACCGCCCAGGATGACTTGGCTTTTGCTGTGCTAAGGACAAGATGGAAGAAAAAACATGCAAAAGGTCAAAGTCTGTCTCTGTAGTGTTGGCTTTCCCAGTACAGTTTTGTTGTCTTACTCTGGAGGATGACTGGTTGTAACCTCCTCAGAGACAGCTGAGAGACTCCAGATCACTTAAAGAGGATGCCAAAACTGACATCCCTGATCTCTTTCCAGAGTTATATTATTAAACCAAAGGGATAACATGTCATGACAGAAAGATTTGGCCAGAACTTGAGTCGTTCCAGAGAACTCAACAAATATCTTGATAGTTTTAATCCAACTCATATCAGTCTAGATAGTGGAATATTCAACTCAAAAATATATTGAAACACCACCTGGCACCCCATGAATATGTACAATTTTTATGTATTAATTTTAGAAAATTTAAATAAGAAATTTTGGAATTCAAAAATGAAGTTATAAAAAAATGTAGTCACATTTTTCTGGGAGTAGCTTTCCCTTCTCAGTTCAAGTACAGACAGCCCAGCTGCTTGGGTCATGAAATTCAAATACCACATGATTCTTGATCTAGTGGTGGTGTTTAGCTCTGTCTCTGATAATTTCCTTAACTTTTACACATGTTGGTTTCCCATCTGTTAAACCAAAGATAATTATCATATATATCTCATTTAAAATTAGGTCAGGTGATGATTTTGATTAAATACCCTTAGCGAATCATGTAAGAGACCAGATGACTCTTAGTTAAGAAACATCAGGAGGCACTAAAATTTCAGTGACTAATTGCAAAAACAGTGAGCTGTCAGATGGAAGCACACTGATCACCTTGTGTACCTTTAGAGGCAGGTAGGGTTGGCCTAGCAGTGTTGTGGAACATACCCTACAGCTATCCTAGACATTATTCCCCCTTTCCACTTGTCCCAGGGGATTTCTGAGAGGCCAAACAGATTCCAGGGCTTCTCAGACATGGTTGGAGCTACTCAGGGAAATAACTATGGCAGAAAAATCAGTGGAGGGAAAGGAGAGGAGTATGGGGAGAGGGAAGGGGAAGGAGAGATACTGGAGACTGAATTTGAATGAGATATATTCCATGCTTTTGAAATTATGTCAAAATGGGTTCTACAGTTATGTGTAACTATAAAGAACCAATTAAAAAAAAAGAAACACTTGGAAAGAATGTATTCCTTCAGAGAATTCAAAGCCTATCAAGTTTATATAGTATTTGATTTAGCTAGATCCTATCCCCAAAGTGCCATCAGAAGCCACCATCTCTGACATACATCCACTGTGTACGTCAGCTTGACAAGTTGTCTCAGTGACAGCTTGAGACCTGGTGTCTCAGTGGTCAAGGGACACAATGCCCTTGGATACACTGAAACTTCTAGATGGGCACCAAGAGGTAAAGTACCCTATGAGTCTCTGTAGAAGAGACTGGCTGAGAACTCTCAAAGGTCAGCACTAGAAGGGATCTCTTTTCTAGATCTCAAGTCCAGTAAAGTCAAGAGACTTCCTGAGATTGCACAAGCCCCACACACATCATTGGCAGAATAGATGGGAGAACCAGGCGGCAGATATTCCAGTGCCATTACAAACAAAGACTCTCCTGTAACCTGAGAGTCTGGTCTGGGCACTGACTCAGCTGAGAAAGCCACTTCCTAAGGTTACTTACAGTGTCAGGACCTCAGAGCTTACTGGAATCCAAACCTTTTCTAAACCACTTCTGTGTGAGTTTCAAAGCTATTCCCATCATTGGTTTTTGACTTACTTCCAGCTCCTTTGGCAGTGGAAAAGTACACATCTTGTTGGACAGATAGTATGTACAGTCCTGATGTTGCACTTAGTTCTGGAGAACACCTTTTCTGTACGTAGATTTCTCTTGGCTAGAATTGTTGTGATTGTTTTCAGCAATGATGTTTTTCCCTTAGGTCTTAGAAAGACAGAGAAAACACAGAGTGAATGTGTAAGTGCATGCTTGGCTAGGGAGGGGAAGGTGTCCAGAGATATCAGATTAGCAACCTCCACAGAAACACACAGGAACCACTCAAGAAGCGAACACTTAAAAAGCCAGACCCAAATGAATTTCCGTTCTCTCTCATCAAGTTTCAAAAACCAAACACCAGAGAGAACATTTCAACAGTGTTAAAAAAAGATGAAGAAAAAGAAAACAAGTGACTTCACAAGATTGGGGCCCATGTTTGGCTTGATTTATTCAACAAAGAGAATACAGATGCTGATGTCATTAGATGAAGTTTGTGTCTATTGGATTTTATAGCAAGTAAATATGTAAGAATTTTCTGAACATACCATTGTTTAGAAGGCCACATTACAAATCTCTCTACTATATTATATATGTGCTTTGCCAGTAACATTTCTGGTGATCAAAATAGCATGTGGGGCTGGGGATATAGCTTAGTGGTAGAGCAGTGGCCTAGCATACACAAAGTCCTGGGTTCAATCCCCAGAACCGGGGTGGGGGCAGCATGTCTGGCAATGGGTTGGTTTATCAAGCTGTCATTTGAGAGATACCTCATTATACTGGGTCCTGACATAGTAGGAAAGGGAGGCATTAATAAAACCCTGTCCTGGAGAAATTTAACACTTAAGAAGAGACAAAGTAAAACTACCTGCATATATTTAGAAACAACTTGTAGAAATTCATGAAGTCAGATCGTGACTATGAAGTATAATTTAGAAATACAAATTGAGTATCCCTTCTCCAAAATGCTTGACTTGGATTTTGGATTTTGGAGTATTTGCATATATAATGGAGATATCTTGGGAATGGCACACAAGTCTAAACACAAAATTCATGTATATTTGATATAGACCTTATATGTATAGCCTAAAACTGATTTTATACATTTTTTAGTGTGCCTGCATTTTGACTGTGATCCATCCCATAAGTTCTGCTGTCAGGTTTTTCCACTTGAAGCAGCATGGTGGCACTCAAAATGTTTCAGCTTTTAGAGTATTTCAGATTTCAGATGCCCAGATTAGAGATGCTCCAGCTGAGAATTTTTCATAATTAAATTTGTACTCTGATTCCATATAATTGCAAATGTCCTGGATATGAATGATAAGGAGTAAGATTAGTCATATGCTAGTCATTAGTGAAATTGAGACCCATCATGCTCTTCTTTCTGCTTTTGTATATGTTTGAAAATCTCGAAATTTGAAGTTTAAAAAAGAACTCAGACCTACTTTGCTACTTATTTGACTAATTGGTAACCTTTCATCTAGGCAAGAATACTAGTATTCTTCTATTTTCGCAATATATTAATTCTGCCATGATCTTTTCTTCTGTTTTCCAAATAAAATCTCTCCTCAATTATATTGAATTACATGATTCTAGATCTTTATTATTGGAAGTGAAATCCCAAACACTCTGCACCCAGTCATCCATCAAACTTCAAGTGTTAAAATGATTATACAACCACTCTCTTGACAAGTGTTGTAGTAGAAAAGAATTGACAGAAAGTCAGGTACTGACACAGTTCAGTAATCAGACAGGATTTAGTTTTGGATTCAGAAGAAAATTACCATGGTCAAGATACATAGCAGAGAGGTTTACAATAGTTTCTGACCAGTTTGGGTGACTTTCTTAACTGCCAATGATTTATCAAAGCATACATTATTGCATGCATGTGTGTTCCCTTCACATCCTGTGGTAGTATCAATGTCTACCTCTGTGACCACAGAGGAAGTGGTATCAGCCTGATCCGGGTACAGGCTGGAAGCCTCTCACCTAGGCCAGGTACCTCATCCTTTCTAGAGTTATACTAAATACAATAATATTGTGAAACTTAACACCCCTTTTGTTTGTCATCCTCAGATATTCCAAGCTACAAGAGCCAGCACCAAGCACACTTTCCAGCCCAGGAAAGTTACACCAGATCTGGTCACTGTGCCTTTATTCTCTCTCCTGGTCTCATCTCACACTGATCTTTAGGGGCAATTGACTAAAGGCACAAAATCCAGCTAATTGGAATTTATTCTTGGAGCACATCATCTCCACCCATTACAGAGTTATTTGCACTTTCTGTTTTTTCTGGACAAAGCTACAGGAAGTATCACCAGCTACTGTTAGTGTATTTACTGAGTAATGATGCTGAGGTCAAAGTACATTATACTGCTTAGCCCTGCAAGTGAACCAAGGCTAGAAAAACTATTGTTTTCCTGAAGGAATTGACATATTCTCTCCTTTCTGATTCTAACTGTAAAATGACTAATTTTCCCTTGTTGCCTTGACTATTAAGAAACCAAGACCCTATTAAGACTTTTTTTTCTGATTTTTATAATATTTTGTTATAAAATAGTTGTGAAGTACAGGAGAGTAAAAATAAGGAAAGGAGAGATATTTAAAAAATTGAAATGACAACCCCACCATCAAGAAAAGCCAGTACTAACATTTTTTGTGGAAGTCAAATATGACACTTAATTGGTGAAACTGCATTTGTCATCATATTTCATATGGGAAGGTTCACTTTTTCCTTAGTTTCAATTTTTCCAATTTATACTTTAAGTGTATATATTTTAAAGCTGTTCCAAGTCACTTTTGGGAGAAGGAAGGTCAAATAAAAATTAATCCTTAAACTGATATGGTAATAATATGAGGCAAGTATTACCAGGCTTAGGTTTCCTGACATAATACCCACCCAACCAGGAGATTATGAGAATTTATTAGATGAATCACTGCTTACATGTAGAAAACTGAAGACCACTATGAAGTAATTATAACAAAAACAGCTCCCATGTATTGAATACTTTGTTATTTTACCAGGAATAGTGCAGATTGCTGTTCATAAACATATCGTTTAATATTCACAACATGCCTAAGAAAGGCAACATTATTTAATTTACAAACAACAACAAACTCTAGAGGCTTGGGAAGGCTAAGTAATGTTTTCAGTTATAAACTGTCTAAGCTAGATGGTATTAGATGAAAAAAGTTTCACACATGAGAAATGTTTGCAGTGTTTCTGGTTAAAAATCCCTTTGAGAATTTCTCCAGGAAGTAAAACCTAAATCCTTGCCTTTGCTGATTAAACAATCTACTCTACTCTTTTGTAAGGCAATGGGAGAATAGACTGAGGTTACATTTTTGGATTAGTATGGTTATGTAGACATATCATTCCTCTATTCGAAGAAACAAATGGAAGAAGTAAGGCATTTAACTGACCTCTCCAAAAACTATTTCATTGGAGATCAATGAAGCAGAGAGAATAGAAGAGGAATCATCTTTAAAGAACTGTAGAAGGAAGAAATGGGCTGAAAAGAGAGAACTGCTTCTACTCTGAGGCAGAGCCAGGAGATTAAAAACTACTGGTTTAATCATGTGATTGGACATTCAAATACTTTTTGTGCATCAATATGGTATTCTACTTACCTCTAATGATACAAAATAAATAAAAAGAAATATTTTCTCTAGCGGTGTTCAGGGAAATCACCATATAAGCCGGGACAATGAATGGAATACAGCATGATAAACACTCCAGACAGGCGGACTGGCACCCACAGAGGGAGCAGATGTGGAATAGGAAGTGAGATTAAGGAGGGAAACATGAGGCCCAGGGATTGGGGTGGGCAGCAGAGATTGGGAAAGGCAAGCTACATTTGCATCACAGAGCATTCTGACATAGGGAGTTTGCTTTGTATTTTGACCTGAAATTCACAAGTGTTAGATTTACTATTAGATAATGAATTGATGAATATTTCTCTCTAGCAGATATTTGATTCCTTAAACTTAGTTATTCCAAAGAGAGGAATTTGAAGTATTTTATTTTATAGTGACAACCTATGTCGAAGGAACAAACAGGGAGATTTCCTGGTTTTGCTGATATTATATGGCATAGAGGGAACAAAGGAATTCAGTGCTATAGCTAGTCCCTGTTACTTTTTTCCACATTGAATGTCAGATTGCCCCCATCAGATAATAGAAAAATTAGTGAACCAAGGGACTTCAGATTCATCATGTCTAACTCCTATTGTTTTGGTTTTTTTTTTTTTTTTTTTTTTTTTTGTACTGAAGATTGAACCCAGGGGTGCTTAACATCCCCAACACCATTTTTTTTTCGGGGGGGGGACAGGGTCTGTCTAAGTTGCTTAGGGAGAGCCTTGCTAAGTTGCTGAGGCTGGTTTTGAACTTGTGATCCTCCTGGGTCAGTCTCCCAAGTCACTGGGATTTGCAGATATATGCCACCACACCTGGCAGATACCAATATTTTGTAGATGAAGAACTTCAACTTGCTCAAGGTTATGCACACAGATGATGATGTGACTTTGGTTTGGCTGGTAGGTCTTCACAGGTACTTCGCTCAGAGCAGGTTAGGAAAAGAAGCAAAAATCTTATTAAGAGTGTCAGCAGGGAAATGTTGTACTTTGTAATCTTATAAATCAGGCCAGATATTTGCATTCCTTATTCAGCTGAAGTGGTTGAGAGAAGACAATGAAATAGAAGTAAATACACTGTAAGAGTAATCATATGCCTAAACAACTTAATTGTGTCTCTTAGAATTCTATCTTCAGGCCCTTCTCAAACCTGGGCTTATACATAACAATTATACTTGATAATACAGTATCCTTAGACTTTATGGTTGGGTGGGTCAGATCACAAAGATCATGATTATGGGTAGACATTTACTTGGTAACACAGTGACCAAGTATTTAGGATACACCAGGAGTCAATTTCAAGCCAAGAGCTGTTTCTCAAAAACAAATAGTTTTATTTTTTTTACAGAAGGACATGGCTTTTGTCCCAAACCAAGTGGTTTGACCTGGTAATTCTTGTTGTGACTTTCCATGGGTTCCTTACAGCAACCTAAACTGCTCTAGATTTTTGAGCACCATCGTGTCCACATATCCACCCTCCTCTGTTCTTGGATCTGTAGATCTTCTCCCAGCTCTGCTCTGACCCTTCCCTCTTAAGATGCATGTGCAATTAATTCCCTTCCACCCAAGAGTTTGGACTTTTAGCATTTTGTGAAATTAAAATAGGTTAATGTTATTTTTTCCCTGCTTTTTAAGTGAGACACTGAACCAAAAAACCACCATGTTATAAGGCACAGAAAAGAAATG
This sequence comes from Sciurus carolinensis, assembly GCF_902686445.1. NCBI lineage: Eukaryota > Metazoa > Chordata > Mammalia > Rodentia > Sciuridae > Sciurus > Sciurus carolinensis. The sequence continues at coordinate 80,309,483 of NC_062221.1, read as the reverse complement.
TTAACAAAAAAGGGAGAAACTATAAACTCATATATAATAATAGTTTTGGACATCCATGGAACATAACAAGTCTTCAGTAATGTGAATCATGTTTTCCTTAATCTGAACAAGAGGAAAACAAATAACTTGTCTTTGAACAATGAATAGGCAGCACTGTGGAATAAGAAATAGATGTATTCTTTGGAGGTTGTAGTGGGGTCAAATTTTGTCCCCCAAAATACAGATCTACATCCTTATGCCCAGAATCTATGAACATGATCATATTTGGAAAAAGAGTCTGTGTGGATATAATTTAAGGTAAAGATCTTGAGGAAGATCATCCTGGATTATTTAGATAGATATGCTCCGAAGTCAGTAAAAAGTGTCCTTAGAGACATGCAGGGAAGAAGAGAAGGAAATGTGATCTTGGAGCAATAGTGACCACAAACCAAGAAATGCCTGGAACTACCAAAAGTGGAAATCAACAGGGAGCAGACTTCCCCCAGAGCCTCTGGAGGAAATGCAGCCCTGCCAGCAAGCACCTTGCTTTGAGACGTCAAGCATCTAGAACAGTGGGAGAAGAAATGTCTGTTGTTTTAGGCCACCAAGTTTGTGGTAGCCCTAGGGAACAAAACTGAAGAGCAGACTACAACCAATTAGGAGGAAGTAGAAAGATGGATTTTTTAATTATAATTAGAAAATTATATAGGAGTGTGAGAGACTATTATGAAAGAGTGGGTTTCAGTCAATGGAATTGTGGCTCAGTAATTGAATAGCCAGGAGGGAGAGAGCCCGCTGCATGGAATTGGGGATCTATTGGAACTTTTCTGCTCTTATTTTTCTAAGGTTTTATATTTCTAAACAGAGTTTTCTGGAATAACATCTTAGGAATCCCCAGCTTTTACTCACATTGTTGTTCATTATTTCTGGTTGGGTTAAGAATAATACAATTATGTCCAAACAGGAAGACTAGTTTCCAGAGAAGGAGGAAGTCACTGTTGACCATGCCTGGAAAATAGCTTGGAAATACCAGATGTTGCTTCCTATGTGTACAACCATCTCCCTGCAGTTAATTCATCTAATGCTTCTATGCTGGCAGAAAAGCAGATTTTCTTTAAGGGCAAATTAGAAAGTTGTCTTATTAATATTAATATAGCCTCTTTCTTTGGACCACCAGACCACGTGGGACACAAAACTTGAATAATTTCAGTGGACCTGAAAGTTAGCTAAACCATTTTTCTTGCCTATGAAAGAAAGGAGATTTAATACTTTAGTTCAATTAGATTATCTTATTAGGTTGCCATTCAGAAGTCACAGGCAGATCTTAACTTGGGAATATGAAATGGACAACTCCATGATCTTCTTCAAATTTTAAGTCAATCTTTGCTTTCTAGAAAAGTCAGGTAACTTGCATATCACTAAATTCAATGAATATCTTTTAGCTCTTGTCTACTTATCCCATATCTCTTTCTGGAAATTCTCTTTCCCATTATCCTCTGTGATACTGTGCGCTCTCGATTTTCCTCTGATCTTTCCAGTCCACCTCACCTTTAAATTTTTCAGGTTTTGAAAGCTCAAACATAATTCCTTTCACTTTCTTATTATACACATTTTCCCCTTGTAATCTCATCCATGTCCATGGTTTTGACTAATATCTATATATTCACAGCTACAAAATGACTACCTCCAACCCAGACCTCTCTTCTGTGCTCTAGATACGTGCATCCAACTGCCTATCAAATATCTCTAGTGAAAGCTTTACAAGCAGCTCAAACCAACAGGTGCAAAGAATTACCAGTCCATTTTCTACAACATACCCAAATGAAGTAGTTGGTAGTCACCCAGGAAAAGTGAGACAACTTAATTCTCCTCTACCTATCTCTCTTCCTTCAGCAGACTATCATGGATTCATTCCTGTGTCAATTAAAGAAGGTCTAAACAAGTGGAAACACACAAGACCTGGGCTTGGAATAGGCAGGTGTCACCTCCACCACACTATGTTCATCAGATCAATCAAGTCTATCCCAGATTTAAGAAGTATGAAAATAAGAAAATATACATATGAAAATAGATGACACTTTTTTTTTTTTTTTTTTTTTTTTTTTTAGTGAGAGGATCATCAAAGGGTAAAGATAAAGGACAGAATGAAGACTCAGCATCATCGTCACAATCTGTTGCCTTCATATCTGAAAATTTCCCTTTTCCTTCTTCTTTCCACAGAGCCTTAATTCCTACTCTTCAGTCTACCTGAAGGGTGTTCCTCACCTTGACCTCAACACTCCATTTGGCTGCCTAAATTCTATGAATTCTTCAGCACTTAAATAATAAAATTTCCTAAAAGAAGCCTTTTAGAAGTGCCCCTCCACAATGCTCAGATATTTACACCTCTTTTCCATGCCCCAGATATCCTCTCCTTGAACTAGTACTTCAACCAAAATAAATAATTGTGTCAAATAAAGTTCTGACTACTCTTTTCATAGCCTCGAGAAGAGCAAGAGGGATATTTTAAAATCATTTAATATTGTGTCTCTAGAATTGGACACAGTACCTTGCACAGATTAGGTGTTCAGCAAATATTTACCCAAAATAAGACTGAATGCCAACATCTGAGAAAAGGATTCATAGTTTTAATTAGAACCTCAAGTTGGATGGCAATTCTCTAAAACATTAAGAACCACTTCCTGAAGATGAGATGACTATGGTAGGTACATTGGAGAATGGAAGTACCACAGCTTAGGGAAATCAGGACCTGCATTGAGCACCCAGTTGGTGGCCTGAGGTACAACATATAACACAGGAGTATCTAGGGTACAATTGAGGCCTTGTTGCCAACAGGCTGGTCAGCAAAAATTAACTTCTTCTACTTCACGTTTTTGTTCTCTTTCTGTTTACTTTTTGAATCAATTGGCAGAACTATTTTCATATCAATTCCTTTTCTGGAATTTTCATCACTATAAATAAATTATAGAGTCAAGTAGATGATAACTGCAACATAAAATAGGAATTTTTTGAGATGATCCAGATACTATGTTGAACTCAGTTCACATTGCTTTATTTTACATTTGCAATACACCCACAAGATTGTATCATCGTTTATATTTTACAGATGATGAAACTAAAAGTCAATGAGATTAAATAAATGTAGGTCATAGTTTGACTTTAATATAATTCACATTTTCAGTCTCTTTTGATCATTCTATCTTACTGGCAAAATAGATATAATTAAGAGAACAAAGCCTTAGCAGGATATTCCAAGGATGGACACCTTTGTGTGGGTTTTGCTGAGGCCAAAACCACTGTTTCCCAACATAAAAATATATTTGTTTTCGTTTTCTCTGTGGCACACTTCTTGCATCATCTTTTGTTCCCATTTGTCCCTCATTTTTAATGTCCCAATTCTGCCTTGCATCATCTACCTCTCAGGTATGGGAGATAGAGGAGGCTTTAGTCCCTTACGTTTATCTTCGAAAGCATCTCACAAATGTTGAGAATTCTCTGCTGGGCTTGCTGAAAGATAAAGTGTACCAAGTTTTGAAGCCTGAGAAATGTGAGATAGAATCTTTTGTTTTGTTTTTTGTTGTTTTTTATTATTTATTTATTTTTTAATTTTTTTATAGTCTGCATTTTGATTCATTGTACACAAATGAGGTACATCATTTTGTTTCCATGGTTGTACATGATGTAGATTCATGCCATTCGTGTAATCATACATGTACATAGGGTAATGATGTCCATCTCATTTCACCATTCTTCATAACCCCCTCCCTCTCATTTCCTTCTACATAATCCAAAGATCCTCCATTCTTCTCTCACTCCCCACACCTCCCACCCCCATTATATATCATTCTCCACTTATCAGGGAAAATATTTGGCCTTTGGTTTTTTGGGATTGGCTTATTTCACTTAGCATGATATTCTCTAATTCCATTCGTTTTTCTGCAAATGCCATAATATTATTCTTCTTTGTGATGAATAATATTCCATTGTGTATATGTACCACAGTTTCTTTATCCATTCATCTGTTGAAGGGCATCTAGGTTGGTTCCACAATCTAGTTATGGTGAACTGAGCTGCTATAAACATTGATGTGGCTGCATTACTGTAGTATGAGATAGAATCTTGACTTCACCTATTATTAACCTAGTAATTTTGAAAATATTTCTTAGTTGTTTTTCAGTCTTGAGTTCCTTACTTTGGGGGGAAAACCCAATGCAATATATTGTCGCTTTAGCATAATAGCTTTCAAATTAGCTTCAACTAAGCTGAGTGAGGGAGAGAGAGGCATGAAGGAAGGGAAGCAAATGGGAAAGGCAGGTGGAAACCTTCATCTAAGGGTGGCAGACACGTCCTGGACACAGAACTCACTGGACAGGAAATTCTACAGAAGGGTTGTAAGTTTCAAAGGAAACTGAAGTGCAAAAGAAACCACTGGCGTAACTAAAAGGGCTTGTTTGAGATGTTGAAATAACAGCTGATCTTCCCTTTAAACAAGAAGATGATGGACGTAATCGGAATGCCCATTTCAGCACCCAATCCCAGGTGTGGCATAGGCACACCTCCTCTACTGCATTCCCACCCTTAAGGATGATTCCATGTTTCTAAGTACTAGGTCTCTGGATGGAGGAATAAATTGCTGACATCTATGCTTTAGAGCTCCCACCCTGTCAGGGCCAAGAGAACTTGAAGCTAGCAGGACTCAGAAGGGTGTTGGAGGAAGAAAACCTCATACTCACCATTGGCATAACTGGGGGAACTACTCATCCTTCAGGAAGACAAGACCCTTCTTCCTTCCAACTGACTCCACTGGTTCTCCCAGTAACACAAACCCCATGTGGAAATGACAGCATTTACTTACGAGTTATTCAACACGTAGACTCCTTTCTAACTTTCTGAACACTCATTATGTTCCCAGGAGAACTCCTCATGTCCTGGATTACAGCTAAAAGTCACAGTACATGGTCTGACTAATACTTACGGGGACTGCAAATGTAATGTTTTTAAAGGGCCTGTCAACATTGACAGGAATTGCATGTGCTCTTTGGCTCTGTGATCTATCACCTCTGCTCTTTGCACAGCATGATCTTTGGCTGTGAATTTTTGACAAAGGTTTTTTTGGTTCCTTGTTCTGGTGGAATGTACACATTTTTATTGGTAGACTGGGAAACCAAGGTCCTAACCTTTGGTTGCATCTAGTACCTGGAAATCCAGGGCATCCAGTTTTTTGTCTCCTTTAAGGAATAGGGGGTAGGGAGAGTGGGAGAGGGAAAGAGAAAGAAGATGCTGTGGTTTGCCTTCCCTTGGGCTCCACTGTGGGCATGCCTGCTTCTACATGGGAAAAGCCTGCTCGTGTGCCCCGTATGACTTTACTCCCCAGCCTTTCCTCCCTGCACCCATTAATCCTTTCCTCTATAACCCATAGCCAGAACTCATCCATGCTGAAGAATCTCCCTTCCCCCAACTCTGCTAAGAAAGTGCAAACAGGACAAAAACAAGATCACCTTTCTTGGAGTCACCTAGCTCCTCTCCTTCTCTTTCTGGCATTTCATTCTGTATAGAGCCAAAGGCCTTGCAGACTTTATCCTTTTCATCTAAAGCTACTGTTTCTGAGATACAAAGAGTTATTTTCCTGTCCATAAGAGAGATTAAGGAAGCAGTAGTTCCTTTTTCTCCAGTTAAGGAGAAAGCAGGCTAATTCATAAGAAAGTATTACATTACTTCCAATCATTTTAAAACATGGAATTCTGGAAAAGGTTTATAAAATGGACAAATGACCTCAGTTTATATTTTATAAACTATATTTATATATAGTTTATATTTCAGTTTATATTTTGTTTGTCATTAAAATGTTTTAACAAAATTGGAAAATTTCTTATAAAAGTATGAATTCCATGATTTCTTTTTTAAAGGAAATCTGCCCACACTTGGCCAAATGTACAACTTATGCACAAACAACTTCTCAGGACTCCTGGTTTTCCACAGACTTCATTACCACATCTTTTTTCTTATTCATGGGAGGACCAAGGGGTTTCATTCATTTTTGGTTACCTGACTGGTTACAGAGCTTGAATTTGCAACTTCTGAGCTAAAGGAATTTGTCTTTATCTGGATTGAAAGGAAGCTTCCTTTGAGACTCACTCCACCTTTTCCTAGAGGGAGATGCTCACGGCTCCACTTCACTGCCTGTCTTCCTCTTTAATCTGTCCATTCCCCTTCCTAACACATGACAAGCATCTTGAACGCAGAGACAATTTTAGTATTTAATGTGATTTCTGCACAGTCAAAATGATTAAAATGTCTGGTGGGCAGATTAGGACTCATCCAACTCTATTTTGTGTTTTTCCTGGCAGATTCTATGAGAATTATTCCAGAAGTTACTGAATTTGTCATTTCTTTGGCTGTGTCTCTCCTACCCCGTGGTTCCCTTTGGAGGATGCTACTAAGGCTGTACATCTTTATAGCACATCTTCTTTGTTTATGCAAGTCCTGCTCCCCCCACGGACAGTCTCATGTCCTTTCCTCTTGAAGGATGTTTTCAGATTTTCCATGCTAAGGTATCACAGCGCTTTTGCAGATTTATGTTTAAGTACTTTATTTGGTAACCTTAGGTGCTTGTTTTCCCCAGTGTTCTGTGGGACAGAATGTACATTTTATTATTCTTTTTATCCTCAGTAGCTGTTGGAATCAGGCACACAGAAAGTGCTCAGTAAATGTTTATAAAATAAAGCGCCTTCAAATTTGGGATCCTGACATGAATTTAAATTGTTCCTGTTTTAAACAATAGGAAAAAAAACCTAAAAGAGTACATAGTATGTTATAAGGGCATGTATGAACACATGAAATGCTCAAAAATATGTACTCTGGGTCATGATATATATTTCTTCCTCTGGGTTGCATGAAAGCATAAAAATATAGAATCCAAATGTGATTGAGTCACTTAATAACTTAACATCCACCAATTCAGCAGGTACTTCAGTATATATTTCAGTAGAGTTTTGGAGAAAAACTCAGATGTGCTTGCCATTTTTTTTTTTCCATATTGAACTATAACACCATTGTAACCTAAGCCTTCCTTTAGGAGTATTTCAGATAATATAGAGAGATCCTCCTTTGGCTAGGCGATTACATAGACACAATCACTTTTTGAGACACTGCTACTGATAGACAAACACAAAATGGCCAAGACATGAAAGATAAAAGCCGACCCGCTTCCTCACTAGCTGCTGTGGTTCGGATGAGGTTGGTTTTTAAAGGTTCATGTGCTGGAAGTTTAACCCCATAGCTCTTGCATTCTGTATGCTTGCAGAATTAGCACCACATGGATAACACCAAGGTCTGTGGCTTACTCCCTTCAGAGTGACGGCATGTGCCAAGCCTGGACCTCTTGGACCATTTCCCTTTCCACTTCTTCACCATGATGTGATGCTCTTGGGGGCTGCGGTGGGGAGCTCATCTTGATGCCAATGACTCTTTAGTCAACAGTATCTTGAAACAAATTTATTTTCTTTATAAAATACCCAGATTCAATTATTTTGCTATACCCTGCTGGAGTAGGAACCCAGGTGGGTCAGATTCCAAAGCCCAAACTCTTTTTTTCCTTTATCTTGCTGACAAAAACGTTTCTATCTAAGTTGCCATTTGAAGCCTTGTGAAAAATGACTCTGAGGATCCATCATTGGAGTTCATGAGGGAGCCCTCAAACTTTGCATGCTTCTGGCAAGCTCCCTAGCCCAATATCTCTCAAATATGCTGGTTTTGTCACCATTACTTAATATGTCTTTATTTCTGTTTGAGTCAGTCCTTGCAGGAAACCTACAACTGGCTCCTAGGAAATTGCTTATTGTTCTAGCAACTAATCTTTATAAGGCTCTGCAAACCCTTTATTCTGACCCTACCTCTCAGTAATCCCCAACTCCTGAAATCTTTGAACTCTGTTGCCTGAAACTCATGGTCAACAACCAGCAAACTCCCCTGTGTCCCTGATCTTTTTTTCTAAGGTTCTCTTCCATCTACTGCACTATCTGGTTTTGGCAGCCCCTAAAGAGCAGTGGGACTGCAGCCACTTGCAGTGGTTTTACTTTTCTTGCACCAATGGGCCTGGATATGGCATGAGTGGAGGGGTCTTTTCCACTCCCTGATTGCCACTACTAAGCTGCTTTCTTTTCCAACTCCATGAAAAGTCCTGTCTTTGAATTCCAAATAATCAGATGATTTAGCAATCACCTTTGTTATAAAGTCCCATCTACCTTACCCAGGTCATTCTCTTTATTCCTTAAAGGTTATAGTTGCTGGTTAATTATAAGCACTCCAAACTGCTGTTGTAATTATTGATTATATCAACATGTGCATAGATGTCCCCTCAACTCTCTGGCCTCTTCCTCTGCACTAACCTAGCCTTCACTCTTGCTCAGGCATCCAACCTCACTCCTGTAATCATACCCCACTCTGTGTTCACACAGAAGTTGCTACTCCTGGTGACCTCATTTTCACTTTCCACTGTCAAGAAACCATCTCCTATATTTTCCTGTTTACTTCCTCTAATACTCTAACTCTGGCTACCCTTTTTCTGTACTTCTCTTTATCCTTTATCTATTATCTGTGGTTCTCAACTGAGGGTGATTTTTTACCCCACTTACTCCAGGAGACTTTTGAAAATGTCTGGAGACAGTTATGGTTGACACTTTTGCCAAGGTTCTATTGGCACCTAGCCAACAAAGGCCCAAGGTACAGAGGACAGTCCTCCACGGCAAAGACTTATCCATCAAGTCTGTGAATAATGCCAAGGTTGAGAAACTCTCACACTCCCAGGACTCTACCTATGTTGTAGAAGAAACGGTGTCCTCCAAACTCCAAGATAAGATGTGTTGAAGTCCCAACTCTCCATTCTGTGGAATATGCTCTTATTCAATGTCAAGGGTTAACACAGGCTACTGTAAGTATTGTTTTCTGCACACAAAAGCCTTTCTGAGTTTTTTTTTTTTTTTTTTTTTTTCTTTTTTTAAGCTTTACTGATGTCAGCCTGGGATTGATCCAAAAAATCTTCCTAATGAAAGTGTTACCAAGGCTGAAAAGAAAGAATCTGAAAGAGTGACACAAAGCAGGAAGAGCCTGAGAAGGACAGGGGGAGAATAGTGTGTGAACTTGAGGACCTCCTTCTGGGAGCATGAAGGGTAAAATAGGAATTCCAGGGAAGTAGATGCCAAAACTCCTTAACTGGAAAGTATGCAAGAGGCAGCTGAAAACAACTCTTCCAAATGCCTCCCACTTGCAGTGTGCAGTGAATGTGTGTACACACCCACACCCACCCACACACACACACACACACACACATGCACACACAAACACGCTTGTACGACAAAATGAATCCATTGGCTTCGCCAGACCTCTCTTGTGTGAAGAGGCCTTGGTGGGCAGTAGCCCTGGGGAAACAAATAAGGCTTTTGTTAGTGTTTCTTTCAGCAGAGCCTGGTGCCAGCTCCACGGCTCAAGAAGAAGAGCGGGATTGTTTCTCTCCCCTCTTCCTTCTCTGTCTAAGCTAATATGCTCATTTCCTGGTAGGCAGTCAGGCCTCTTCCCCTCCTCCCCTCTTCCAAAGCCCATCTGCAGGGCCTTCATCTGAGTTGAGGTCAATACACGGGTGTAAATGGGAGGAAGCAGAAAGCATATCGGGAGGAAGCACGTTTGAATGGGATAACATGTAAACCAGGTAGACCTCTGCCCTGCCACTGACGGCCCCTGGCAGGCTTTTTCCTCCTGTCTGATCACAGGCATTTCTTGTTTTCAGTTTAGAGTTTTGGCATTTGTTGTTTCCTCTGCCTCAGAAATGAGCCTTCTCTGTCTTGTTCACTCCTGTCTCTGCCATGTCCAAAGCAGTGTGTTTACGTAATAACCACTGAGAGATACCCTGTGGCTGCATGAACAGAAACCAGCAAATGCAAGAACACTCTGAGTGGCCTCTTCAGCATTCTCAGCTTCCATTCCCCTACAGAGTGGAGTGGACCCCTCTGGGCAGCAGCAGATGTGCCTCCTGCCTCCTCCCAGGAACAGCCCAGCTGGGGCCCTTCAGGGTTAAGAGGGAGAAACTGGCAACTTCCTGGGAAGCTCTCAATGCAGTCTTCCAAAGGCACAGGTGGACACTCTGCACTTAGTCCTTTTTGTCATGCCAAGTGTAATAGGTTCTGCCAAATCCCACAGAATAAAAGATCAGAAGAGTGTCAGGTTGGCATGTAACAGCCTCAGATTGATCCTGTCTTGTATTGCTAGCTCTATGACTTCAAGCTACCCACTATTCTTCCCTGTATATCCATTTCCTTATATGTAAAATGAGTTTTAAAAACCTCCTTTAAATGAGTGAGGCAATAATAAACTCATACTTGGTTGCAGTGAGGAACAAAGAAGACAACATTTGCAGAGATTTAGTCAAGCTCCTCAAGGTGGGTATGTTCAATTTATATCAATTGTATTGTGTTTTTTGTTGACATTAGTATTGATTGTATAGGATAGTTTCACTTGGTGGATTTCAAACTGTGTTTCAAATGACTGTAAGATTTTTTAGAGGCACTTCAGTTTCTAAAATGCTTAATTCTGTTTTTTTCATAGACTTAATTTTTAACTTTTTAAAAACAGACTTCAGTTTTAATCTTTAGTTATGTAGCAAAACAGCCAAAAACATAGAAATTTCCCCTATCTTCCCTTAACACACAGAGCTTCTCCCACTAGCAACACCCCATGCAAGAGAAGGACATTTGTTATAATCAAACCTATATCGACACATGATTATTACCCTAAGTTCGCAGGATAATTTGGATTCATTCTTCGTGTTGTACATTCTATGCATTTTGACAAATGGGTAATGACATTCATCTACTATGATGGCATCATAAAGAACAATCTCACTGTCCTGAAAATCCTCTGTGCTCTGTTGATTCACTTCTTCCTTCTCCCCAGCCCTTGACAACTGATTGACCCTTGTGTTATCTCCATAGTTTGACCTTTCCCAGGATGTTATATACTTGATACTAAGGTTTGGATGTGTGGAATGTCCTCTGAGGGCTCATGTGTTGGGAGTTGGTCCTCATTGTGGCACTGTTGAGAGTAGTGTGGAACCTTTAAGGAGTGGGGCCTAGTGGGACGTGATTGGAGCATTGAGGGAATAAATAGATGTAGTTCTGTGGGTCCCCAGTTAGTTCTGCAAGAGTGAGGAGCCTGGTCCATCCCTGGTGTCTCTCTGGTTTCCTGTCTCATCAGGTCATCCCTCTCTCCCAAATTCCTTCTCACCATTGTGACACCATAAGGTTCTCACTAGAGCCAAACCATAGCCAGCAACATATGCTTGAACCTCCAGAACCATGAGATTAAGTAAATACCTTTTCTTTATACATTACCCAGTCTTGGGTATTTTATTGTATTAACAAAATTTGGACTAATTCAGTTAAGAGTCCTACTCAGTTTGGATTGCTTCATGCAGTAACAATGCATTTAAGGCTTCTCCACATCTTCTCATGATAAATTTATTTTTAATGGTGAATAATATTTATCCATTCAACTATTGAAGTATATCTAGCTCCTTCCAAATTTGGGCAATTATTAATAAAGCTGTTGTAAATATTTGTGTGCAGTTTGTGTGTGTGTGAACCAAATTTTCAACCAATTTGAGTAAGTACCAAGGGATGCTATTTCTGTATTATATAGAAAGAATATTTTTAGTTTTGTGAAAACTACCAAACTGTCTTTCAGACACATTTTGCTGTACCATTTTGCATTCCCACTAACAATGAATAAGAGACTCTTTTGCTTCACATCCTTGCCATTGTTTGGAGTTGTCAGTGTTTTGAATTTTGTCCATTCTCATTGTTGTGCAGTATTATCTCATTGTTGGTTTAATTCATATTTTCCTAGTGACATATGCTATTGAAATTTTTTTCATGTGTTTGCTTGCCATCTGTATTTCTTCTTTATGAGGTGTCTGTTCAGGTCCTTTGCCTGTTTTTTAATCTACTGGTTTGTTTATCTTCCTATCCACTTAATATGTTCTTCCTTGATTTTTTTTTTATCAGAGTTTGCAGTTTTCCCACAAATACAAATTATATTGTTTTTAATTTCAATTTTACTTGTTCATTGCTGGTCTAGGAAAGTGATTACTTTTGTATACTAACCTGTATTATCACTTATTAGTTCAAAGATTTTTTCTTTTTTGTCAATTCTATCAGATTTTCTATACATAAAATTATATTATCTGTGTACACAGACAGTTTTATTTCTTCCTATGCATTAGTTAGGACTTCCTGCATGATGTTAAATAGGAGCAGTGAGTGGGGAAGTCTGCTTGATTTCTTATTTTTGTGGGGAAAGAGTCTAGTTTCACCCACTTAAGTGTGATATTTGCTGAATTCACTTTTAAAAATAACTTTTAAGATTTAATATATAAAATAAGACCTTTAAGTAATTTTAAGTAAAATTATGGTAGAGGCCTATTTTTTAATTAAATAAAGATAATTAAGCTACATTTTTCTGCAAGGGTGACTTCCGGAAAGAGTTGAAACAAAGCCTACTCCTACATACTTAAGTTCTGATAAATGTGTCTTTGATTAGAAACATTTTAGGTCTGGTAGATTTTACTTCCTTGCCAGACAATGTTGAGCTTCCTGCAAGTTGTCTAGGTGGTTCCTGGACTGCAGCTGATCCCTCCATGTTCAAATTCTGGTCAGACTATAGAAAGCTTTGACATGAAATTCAGACCCAATTCTCTAATAGCTAGCCCAAGTGTTGAGAAAAGATAATTTCCTTAGTATAAACCCTGTGCTTTCTAGTACTGAAGCCAATGGCAAATATGATGTTAAATTGGCTCCATAACCTGTAAAGTCATCTCAGCTACTTGATTTTTTTTTTTTTTTTTTTTTTTTTTTTTTAGTGCTGGGGATTGAACCCAGGGACTTGTGCTTGTGAGGCAAGCACTCTACCAACTGAGTTATATCTACAGTCCTCAGTTACTTGATTGTTAAGGAGGATTCTAAAAATAGTATTTTATTATACATTCAAACTTTTATAAAACTTCATTATGAGCAGAAAATGGAAAAATGAGCCAGTCAGTGAAATTCTCCTACATTACAGCAGCACTAACTCCATGGCACCATGAGATTCTCTGTGTAGGAGAGTTTGTAGAAATCTGTCTGCTAGCTCTTCTTCACCTTCATCTTGTTCCTCTGGCCCTTGCAAACAACCAGGGACACCAATGGTTAAAAGTACTATAGATTATGTGCTTTCTTTCACAGAGTTCCAGATACTTTCAAAATTATAATAAATATGCCTGAAGAATAGATTTTGTAATGTCTTCCCTTTCCTGGCATTCCAAATGTTTGACTTTATTTGACCTTCATCTTATTTTAGAGGGAAGCAAGCTATCATGGAAAGTCAAGGAGTTGAAAGAACACAAAAAGAGAGGAAGCTTGGGCAGCAAAGGTAATTATTTTTCATTAAGTTGGATAACAGAGTAAATTAACACTATTCAAGAATGCAACATAAAATTGAAATTGACAGCTCCAACCAAAATAATGTTTTTTTTTAGATTTTTTTAATAGATAATATGTATTTTGAACTAATTTATATAAGAAAAGCTTTATGAAGACAAAGAGTACTATAATAAGCACACAATGCTCCCTGACAAAGTTTCAGAAATGGATGATTGCCAACTGCAATATCATTCAAACTCATGGGAGGGCAATTTTAGCATTTACTTCTTTGTTTAAATTGTAGAGCTCTTTTTGTTCGCGATACCTTTTGAAAATAATAAAATCCTATGTACCCATTTTTTTTCTACTATTGAATAGTAAATTTATTTCCAAGCCAAAACACCTTTAATATGTGGGATAATTACTTTGATACATTCTATTCAATAAACATTTGTTGCACATCTATGATATAAGAGGTGCTTGGGTTTTTAGCACCCCATGATTATATTCTTAATATAAAATGGCCTAATTCCTGTAGCTTTATTCTTTGTATCATATTGTGAGTCTCAGGGTTCTTTCAAGTCCCTCTCCTGGGAAAGCTGATATACCTCTGGTTCCTCTCTGAGATAAATGGATCCTCCTTGTTTTCACCTGAAATTAAATACCCATTACATTTGTAGTAGCATATTTTTCCTGGATTTTTAAGAGCAATTCTATTTCAAATTTTTATTTTAATTTTTGATTCATGAAATAGGTCAGTTATAATAAGAGTAAATGACTTCTTTATGTTTGTCTTTTAGAGAACATATATTGCACATTTGTCACAGGAGGGAAAGTACACTGTAAGTATTTGCTGAAAAAAATTGATAAATATGTTTTAATTGGAGGCAAAACTTATCAAAAGAATAAAATCACATTTATTTTTCAGCTAGATTAGAACAATGTTAGAGGTCAAATAAGATCTTTATCACCTCAAGCTTGTCCTTCTGCTCTTCTCAGTTTCAAAATTCTCCATTACTATCTTTAACACTGCTGTGTTTTCACATGTATGCACATTCTTCTGACTAGGGTAAAGTCTCCCTCCACTTCTGCTCTGCTTATGCAAGTCTTTTCCTTCTTTAAAAGCCAACTCCTATAGGGAATTCTTCTAGAACCAGTTTCTGTTTTTCTTGTCTGGTTACTAAACATAGAAAGAATTGGAGAATGAACAAAATATTAGATCATTTCCCCTAGGTTTTGGGTTCACTTTGTTTCCAAAAAGAAAAGTAGGGAGTTATTAAGATGAAGCAGGGTTCCTTTGCCCTACATTTGTAAGATAAGTATATATTACATCTTAAATATGCCAAGCAGAATCATTTAAATAAGCAAGTCAAGTGTCACATAATAGACTTTCATGCCCCCTAAGAATATGATTTAGGTTTACCAATTACAAAAGAAAAAAAAAAAAAAAAACTCTGCAGTTTCTCTCTGTTTAAAAAATCTAATCATTTGTAACTTCAGTTTCCTAACTATGGGTTTTGATACACATTTGAAAATTAATCAACTACTTTCTCCTGAGATTATTTATATCATGCTATTTAATGTCTGCAGAATTTCATAATGGTTCATTGGTTTACAGACATGGTAAGGGGTTCAAATACCAAGTAAAGTCCCCAGGAATCTTGAAAGAAGAGGAATTACCTTGAGATCAATGTCAGTTATGAGATGCTGGAATTGAGATTCCTAAGAAAAAAGAAAAGAAAGGAGAGCAAAAGTTGTTCATGCCTCTAGGTTGTGGGGTGGGGTCTATTATTTCAGATGCCTGTAGGAGCCAGAGGAGGGAGATTTAAAATACTAGGTCTAACAAGAACAAGAAGTTGGAGGATTCATGTAAAACTCAAAACTCAAGCATAAGATAGTAGGAGGTGAATGACTAGGAAAGGAGGGAAGTACCCCTGCAGCACTGGGATATTAATTTGTGGTAGATGAAGATGAACATTTTTAAGTATAATACTTGGTGGTACTGCTTAGATGTCCCAAAATGTCTTTTGACTGAGCCCAGAGCAAATTTCTCCATATTTCTCAATGAAGTATCCAGGCTGCTTCGGTGTTCTTGAGTCTTCCATCCTCCCAACCCTCTTGGAATTAAGATACTCCAGTGAAGAATAAAGGTAGTACTCCCAGAAGTTTTAAAAGGGTCTCTACCCAGGATGCTTCAATAGAACTGCTCCTGCCCTGTCTTTGTAGACTCCTGGGCCAGCCGTACCTCTCTCCTCACCATGGCACTTGGAGCTGGTTTCCCCTCTGTCTCACTCCCTGAATTCTGAAGGGATTCTTTTTTTGAACTCCTTGACCCCCAGATTTACTTTTCCCCAAGATTATGCCTTCAATTTCCCCTTTGTTTCACACTCTGTTCTTTCGTGAACTACGTGATCACCATCAGACACACCTTTCAGAAACTCAGGAAGAGCAAAACCTACAGGTCCCAAAATTCCTAATAAGGAAAGAAATTTCCCTGTAGGTGACATTGCAAGAACACTGAGGAAATTAAGATGAAAGGTTAATCAAGCAGAGTAGGAGCTCCTGTACACACAGCTGAGTAGGTAGAACCTGTGGGCCACAGGGCAACCAGAGACACTTGCTTTTGCAATAGGCTCCACAGGCTTTCTGGGTAGCAGCCGTTCCTGCACCCACATTGCAGATGTTTTGATAGTGTTTGAACTTCCTATTGGATGAGGCCATACTAAAGTGAGGGGAGAGCAGCAGCACATCCCTAGGATGAGGAAGCCAAAACATCTGCCACCATGAAAATAAGTGACTAGACCCTCACAGGAAGGAAATGGGAGGCAGAACTCTTAAAATCATTAATGGAAGGAAACCATTGTCAGAGATCACTGAGAAAGCATGTATGTGCTCTGTTGTTTTTCCCCTTGATGCTGTGCCCCTGGGAAGCAAGGCTACAGATGTTTCCTCAACAAAACACTAAGCTTAGTAGAGTAATGCAGGTATCCTGAACTTGGAACCAGAAGACCAGGTATATATTCTGGCTTCTCCCATGAGCTGGTTATCACCCAAAGCCTTGGCTTCCAAATTTTTGTTTATTTTCAATTGGTAAATTATAACTATACACAATAGTGGATTTTGTTGCTACATTTCCGTACATGTACACAACATAACAATATAATTTGTTCAATCGTGTTCCCAATTCCTCCCCTGACTTCCAAATTTTTAAAAAACGAGATGACATAAAAATATTCATTTCATACTATTATTAAGAGAAATAGGAGAGGAAATGTATGTAAAAGAACTTCAAATACTAATTTGAAGTTGTTTTATGACTTCTTAGTGCTTTAGCACTTAGGGTATTCATCCTAAGCATTTGTAAATTAAATGTTACAGATCAGAAAGAGAATTCGGAGTTTTAGTCCAAAAATATCTGGGTATTAAAAGAGACATCTAGCAGGGCAGATATGAGTACTATGATAGTATGATGAATTTTTAAAATCAGTTAGACCTCAGTTTAAATTCAAGACCTGTAATAAACTAACAATGTGATCAAAGATTATCATTTGTCATGCCTAGTATCCTCATCTATGAGTGATTATTTGATTAAATGAGAAATCTATTCATGATTAAATGAGAAAGCCTAGCATACCATATATAGCATTAGTTTTCTTTATTTCTCCTGTTTCTTGACATTCCTCTGCAGTCTCTCAAGTTCCTTAAAACAGGAGAAAGGACACTTACCCATGAATCCAAACATGATACCCTGGCATGGAGTCAGGTGGAGAATAAACATTTCTTCCATGGCAGGCAATGCTTGGTTCTTTATTCACCTTGTGCTCCTATAATTATGTGTCTTTTGTATTCTTACAAACCTACATAGCTAGGGAAAGAAGTTCCAAGTGATGCAAAATAAATTGGAGGACACAGAGTTGTCATTTTGAAGAGTAATACAGAGAAATGTGAGGAAATTATGTTTCCATGGCTGTCACTGTGAGCTCACAGATTTGGGTTTCTTTTCTTTTGGTTTTGTTTTTGTTCTTTTCCTTGAGTTGGAACTTACAAAGATGAACCTCCTGAATCTGTGGCCTACAACTGTCTTGTTCATGAGTCTGTGGTATGGATAGGGAAACTTTCATCAATGATTTATTAAGGAGAGAGACTTAAGCAATGACAAATTTCTACAACAACCACAAAAAATGCATAGTACAGTATTTTAAACACAATGTAGTAGGAGTAGCCTGGGAAGGCAGAACTGAGAATGTTTTCATTTCACAGGGGTGTGTGGAAGGAAACAGTTCCTTAAACCCGGGACTCAGGATGAGTTACATATTTTTTTTTTTTTTCTATCAGATATCTTGAGAAACCAGTACAGGACAAACAAGGTTTTGGCAACAAACAATGAGAACCCTTATCTAACTCTGTGGAGGCAGTAGCTAAGGCTCCCTCCTCCTCCCTCAAAAAAGTTTTAACATCAGGGCTGAACTTGGAAGTGAATGGAAGTTGAGAGCTTGAGGAAGCAGTGACAGCAGCAGCCCAGTGTTCTTTAAGGTTGGAGTGGCTTTGTCTAAAGATTTTCCACATCAGCCTTGTGCCAGGAGGGAAGTAGCAGCAACCCAAAGCATCCCCTATATGCGGCCAGGGACATGGCATATCTGCAGGTGCAGCATTAGCAAGGGGAAAATTTCTCTGGCAATGGCTTTCACTTTCAGCTATAAAGTTCTGTACAGAATAATGAGTTTGTGAATCAGTTTTGGTATATTCCAGTCTCAAAGAGAGGTTGCACAGAGTCTCCATTTTGTGAGTAAGATCAGTATGTGCATATTCTCAGGGCATTTGGGGTAACATGAAGAAGGTGACTAAAAGGGAGGAGAAAGGCTCAGTATTATGAAGGATGATTCAATACAAAGGCTTATTTTGATAAGTATAATAGAATAATGGGACTATATTTGTAACCTTTTTTGAAATGGGATCAATCAGTTGCTTTGATAGGAATAATTAAGAGTGCCATGAAATGGACTTCTAGCCAGAAACTTAGACTTAAAAAAGAAGTCTAATTCCTTATAATAAAAGAAAAAACTGTATCTAACTTTCTCTATTGCTTAAAATAAGAAACTAGTTTTATCTCACTCAGAAAGAATCCTTTATTTGAAGACAATGTGTGGCTCTTTTTCAACTTTAAGAAAATGTATTTATAACTCCTGGTTAAAAAAAAAAAAAAAAAACAGAAACACCCAACACATACAAATCATAGTTCATTCAACACATTAGCCTTTAATTGCAATATTGAGGATCACATAAAAGCTAGGCAACTAACTCTGTATCATTATACTAACCAATGATATGACTTGAGTAATTAGGAAATTTGGCTTGAATTTGTTAATAGTGTAAATTGGTAGGAAAATCACAAAAACTTACAAGGAAAAAATAAATGTTAAGGAAGGAACAATAACAATAACAACAACAACATGGCAGGAAATCAAAATAGAGAAATTAGTGTTATCAATTCAGCAGTTAGGTTAGTTTCAAGTATGGTTTGGTATTTCTTAGAAAATGTACCTGCTACCCTTTGACAAAACTAGAGAACATGCATTCAGGAGAGGTTATTCCTAACAGTTTAACATTAATAACTTTTCTAATTATTATTAAACCATATTAATTGTACAAATTAATGGGATTCACTGAGGCATTTTCATACATACATGCATCCTGCATTAATCATGCCCATCCACACTTCTACTCTTTTCCTGAGTCTGCTATCCCTGCTCCCTCCAGCAGCACCCCTTCAGTGCCTAACAGTTTCCCTTCTACTTTCAGGTTACTGCTGTTATTGTTGTTTTCTTTCCAGTTTTCATATATAAGAGAAAACATGCAATACTTATCTTTCTATATCTGGCTTAATTTACTTACTATGATAGCCTCCATTCCATCCATCCTCCTGCAGATGACAGGATTTCATCCTTCTTTATGACTGGAATAATACTCCATTGTATCGTATATACAGCATGTTCTTTATTCATTCTTCTGTCGAGCAGTAGCTAGTCCATTCTATATCTTAGCTATTGTGAATGTGGGCTTGCAGGTCTCTCTTTTGTATGCTGATTTCATTTCCTTCAGGTATATGACAGGGAGTGGGATTGCTGATCATTCATTAGATCCTTTTTTAGTTTTAGTTTTTTGATAAACCTCCTATTTTACTGTAGTTATATTAATTTACAACAATGTATTAAGAGCTCCCTTATATCCACATACACCCCAGCATTTATTTTTGTTTGTCTTTTTGTTTTGATAATAGCCATTCTAACTGGCGTAAGATGGAATCTCATTATGGTTTTTTTTTTTTTTTTTTTTTTTTTTTTTTTGCATTTCCCTGATGGCTAGCTACAATGAAAGTTTTTCATATCTTTATTGGTCACTTGTATTTCTTATTTTGAGAAGTGTCTATTCAGAGCATTTTCCCATTTTTTGATTGGATTGCTCTTTGTTCTTAGTTCTTTATATATTCTGAATATTAATCCTCTATTAGTGAAGAGCTGGCAATAACCTCATTCTGTAAGATTTTCTCTTGCCTCTACTGATTATTTCCTTTGCTGAGCATAAGCTTTTTAATTGGTATGATCCCATTTGCTAATTCTTACTCTCGTTTCCTGTACTTAGAATGCTATCCAGGAAATCATTGCCTGTGCCAGTATCTTGAAGTGTTTCCCCTATGTTTTCCTCTACTAGTTAAAGAGTTTTAGGTCTTACAAAGACTTTTGATTCATTTTGCGTTTATTATTGTCCAGGGTGCAAAAAAGGAGTGAAGTTTTGTTCTTCTATATGTGTATACCCAGTTTTCCCAGCACCATTTGTTTAAAAGACTGTCCCTCCTCCAATGTATATTTTTAGCACTTTTGTCAAGAAAAGTGGGCTGAAGATGTGCAGATCTATGTCTGGGTCCCCTGTTCTGTTCTGTTGATCTATATGTGTGTATTTATGTCAATGCCATACTGTTTTTGTTACTATGGCTCTGTAGTATGTCTTGAAATTAGATACTGTGATGCCTCCAACTTTGCACTTTTTATTCAAGATTTCTTTGGCTATTTAAGGTCTTTTATGCTGCCACATGAATTTTAGGATTGTTATTTTCTAGTTCTGGGAAGAATGTCACTGGTATTTTGATGGGGATTGCATTGAATCAATAGATCACTGGGTAATGTGGACATTTTGACAATATTAATTCTCCCAATCCATAGACATATCTTTCCACCTCTGTTGTGTCTTCTTCAGTTTCTTTCTTCATTGTTATGTAATTTTCATTGTAGAGATCCTTAGTTTGGTTTATTTGTATCTTATTTTTATGTATGGCTATTGTAAATTATATTATTTTCCTGATTCCTTTCTTAGCAAACTCATTATTGGTGTTTTAGAACGTTACAGATTTTTGTATGTGGATTTTGTATTCTGATACTTTACAGAATTTATCAGGACTAATACTCTTTTAATGGAGACTTTATACTTTTACATGTATAGAATCATGTTAACAACAAACAGGGGTGATTTCACTTCCTTCTTTCTTATTTGTGTGCCTTTTATTTTTTCTCTTGTTTAATTCCTCTGACCAAAATTTCTAGTACTATATTAAATAAGAACATTGAAAGTGGACACCCTAGTTTTGTGCCTGATCTTACAAGGAAATGCTTTCTGATTTCACCATTCAGTGTGATGTTGGCTATGAGTTTGTCATCTATAACCTTTATTATATTGATGTGTAATCCTCCTACATCTAGTTGATTCAGGCCTTTTATCATGAAGAAGTGTTAAATCTAATCAAATACTTTTTCTGCATCTATTGAGATTAACATTTTATCCTTGATTCTGTTGATATGATGAATTACATTTGTTTTGCATATGATGAGCAATTTTTACATCCCTGGAAGTAAACTAACTTGATCGTGGTATATGATCTTCTTAATGTTCAGTTTGATTCAATTGGCAAGTACTTGGCTCAGGCTTTTTGCAACCTGTGTTCATTAATGATATTGGTTTATAGTTTTGATATCTGATTGTGTCCTTATCAGGTTTCAGTAGTAGGTCCTGGGCTTTTCTTTGTTGGGAGACTTTTTATTACTGATTCAATTTGGTTACTTTTTCTTGGTTTATTTAGGTTTTCTATATCCTCTTATTAGGCCATATGTGCCCAGAAATTTTCAATTTTCTCAAGATTTTTCCAATTTATTTACATACAATTTTCCCATAATGAGTGTTGGAATTTCTGTGGTATTGGTTGAAATGTATCTGTGTTCATCTCTAATTTTATTTATTTCTCTCTCTCTCTCTCTCTCTCCCTCAGTTTAGCTAAAGGTTTGTCAGTTTTGTTTATCTTTTCAAAGAGCCAACAATTTCTTTCAACCCTTGTATCATTCTTTAGTCTCAGTCTCTATTTCATTTATTTCTGCTCTGATTGTTACATTTCTTTCTACTGATTTTGTGTCTGACTTTTTCTTGTTTTTCTAGGACCTTGAATTTTACCATTAGGTTGTTTATTTGAAAATTTTAAATCATTTTTAGTGTAGGTGTTTATTTCTAAAACCTCTACTTTTGGTACTGATTTTGCCATATCTCATAGGGTTTGGTAACATGTTTCAATCTTAATTTGTTTAAATAACTTTTTAAATTTCTCTTTTGATTTATGCATTTGCCCATTAATTTCCATGTCTGTATAATTTCTAAAGTTTCTTTTTCAGATTTGATTTGCAGCATGACATATACCCTGGAGAAAATTTCATGTGCTTATGAGAAGAATGTATTTTGCAGCTCTTGGGTGACTAGTCCATCATGTCTGTAGATGTGTTTGGTCTATAGTATAGTGGACACCAGCATTCACTGGTGTGAACTGAATGATCTGTTCATTGATGAAAGCAGGATATTAAAGTATCCAAATATTATTTTATTGGGGTCTAACTCTTTGATTTTTATAATATTTAGGTCTTCAAATGTACCCTAGCATTGTGTACAAATTTACTTAAAATTGTTATTTCTTTTTAGTTTAATTTATCCCATTATTTTTACATAGTAACCTTTGTCTCTTTTTTTTGCAGGTTTGAATTTAAAATTCATTTTATCTGATGTAAGTAAGCATAGCTACTCCAGCTTTCTTTTGGCTTCTGTTTATAAGGAATACCTTTATTCATCTATTCACTTTCAGTCTATGTGCGTCTATACCAATGACATGAGATGCTTGAAGATAGCATAAAATTGGGCCTTGTGTTTTTGCAAATCATTCAGCCAGTCTAAATCTTCGAATTGGGTAATTTAATCTAGTTATATTCAAGGTTTTTTATTGATAGATAAGCACTTACTCTTTTCACTTTATTGATTTTTTTGGTTATTTTGTACAATCTTTGTTCCATTCTTCCTTTATGTAGTTCATATTTGTAGTTTGGAGGTTTTCTGTATTGATAAGAATTAATTCTTTCCCTTTCTTTTTGTGTATATGCTCTACTGGTGAGTTTTATGCTTTCACGCGTTTTTATTATGGTAGTTATTGTTCTTTTGCTTCTAATTGTAGGAATCTCTTAAGCATCTTTTGTAGAACTGGTCTGGCTGTGATGAATTTCCTATTTTTAATTTGTCTGGAAAAATATTTATTATTCTTTCATTATTGAAGGATAGCTTTGCTGAGTATGGTATTCTTGATTGGTAGATTTTTTTTTTTCTTTAGGACTTCAAATATATTATCCCATTCTCTCCTGACCTGAAAGATTGCTATTGAAATACCTACAGTTAGTTTAACAGGGGTCCCTTATATGTGTAATTTTCTCTTGATATTTTTAGAATTTTTCTCTTGGACTTTTCCCAGTTTGACTACTACATGCCTCATAGAAAACTTTTTTTTGGTTGAATCTAATTGGGGTTCTTTGAATTTTCTGTACCTGGATGTCCATATCTTACACCCTAAGATTTAGAAGTTTTCCACTATTATTTCATTAAATAGGTTTTCTATGCCTTTTCTTTCTTCTTTTTCTTCTGTAGAACACATAATGTGAACATTTTTTCACTTAGTAATGTCCCATAAATCTTATAGACTTTCTTTATTGCTTTTATTTTAGTTTCCTTCCTTCTCCCTACCTCTCTCCTTTCTCCCCCACCTATACCTTTTTTTTTTAATCTTTTTTTTTTTGTATGACTGGATTATTTCAAAAGATCTGCTTTCAAGCTCAGAAAGTACTTCTGTTTGTTGAGGATTTTAGCTGTATTTTTCAAATTTCATTGATTGAATTTTTCAGCTCTAATATTTCTGTCTGGTCCTTTTTATGATCTCTTTGTTCAATGTCTCTTTCAGATCATGAGTTATTTTCCTAATTACTTTTATATTTCATGCTTCTTGTGTCCTTAACTTGATATTCACATATCTGGTAGATAAGTTTTCTCTTGCAATTTTGTAGGATGGTTTTCATAGTAAAAGATATTCTTCTGCATATGTGCCCTAGGATGTCAGGAGTAGGCTTGGGAAGATACACTGACTTTGGGGAGGCAGTAGTTTCCATGTAGCTTCCTCATCATAATCAACATTGGTGATATCTGCAGTGTCTCAGTGGCCAAGGCTTCAGGGCTTTGTGAGAGTTCCCTGACAGCCGAGATACAGCAAGTCTGGGCTAGCCAGTGTCACTGCAGGTGCAAAGTGCTTGTCAGTTTCTGTGGGTTATTTAGGGTGGTGATGATCTGGTGGGTGCAGGGAAATGAGATGCAGCTGGCACGGCAATGGAGGTGAGGTGCTCTCTTTAGTGCTGAGATGGCTAAGCCATTCTGGGAGAACCGGATGGGTGCTTGCAGTACTCCTGGCAGTAGGGGTGGGGCACTCATCAGTGTCTGAGTGCATGTAGGGGACAAACTTATGGTGGGCCCAGGAAAGACGCCATCAGTTTTCAAGGGTTTCACAGGTGCCTTCACAAGGCCTCAATGAATGAGTTACCTAGCTGCTTCTTACGGCCACAAGTGGGTGGTGGAACCAACTGGTTCCCAGGGCTGCAGGATAGGGCTGCTTGGCTGCTTCCCAAGAGTTTTAGTGGACTGAGCCTCTGAGGGTGTGTTGTTTAACTGTCATGGGCTCCTGGGTGACAGAAGTGTAGATGGTGGTAGAAATATTGTTGGTTGCCCAACTGGCTGCTTCGTAGGATCATGGGTGGTGCAATCTCAAGAAGGGTCTGTGAATCAGGAGTCCAAATCAGGAAGGGCAAAATGTGGGCTAGGATCTCTTTGGGTAATGTGATGTAGATTCCCTGGCAGCTTCTCCAAACTGGTCTCGGGGATCTGTGAGGGCTGCAGGCTTCTCTAACAGCAAATTTATGGCATTAGTGGGAACTGCTGGGGCCTCCTGCTTACCCACTATGAAAAGTGCCTTTTGGTTAAGGGTTGATCTTCACTGGGAGATGGGACAGCAGATACTGTGTGTTTTGTTTTCTTGTTTATGATTCCATCCTGAATCTGTGCTCTGTGGCATCTCTACCACCATTTCACGGCACCCCAATTGTCTTCCTCAACACTCCAATGCAATAGCACTTGTTTGTTTTGATCTGTTTTGTGTGGCAGGAAGCTCAGTAGGCACCATCTACTCAGTCATCTTGCTGATGTCACATGGGAATCTTCAATGACACAAAAACAAATACTTCAGAAAGTAGTTTTTGAAATTGATGTAGCAAGCACAAATATCACAGAATTCTATTTTTCTTATATCAGGAAAACTATAAGTATTTTAGCACATGGTATAGCACACCACTTCTCCCTGGAATTTTCTCCCTATTTTGAATTGCTAAAGACCAGTAACTTCTACACATTTTTATTTATGTTTTTGTTTTGTATGGTTGTTTTTATAACAACGGTTGGATGGATGAATGAATGAATAAATCATGGCAAAAATGTAGAAAACCCCAATTTGAGTGGATTCGTTATTCTTAACTAACTCATTCCTGTCTTACTGACAGGCAGGCAGGGGTCTGGCAGACTCCAAATAAATAATCCTTGTCTTTCAGATTTCTGCATAAACTGGACGTCTTGAATTCCTTTACATAAGTTGTAGCAAAAAGATAACTATGAAATACTAAAAATAAGTTCTAATTCATGTTCTGAGACAGATATTTATACTTTAATAGTCTCAATGAAAATAAACTTATTAAATATGAAATTAATAATATAATACTGAATAAATTGTTTTGGAATAATTATGAAGAATAACAAGAAAATCAAGCATTTTTTACATAAATATATATAAAAATACATATATATACACACACATTTATCTAACTGAAAAGTTTGTTAATGTGAAAAATATTAGTTATTGTTACATCTCATTGTAGATGTCTGGAGTTCATTACTCAAGAAGGAATAAATGAGATTACAATAAGAGTTTTCCTTAATGAAAGAGAATACTCAAAGAGTGCAGGAGGCAGCCCTCCAGGCATAGTTGGAAGCAAGTTAAGAGCTTTTGACTGGCCCAAACACAGAGAGGGTACAAAGGAGACAGAAACTGCTGCATCATATACGACAGTATATTAGTGATGGGAACAAAAGAATAAAATCAGGCAAAGACTGAGACAAATTCTCAAAACAATCTCCTAAGAGTCCAATCTGTCAAATATTAGTATAATGTTGAGAAAAAAAGAAAGCAAACAAAAATCAGAGTTTAGATGAGAAAGTAGAAAGCTTCATCTCCTTTGTGACTTTTACCTTTTATTATCTGTAATAATAATTTGTTTTGCTTGATTACACATGTGCAATGAAACTTTTGTACTAAACAAACATCAGTAAATAAGGAAGTTTTATTTTGCTCAACTGAAGGAATGCTTATGTTTCAGTGTCCCTTGGTTCTGGCCAGTCCCTCACTCACCAGACACATTATTCACCCCTTATCTGTGTTTTCTCTGAGCACAACTTCAGTTACCCATGGTAAGCCACAGATAGGACAGCACCTTATGTACACAATACAGTAAGAGATTCTGAGAGGTAGAAGTAGATCACGTTCATGTGACTTTTATTATAGTATATTATTGTCTGATTTGATCAGTAAGTGTTGTTAATCTCTTAATGTGTCCAATTTAAATTATACTCTATCATAGATATGTATGTATAAGAAAAAACATTATTGCATATATAGGGTTTGGCACCATCCACCATTTCAGGCATCTACTGCAGGTCTTGGAACATCTCTTGTGTGGATAAGGGGAGGCTATCATAGGAAGTTACTACAGAGGCACTCAACAGATTGAATGCAAACATCTGTGTCTTTTTTTTGGTGGGGGGTGGGTACCAGGAATTGAACTCAGGAGCACTCCACCACCAAGCCATATTCCCAGTCCTATTTTGCATTTTATTTAGAGGCAGGGTCTCAGTGAGTTGCTGAGGTTGGTTTTGAACTCATGATCCTCCTGCCTTACATTGCGACCAGTGTGACCAAACTCTCGGGTCTGGCGAGGTGTGAAGGGGGATTGGAAAATAAAGATTCACAAACACAGATTTTGAAGATCAAGCTGGGATCAGGTGGAGCTCTGCTCTCTGATGGAGATGCAGATCTACAGAGTTACGCCAGCAATCTTTGTTTATATACATCTCATTATTAGGTTAAAGACTAAGCAGCTATCATTCTTTGTATTCAGGAAAGTTACAGAAACTAGGACATCCTATGTAGCTTTTCCACAGTTGCAATCCATAGTTGCAAAGTGCAATGTTAGGAGCTTTGTGTAACTTTAATAAATTCCATCATCTTACTCCAATTAGAATGGCTATTATCAAGAACACAAACAATAATAGATGTTGGTGTGGATGTGGGGAAAAAGGCACACTTTTACATTGCTGGAGGAATTGCAAATTGGTGTAGCCACTCTGGAAAGCACTGTGGAGAATCCTCAGAAAACTTGGACCCAGTTACTCCACTCCTTGGTTTATACCCAAAGAACTTAAAATCAGCAAACTACAGTAACACAGCCACATCAATGTTTATAGCAGCTCAGTTCACAATAGCTAGATTGTGGAACCAACCTAACCCTTTAACAGATGAATGGATTAAGAAACTGTGGTATGTATACACAATGGAATACTATTCAGTCATAAAGAAGAAGAATACTGTGGCATTTGCAGAAAAATGGATGGAATTGGAGAATATCATGCCAAGTGAAATAAGCCAATCCCAAAACACCAAAGGCCGAATGTTTTCTCTGATAAGTGGAGAATGATATATAATGGGGATGGGGTGGTGGGTAGTGAGAGAAGAATGAGGGAACTTCAGATTATGTAGAAGGAAATGAGAGGGGTATAAAAAATGGTGGAATGAGACAGACATCATTACACTATGTACATGTATGATTACACAAATGGTATGAATCTACATCATGTACAACCATAGAAACAAAATGATGTACCCCATTTGTGTACAATGAATCAAAATGCAGTCTATAAAAAATTAAAAAATAAATAAATAATTTTTTTTTAAAAAAGAAATTCCATTGTTTAGAGTTTCTATAAGGCAGACAGGAACTAGAGAAGTGAGCTGGTGAAACATCATGGTTGTCTAGCGTAAGAGTTTCTTCCTTCCCTGGAGCTGTGTGCCTGAGATCAAGGTCAGAGCTGATAGGACTCTTGCACAGAGCCTCCTCATGCAGGGCATTGCCACAGCAGCTAAGCATCCTGTGCCCTTGCATAGAAACATTCCCAGCAGCAGGTGCCACAGCCATGAAGTCACCAGAGACCCCCAATCTCAATCACTGCTCTCCCATCCTCTGTCACCACTCTCCACAGCCTCACCCTCGAGAGCCTCTGGGATCACAGGCATGTGCCATACCTGGCAACTGTGCCTTTTTCACAAACCTCAACTTGGGCTTACAAGTGACGGACACCTCTTAGGGTCAACTGATGATAGAGTGAGATGAATAAATATTTTCAAGAGATTGGAAGGAGGTTATTGGAAATTCTAGGTAGAATTAGACAAAAATAAAGCTAGGTCTTTAGGAATTTATTGTCAGCAAACTCTGTGAGTGTGTTTTATAATAACTACTACTTAGAAATCCAGGCCCAGCAGCTTACTTACTTATTTCAGCATAAGAGCTCTGAATGAGTATTATTTCTCAAATAAGATAAGACCCAGAAAATTCTGACATAATTAATGATATCCTTGTATTTAAGCACTTTGATGAATTCTATTACATTTATTCTCATTTTACATAGTAGGAAGCTATTATCAAGGATGTGGTTGGACTGACCCAAAGTCTCACATCTAGTTTGTGGTAAAACCAGGACCCTGACCCCATTCTCCTACCACTCAATTGACATTTCCCTTCACCTTAGTATGTGCTGAGGTAACCTGATGTTTTGTTGAATTTCTAAAAAAAAGAGAGTGACTTTGACCCAAGGCAAGCAGATTTTTCCAGGTCCCACAGAGAGAGAAACCCTTCACTGCAGGCCCCCTTCTAACTGCTTTATCCCTGTGCCTTTATTAGTCATTCATTCCGGAGACCAAGTAAAGGAAATAAACAGAACAGGAAGAGCATGAAGGAAACTATTAATACAACTGTGAAAATGACATTAAGCTGCACAACTGCCACTTATTTCATCTATTGAATGGTTTAAATAGTGTGTAAATTGACTTGACACTTGAAAGTATGGAATTGGGGTAACATTTTTATATGGCTTAAATGTTAGAGATTATACCCTCAAATATGGGCACAGATCATGTTTTCATTCATTGAATCCCCAGCACCATAGCACAGAGACTGAAACACAACCCAGTGCTTAATAAATGTGTGTCAAATAAATGAAAGTTTGAATTGTGTCAGGACAGGAAACCAAGAAGTAGTAATACAAGAAAAGAGAAAGAATGTGTCCTTTCTTTTTTTTTTTTTTAATCAGCCTGTATGGTAGCAAATAAAAAATTAAAAAATTACTTTAGCAACAGTAGAAAGCCGATTAAGAAATTTTCTATTCTTTCAAAATCCGAATGCTTTGTTTGCAAGGAAATCAGAGAACAAAGTTCAATGAATTTATTTTGCTTTTATATTCTTAAGTGCTACTAATCATAGAGCTCAGAAAGACATTTCTATTGTATATCAAAAGCAAAGACAAAAAGTAAATTATCTACTGCTTAGAAACATTATTCTTTAGTTATTCTTTGGCAGGGCTTTTCAACTTTACTGTACATATGAATTGTGTGGAGAACTTATTAAAATACAGGACTTATAGATCAGGATTTATTTGAATCTTTAGGTGTTCTGAGTTTCTTCATTGCTAACTACTCCAAAATGGTGCCAACCTGCTAATCCTTAGATTACATTAAGTACTGTGTGTTTTGTGAACTTTTCGGGAGAAATTCTCATGTTTTCCTTCATCTTAAATTAAAGGTTTACTATCTCAATATTATTGACTCAATGTCAAATATAGAGATTTGCAATGTCCCTCAGGTGAATGTCTTTGTCTCTTTTCTGTTGCTATCACAAAGTACCTAAGACTGGATAATTTATAGGGAAAGTTTGTTTTGTTTCATAGTTCTGGAGGTTGGGCATTCCAAAATATAGTTTCAGCTGATGGAGGAAATCTAAAAAGTGGGCAGTCATTTTGATAACAGCCCACTCTAGTGGTGCCTAATCCATTCCCATGAGGATGCATTTATTGCCTGACAAAGTCATTAATCTATCTTAACACTTCTTAAAGATCCTACCTCCCAATGTTGCATTGACAATCAAACTTCATGGTGAATTTCAGAGAGAAAAAACTATATTCAAACCATAGTAGTGGGTTCTTAGGTTGATCTTTTGCACTTCCTGTGTCACAGGTTATATTTAGATCATAGTATCAGGCTGTTGTGTGGCAGGGTTAAAATTACTATTACTAATGTTGCACAATTGAGGAATAAAAATGAAGCACTTCAGGAAACCAATGATATATAAATTTCCACCTCAATGTATCTCATCACCATGTAACAAGCATAACTTCCCAAACAGGTTGTTAAGCCATGAGAAAAATTCCTTAATCTCCTCATCCTTTCAGTTTATTGCTGTTACCTCAGATTGATAGAGGCTCCATGAAGGCCGGACCACTGCTCACTGAACAGTAAGCCAAAGCAAATAACTATTCTCAGTCATGATTCTTCTAGGTTATAAGATGTTTCAAAATAATAATATAATGACATTTAATGTAAAAAAGCAATGAAGTTGACAAGTGATTTAGATGATTAGAAGCCTTAATTCTCTATTTAAAAAAAGCAAATATAGACAGCTATCCACAAACGGGAATAGCCCTGAGAGAGCTTATGTGTCCATTAATGAATCTGCAGCAATACAGTGGAACAAAATAACAGATTATCCATGTAGAAATGACTGCCAGCAAGATGAGCAGACCTAAAATGTCAGCTCAGAACAGACAGGTGGAGGCATCTGTATCAGCAGTAACCACAGTGGTCCTCACTGACCTGCTTCACAGAGGTCACTGTCAGGTTCTGCCAGTGAAATAACTCACAACATTCCTGCCTAGTGACCCCAGAGAAAGAGTTGTGGTTGAATACACTCCCACATGCCCAGAAGCAGCTGCTGTTTGTTGTCCTGCTTCAAGCCAGAGCTGCCACCTGCACATGCCCTGACCCCTAAACCACAGTTGCCCTGCAGATGCTACATCATAGACCTGGCTCTGTGACTGCATTGCATCTGCCTGTGTCTCAGAAACTGGGGCCTTTGCACCAGGAAGCTAGTTCAAAAACCAAGATCTCTGAGGATTCATGCTCCAGTCATCAGAGAAGTAGGCCCCACCCTTGTGCTGAAGCCATTGTATCTCTGATCACACCCAGGTTCTTGTTCTGGGCTGGTTTGAAGCTTCACTGGCTCACACACCTAGTATGCTGTTACCAATATGGTACCTGTACCTCAGGCACCAGAGCCTTTATCTCACTGGAGAAGAACCTGCCTGAAATCTGAAACAGACTCCTGGAATCTGACATCATGACTTTGACTGTATTTTTATTCAGATCCGTTATTACACTGGCTGATTATTTGCTGTCATTGGGAAACTCCAGAGATTTTTGAAATTTAAACAGGTTATTGCTGATGCTTAAGAACATTACTGTCCTAATTAACATTGTTTTAAGAACTAAGCAAAAGAACACAAATGCACAATTTAAACACAATCCAATCTTCTGCTACAAGCTATTTCTGGATCCCATATATGTCTAGAGAACACATGATTAATATAAGGCCACATCCTCTCTGTGTGTCTCTTTCTTGCTTTCTCACAGAACTGTATTTTCTCCATTTTTAGACAATATTTTTAAAATGTTCCTTCAGGTATTGTTCAGAAGCCTGATTATTTTTTTAGTCAAAGAAGTATTGTGTAATCTCTGGGTCATCTGTGTCTTCCTTTAATTCACTGGTTTCCTGTTCTAGAAAAAAATTGTTACAAAAGACTATGGAAAACCAAATTAATAATGATGCTATTCATATCACTGAAGAATAAATTCCTGTTAAACTAGCTCTCATATTAACCCTGAATAATTTAAAATTTCTCAGAACACATTTTTGTTCATTTACTGAAAGAAGTCCCATTGACATTGGATTCAACTTCCAGTGAAAATAGTAAAAAAAAATTTAGAAACTGTGATCTAAATATACAAAAATCACGTAAAAAATAAAAATCTTGAACAATGAAGACTAATAAAGTGCTGACCAAGACAGAGGATGTATTATTTCAGAGGATTCCTGTATTCCCTTTCTCTTGCCCCTTCCCTGCCACACTTATTGCAAACCCAACCAGGCCCTCTTGACCACACAGTCCTGTGGCTCTAAGCCTTCTCCATCCTTTGTCTCTTCTCCACCCCATTCCCATAAAAGGGAAAAGACTGAGCCAGGACCTGGTGGGAAAAGCCTTCTGCAGTGAGAATACCTCTCTAAGGATGGGGAGATTTTAGGGCAGGACAAGGTTAAAAGCAAAAATTCCTATAACTCTACACCAGAGCAGAGGAGCACTCTGGGAGAGAAGCTTAGGATTACAATACTGATGCCCAAAGAGAGCAGCTCCATTTGAGGCAAAGTTCAGAAGATGCTTTTTAAAACCAAAAGAATTGATGTTGAAGGAAGCAGCAGATCTAGCAAATAATATTCATTAAAATAAAGCATATTCAATACTTACATATTTACCTTTGATGCTTTGTAATGTGTGTATACATTTTTGCATCTGGAATATATTGTGTGTTTTTTGACTTTATGAATTCTGATCAGGATTTTAAATAAACACTGAAATTTAGAAATAGTGGAATAAATCCCTAAATATTGGCATTGTGATTTTCCAGCAATTTTATGGCTGACTTATTTAATATGTCTAAAAATATCACCAAGTAATGATTGTCCCCAAAAACCTTCCTCTCCATCCATAAAAAGAATTGTTGTGCCTCCCTAGGCATTCAACCCTAGGCAGTGAGACCTCAGGCCCCACACCCAACCTGCTACCAAGTCTCAAAACTTTATAACTTTTGCATATTTTTTAATCCATCCACAACTCTCCTTTTCTGTAGCTGATATTCTCTCACTTTAATAATTTCAACAGTTTCTTAATTTTCCCCTTCCATCACCTCTTGTCACTCTAATTGATTATATGTGGGTTAGTGATTTTTTGAACCCCCTCACAGGCTTCGCATTGTTAGATTCTTCACTTGGCATGGCCAACTCTTGCTAATCTGCTTACTCTCCCATCAGACTTCAGCATTTTTCCCTTCCTAAAACAGTCACTTTCCTGTTTTTGAGGAAGGTGATTTCCTGCTTCCTGGTATAAGTATTCCTCATTGGTGGACTCCAGTTGGTTTCAGCCAATCAGCACACAGCATTTCTCCAGTTCAGTGAATAAGACCAATTTGAGAAAATAAGACTATAGTAGTTGCTCTCAGATTTTCAGGGGAAATCAACAATCTACTCTTTCAGTGGAGGACTGGGGAAATTTTTTTGTTTGTTTTGCTTTTTGTTGTTGTTTATTATTTTTTTTCCTCCTGAATGTGAACAAGAAAACCCAGAGTTGCTAGAAGCCCCTAGTTGCTACTATGTGGTAAAAGTGAACCACAGTTACCTTGAAGACACTGTAAGACACCAGTAGAAAGCAGAGTGGGCAGGTGATGAATCAGATCCTTTTGTCCATATTTGAACTGCTGTTAAAACCTTATCCAAGGGCTGGGGTTGTAACTCAGTGGTGGAGCACTTGCCTAGCTCATGTGAGGTGCTGGGTTCAATCCTCAGCACCACATAAAAATAAATAAATAAAATAAAGGTATTGTGTCCATCTACAACTAAAAACAAAACAAAAAACTTTACCCAAAGCTCATATTACACTATAATATTCTGCTATAAAATCCAATAAATTCCCCTTACTACCTAAACCCACATGTGTTGCTTTTTGGTCTTCCACTCTTTAGTTTTATCTCCTACCACTCCAAATAAGACTTACCAAGCCACACTGGCCTTCTTTTAACTCTTTGAATACACTTAGTGTTTTTCTGTCAAAGCACTTCCTTTGTGTTGGTCCTCTGCTTGAGGCATTCTTTACCTATGCGCCCATTGTTAACTTATTGCCTCTAAGCTTCAATTCACCCTTGGTTGCCTAGTTTGCACAAATGGATCTGGGCCCTTTAAATATTTTCCCTTGGTCACCTGACATGATGTTAATGCTTGTTACTTGAAAGTATTCAACTGAAAAACATTACATAAGAAAGAGGTCTTCTTTTCTAGTTCAGGCAGCTCATTTGCCAGTCTATTGGAGAGCATGATTTTTTTCCTTCATTGGTTGACCTGCATGGCTTTCACTAGTGGGAGGCATCTACCTGGTGCCATTTTCTCAAGCATTTGATCATCACATATTTTATTTGAGTCCTCAGGTTGTGTGTGGGCCTGTTTTTGAGCTGAGGTCACAAATCCCTGCACCCTATCCTGGACCTCATGTGTACACAAGCTGACTCAGAGCTCCCTTACCATAAACCTTCCCTGGCAGAGCACTGGGATATTGAAAAGGGAGTCCTCTCCATTCCAACTGTGTTCCAGCTTTCTCTGGCTATTTATCTGAGCTCACATCTTTCCAAGTAGGTATCCCTAACTATCCAGAGACTATGGACCAACTCTGGTCCAGGCAACCCAGCAAACTTCTCCACCCTCCAGTGTGTTTCATCTGTTTCAACTACATCCTGAACCTTCCTTTCAAGATTGTCTTTTTTCAAGCATGCTATTCCAGCCCTAAAGTATCTTTTAAGAGTCTCTTACCAAGTTTATACTTAATCTCCTATTTTAGTTTGATAATTATTTATATTAAACTTCTCCTGTTCAAATTAGTGTGTGGTTTCTGTCTTCTGATTAGACCCATACTAATATACCCCACTTCTCATTGTTAGGGTCCCGTTCCAACTAATCCCCGGAGAGTCAAAGTGAACACACAATAATGCAAATCACAACATCGAGGTTTTATTAAAGCAAGCTCGAGCCAGGACAGCAACCAGCCCCTCAGATCTATACAATGGCTGCGGGGGAAGTGGGCCCGAGTGGCGAGAAAGCGCTCTATTTAAGAGCTTTTTCAGCATTCATACACAAGGACCTGTACATTATTGGTTAAAATTCAGATAGCTAGATATTTGTCCTCTTTTGGTTTGGTCCCTCCACTTTATTTGAATCTTATTGGGTCCCACCAAAACTGAACGGTCCTGGAGGGAGGAGGGAAGGAGTGAATTATGAGGGAGAGGGGTCAGGGCTAGGTTCCCCTGTCCTTGATAGATGGGGTCTCCGGACAGCTGCACATTCCTCAGATAGATATCTCTGAACAGCCTTGATAAACCTGGGGCCCAGCACATCCCATTTGACCTGTATTGGCCCTCGAAGGTGCTGCTGCGGCTGCTGGATCCTCGGTGCTTGCATGCCCTTTTCCTGGGAGCCCAGTTCACGAAATAGCTTGTTTATACAAGAGGGCTGCACGGATGGCACCCCGTTCTCAACATCATGGCTGCTCATATTCAGGATCTCGAGGTAACTGTCATTTGCTCCAGCAAACTTCTTTTCATCCCTAGACTTAGTTAGATCCCCATATTATTTAACTCTCACTGCATTCATACTTTTTCATCTGTTAGTAATTACAATTATAATAGTTGTACAGTTGCTTACTTAATGTCTTCCTCACTACATTGAAGGGTCAATGAGGAAAGGGTATGTTGGCTTTTCTTCGTATATTCTTGCACCCAGTAGAATACCTGGTACAACATAGAATGCTTTCATAATACTGGAGTTTTGGGCAATATTTTTCTGGCTATAATGGAAAAAAGTAAAATTGTATATATTTGAGGTATACGTGTAATGCTTCTAAATATGTACATATTGTGAAATATATACTACTGAGTTTATTAACACATCATTCATGTCATGTAATTACCTTTTTTGTTTGTGTGTTGGTGATCTGCTCTCTTAGTGAATTTCAGGTATACCAGTACTATGTTGTTAACCAATTTAACTGTCAAATAAATAAATCCTGTTTCTCTCTGTCAGAGATAGTCAGTCTCTTAAGAGGCAGGTCAGTGATGGATCAATGCTTGATCATTGAAGCACCTTCTTTCATTACTTTAATTTTTGGCTCTTAGGAGAAACTAGTTTTGAGGGATTTTTTGCTTTATCTGCTAATGGACTCAATATGAATGGTTCTTTCCAGATGAGAAGTCTATGGGCATCTTTACATCATTTCTTCTTTCATCATTTCTTCTTTTTTGAAGCCCCCAGTGAGTTTCATATGTACTTTGGAGACAATATTGTATTTCAGGACATCAATAATGGAAATTTGCTGGTTTTCCCACCCAGAATTTAGACTCCATCTTGTGGTCCCAGTATCCTGCCTGATTCTGCTCTGGTGAATCACTCTTACCCCACCCTTTTGTTCATATGTTGCAAGAAACTGACTTCACACCCATCTCTAGAAGCTCACTTCTAGCTAAATCTTAATTTAAACAACACATTTTATACAACACTACTTGATCTGGTCATAATTTGGTTCAAGAATAAGTGGAATCCAAGCCTGGGAAATCAGAATCTATGAGGGTCTGATTTCTCTTTGAACTTTTTGAGACAAAGACTTTCTCTTTTTTCTTGAACTTGGAGTCTTGAAAATAAAGGTTCTGGAATTTCTGCAACCATAGTACAACCACAAGGATAGATTGTAAGAGAGAATGCATCCAAAATAGAGGTGAGCATAACAGGAAGACAGGCAAAAGTCATCCAGACCCTGATGATGCAATTATCTGAGCCTCTTAGCAAGCTGCTTCAGAAACTAGATATTCTGGACTGCTCAGTTATGTGGACTCATAAATACATTAATTGTTAAACCAAGTCACCATCTTAAATGTATCCTCCAACTCCGGTAAAAATCTGTTCATCTGTCTTCAAATATAAATTAATAAACATAAAATAGATAAGAGGTAGAAAATTAATTTTGGTTATAGGGACTGGAAGTAAGAGTAGTTAGTACTCATATACTGAAATAAAGTATGCTTATTTAAATGATTTTAGCACTTAAAATAGACAAAATAGGAAGGTGTATAAAAATATAGTATATCCATAAAGTCAACAGATAGATGAATACAATAAATAATTGATTTTACATCTCAAAAGAGTAAAATAATATTGTTTCATGGTTGACAGGGACCAGTATGAGATTTAAACCCCTCTAAAAATATAATTGAGAATTCTGACTAATGTGCAACAATTTTAAATAATACATAGAAATGTATTAGGGAATGCATACTGCATACTAAGTATTGTTTAGTATTGATATAAAAGCAGAGATGGAAGAAAGGAAGGTAGACAAAGAAAGAGGAAGGAAGGGAGGGAGGGAGGAGGGAGGGGAGGATGGAAGAAAGAAAAGAAAGAAGGAAGAAAAGGAGAAACATAATAAAAATATATTCAATAAATATTTTTGAGTACCTACTTTGTGCCAGGATTCTGATTCAGGGAATATGATGTCAAAGAAACAAAACAAAACAAACAAAAAAAATGGAACCCACTGTTCCTACCCTTGAAGAACTCGGTGTTGTGTTAAAAATGAACATAGAAAGAAAAACAGAAGTCTGTACAATGTGCAGTAAGTTAGATGAGTGAAGTGCAGATTATGTACCTGACCTTGTAAGAACAGACAAGCATGAGAAACAGTCCCTGACTAAAGAAGGCTTCATAGAGCAGGCCATCTTCACACTGGATCTTTCCCATGAGGTAAGAGTTTCTGAAAACATAGCTACTCTCTCACCTGCTCAGATAAACAGCTGCGTTTGCTCCAGGCAGAGGAATAACTCCCAAGCAAGCAGAGGACAGATCATACTTCTTTTAAGGGAGGAAGACAACAAACAATTCCAGAAGGGATGGATCCTACTATGTCAAGGTTCCATCTCAAACCAACTGATCAGATAATACATTCCTTCCCCAGAAAGATTACTAGAGGAGAGACAGAGGTCAGAAAATACAAGGTAAAGTCGGTGGTTTTCATTCTCTTCAAACTTTAGGCTTCATGATTAAGCCTATGGGCAGGAAGGGGTATGAGATCCTTCTTGAGAAAGAAGATAAAAAAATTTATAAGTTTCATCTTGTTCAAACCTCCATGAAATTGCTTCCCCCATATTCTAATCATATTTTAAAATGAGGGAAAATAAATAGTTAAGTTAAATATTAGTGAGGTCTTTATGGTCATACTCACTATTAGGTGACACCTGCCAATCTTAGTATTTATAAACAAAACCAATATATCCTCTATTGAACCCAGACATGGAAGCTGAGAGGCAGAGAGAGAGAGAGAGAGAGAGAGAGAGAGAGAGAGAGAGAGAGAGAAAGTGTGTGTGTGTGTGTGTGTGTGTGTGTGAGAGAGAGAGAGAGAGAGAGAGAGAGAAGTTACTTATTATCTCCCAAAAACCTTAATAGGAAGATTTTTTAAAAATATTTTAGTTGTAGAGGACCACAATACATTTATTTATTTATTTATTTATTTATTTTTTATGTGGTGCTGAGAATCAAACCCAGTGCCTCACACTTGCTAGGCAAGTGCTCTACCACTGAGCTACAATCCCAGTCCTAATGGGAAGATTTTTAAATAGGAAAGTGACATGAGGAAGGTCACATTTTCTTAAGAGATTGGGCTTTTGAGTAAAGAATGTGTCTAGACTGGTCAAGGAAGACATAAAGAGAGTTGGGAGTTGCTGCTCCAATAGGGAAAATTACTGTGGTTAGATAAGAGGCATGGTGAAAAATGCATAGAAAGAATACACCTTTGAGGATAGTACCAGCTGACAACTGAAGGTGCAGAAAGAAAAAGAGAGAAGTCATGCATGGTTCCTAGGTTTTTGACATAATTAAAGGAGTACACGTCATTTACTTAGAAAAGACAGCGGAAGCAGGCTTCGAACAGGAGGAAAATTAAGAGTTCTGTGTTTTATCTGTCAAGTTTGAAGTTTATATTAGATATATTAGTGAAGACAAGTGCAGAGTTAGATCTGTGAATCTGAAAGCTAATTAGTTTTGATAAAGGCTGGAGTTAAAAACTGGGGAATTGGTGTGTGAAAGCTATGCCTTTAGAAGTACATGGATGATAACCCATAAATAAAATTAAACCATAAATCTTATTATTCTGAGAATGTAGGAATAATATGCACATTCCATACATTTTGTGTACAGCAGTACAAGTAAAAAGATATTTCAGACATTGTTTCTTTAAGAGAAGTTGGAACTTTCTCTCTCAATATTCAATATTCAGAGCATTTTACGACAATATCTGGACACCAGGAGGCGTGCTTCAGCACTGCAGGGCGAAAGCGACTAGAGAAAGCACACACAGCTCTGTATGGCGTACACACTGGCACCTCCTTGCACATTCAGTGATACTCAGTCCAGAGAGCTCACGTCTCCAACCTCCCTGCTGAGACAGCGTCGCTTCCTGGAAATCAATCTTCCAATCTCACCTGGGGCTGTCATGTGGGTTATGCTGCCTGTATTCCAGTATCTAATCTGGAATTTAAGTCTCCATAACAAATGCTGAAGCTATTGAAAGTGATTTCTATTCTAGGATTAAACAGAAAAAAATAACTTGTTGAAATTCATGTTGTTCTAAAGTCCTTTCATCTCATCTCAAAGGTAAAACAAGGTAACCTTAACACTGGTCTCCCAGTTTTACCAAGTGTTTCACCTCATGCTTGATTCTGGACCTGGTCAGGCCCTGCCTCCCTCCTTGCTCCTTACCCCTCATCAAAACCTCTTCCAATTATTTCTTACAAATGACTAGAAAGCCTCTGGGATGTTCTTTGAGACTGATGTCCACTTGTGACAG
The DNA here is from genome assembly GCF_902686445.1 of Sciurus carolinensis. Lineage (NCBI taxonomy): Eukaryota > Metazoa > Chordata > Mammalia > Rodentia > Sciuridae > Sciurus > Sciurus carolinensis. The sequence goes on along the minus strand of NC_062221.1, from coordinate 80,269,758 downwards.
GTGCCTTCCCAGGACCACTCTGGCCAACACTCACCCCAAGAACAGTGCTTCCCCATCTGGGGTGCTATCTCCTGCTGCTCCCAAAGCTGCAGACTTCCAGGTATTAAACCAAGCCCCACACCCTTTAGTTCCCTGCAATGCCTGAGTCACGCAGGGTGCTTGCAGAATCAAGGATATATTCTGGACATTTCTGAAGGGAATTTCCAAGCACGTGGTAACCTTGGAGCTTAGGATCTAATGCTCGAGCCTTCTAGAGCTGTTCCTGGAGCACAGTGGCATTTTCTCTTGGCACTGTACTTCTCAAAAGAATGCAGAAAGGAGTGTTGGTGTTCCTGATCTAAAGGGACACACCCCAGCAGAAACATTCAGGAATAGGCCCAGTCCTACGCTGTTCTCTCCTGCGTCTTCAACCCTCCCTTCTTGGCATCCTCCCTAGGATGGTGGTCTCTTCCTTTCTGTGACTCACTCCTCACCTCCATCTGTCTCTATTCCCTAGGGTTTCAGACACAGTTTTTTCCTTCTCCTGGAGTTTACATTGGTTTCTCTACTGTCTTCTTTTCCTCTGTTCCCAGACACATTTATGTGTACTTAAAAGACTAAAATGTTAAACACATTTTGCTACACAAAAAGCTGCACATAATTAACATGTACAATCTGGTAAGGTTGAATATAGTATACATTAATGTTACAGTCAGCAAAATCAAGGTAATAAACATGGTCATCAGATCCAGGTTTCCTTGTATCTCTTGTTTTGTTATTTGTTTTGTGGAAAGAACACAACACGAGATCTATTCTCTTAAAAATTTTTTAATGCCCAATACTTTATTATTAACTACAGGCATTAAGTTTTAAAGCAGATCTCAAGCCATTAGATCCTAGATTTTTCTTTTTCTTTCTTTCTTTTTTTTTTTTTTGCAGATAAATTATCAAGAATACAAGCAACAGTAAATGTTGGCGAGTATGTGGGAGAAAAGGTACACTCATACATTGCTGGTGGGAATGCAAAATGGTGCAACCATTATGGAAAGCAGTATGGAGATTTCTCAGAAAACTTGGAATGGAACCACCATCTGACCCAGTTATCTCACTCCTCAGTTTATACCCAAAGGATTTAAAAGCAACATACTATAGTGATGCAGTCACATCAACATTTATAGCAGCTCAAGTCACCATAGCTGTACGTGACATATATATATATATATATATATATATATATATATATATGTATTTACATATATATATAGAGAGAGAGAGACATATGTGTGTGTGTGTGTGTGATGGAATTTTACTCAGCTTTAAAGCAGAATGAAATTATAGCATTCATGGTTTTTCCTTTAATGCTAGACTTTTTATTACTCATTTAATTTCATCTTTTGTTGATCAGCTTGAGCTAGTCCTTCTTGCTTCATTCTTGGAAGGTTTTATTTCTAAAAATTTATTTATTTATTCTTATTTGTCAAATTGATTGGCTTACAATTGTTCAAAATTATTTATTATGAATTTTTAAAATTTTCTGTGGCATTGGTTGTAATGTCTCTTATATCCTTTCTGATTTTATTTATAAAATCTTTTGATTTACCTAGTTTACCTAGCTAGGGGTTTATTCACTATGTTTATCTTAAAAAACAAATTTTAGTTAGACTGATTTTTAATTTTTCTACTCTCTAGCTTGTTTATTTCTGTACTAATCATTAGCATTTCATCTCTTCTACTAACAAGGAGCTTAATTTGTTATTCTTTTTCTAGTTTCTTAGGGTCTGAAGTTAGGTTGTTTATTTGAGATCTTTTTAAATTTCTAATGTAGGCATTTGCCATTAAACAGTTTCTCTTTTAGTACTGCTTTTGCTTTATTCCACGTTTGGGTATGTTTGTTTGTCTCAAGAGTATTTCTAATTTTTCATTCATTTTTATTATTTGATCTAATCAAGTGTATGTTGTGTGATTTTTGTGACTTGTGAGTTTTCTTTATTTCCTTTGACTGTTGATTCCTAATCTTATTTCCCTGTGATTGAAAAAGATCCTTGAGATGCTTTCAGTTTCTAATTTTATTCCATTGTGACTGGAAAAGATATTTGGAACAATTTCAATCTTTTCCAATTAAGACTTGCTTCCCAACTTAATATGTGATCTCTCCTATAGAGTGTTCTGTATACACCACAGAAGAATCTTTTACTGTTAGGTCTCTTTAGTTGATGGTGTTGATCAAACCTGCATCACCTTTTAAAATTTCTATCTGGATGATTTTCCCACTGTTGAACATGGGATGTCAAAGTCTCCTACTATTGTACTGCTATTAATCTTTCCTTTGAGATATGTCAGTACATGTTTCATATATTTAGGTACTTTGATGCTGTATATGTAAAATTGTATTATTTTCCATTAACTTTATCTTTTTTGACAGTTTTTTACTTACAGTTTGTTCTATCTCTTATGAATATACAACCTCTTCTTTATTTTGGTCACCATTTAGGTGGACTGTCTTTCTCTATACCTTTGCTTTCTATGTGTATCCTTAAAACTAAGGTGAGTCTCTTGTACACTCTGCATGGTTGTCTTTTTTAATCCACTTAGCACTACATATTTTTGACTGCTGACTTTAACCCATGTATATTTAAAGTAAATATTGATAAGTTTCATTGTTGTCATTTTGTTAAATGTTTTCTGTTTTGTAGTTGTCTTGTTCCTCTATTCTTGCTGTCTTTGTGGTTTGATGACTTTGTGGAGGGGGGTTATACGCTTGGATACTTTTCACTTATGTATTTACTAGAGTTGTTTTCTTTGTAGTTATACTGTGGTCTGAATATTTCTGTCTCCCCGTTTTTGTTGATATTATCATAAGTATAGTATTGGGAGTGGGGACTTTGGAAATTGATTTGGTCATGGGGCAGAACCCTCATGAATAGTATATGTACCTCCCTAAAAGAGTCTAGAGAGAGGTCCTTTTCCCCCTCCACCACAGAAGACAAGAGTGAAAAGATTAGTTTCTCTGTGAAGAATTAAACTGTCACTGGACAGTGAATCTGCCATCATCTTGACCTTGCTCTTTTCAGCCTCCCACACTATGAAAATTAAATTCCTGTTGTTTACAGACTTGTAGTTTATGGTATTTTTATAGTAGTCCAGTGAGATTCAGACAGTACCATGCAGCTTTTATCAAATCTTTTATAGTTATAATAGTTGATTATAAGCTGATGATAACTTCAATTGCATATGAAAGCTCTACACTTTTGAACTTCCGCACACTTTGTTATTGATTTCAAGATTTGTTTTTATATTGTGTATTCCTTAATAAGTTTTTGTGCTCGTAAGTGTTCTTAATACTTTTGCCTCTTAACTTTTATACTAAGGTTAAATGTGATTTATGTGCTACCATTACAGTATTATGTATTCTGTGTTTGTTTATATAGTTTTCTTTACCATGAGATTTATGCTGTCATGTGTAATCGGGCTCTGTGGTGCTTAATCATTTCAATCTGAAAAATTCCTTTTAGCATTCTTGGGAGATAGCTGTAGTGGTGATAACCTCCCATAGTTTTTGTTCTTTATTCCACCTTCATTACTAAAGGTTTTTGCCAGGCATGGTGCCCTTGGTTGACCTTTTGTCTTTTTCTACTTCACTCTTTCCAGTCCTGCAAGGGTTTCTGATAATAAATCCACTGATAGTCTTATGCAAATTTGTTAGTATAAGTCACTTTTTTCTATCTGCTTTCAAACTTCTTTGTCTTTAACTTTTGAAAATTTAATGAAACACATGTTTCTATGTATCTTTGGGTTCAACCTATTTGGAGATTTTTTTTAGACTGTGCAAACTGTATCCATTTCTTTCCTCGCATTTGGGAAGTTTTCAATTATTATTTCTTGAATTAGGATGGTTCTTCTTTCTCTTTATCTCTTCTCTTTCTGGAACTCTCATAATGTCTATATTGTTTTGTATAATGATATTCCATAACTTCTATGTTTTCACTGTTTTTATTCTTCTTTTTGATCCTGTGACTGGATAATTTCAAATGAACTGCTCACAAATTCTTCCTTCTGCTTGACTAATTCTTGTTGAAGCTATCGAGATTTTCATTCAGTCTTAGTATTCTTCTGCTCTAGGATTTTTTCTCTTTTATTTTCTGAACTTCTAATTTTGTTCATGTGCTATTTACTGATGGCATTATCTATCTGTATTCTTTTGTAATTTACTGAGCTTAAGATATTTATTTTGATTTTTTTATTAGCAAGTTTATAGATCTGCATTTCTTTAGGGTTCGTTTCTGGAATTTATTAGTTTTCCTTTGTGGTGTGATATTTCTGAACTATTTTCTATTCTTTAATACTTGCATTGGTGTCTGGGCATTTGAAGTGGCCACTCTTATGATCACCCACCGCCCGCGGGGACAATCACAACGCATACGCTCTTCTTGATCACAGGAACCAAAAGCGCTTTATTCCACAAGTCTCAGACTTATATTGAGAACATCAGCCTATCAGAGAGTAGACTACCAGGAAAGTTAGCCTATCAAGGAAAGGTCTCCAGGCAGATACCAGGATTGCCTCATGAACAACAGCCAACCAGAGTTACTTCCTAAAACTTGTATATGAGTGTAGCTATGTCTGGCAAGCTGCCAGGCGCCATCTTAGAGATCAGGCCACGGTGCGGCTCTGGGGCCCTCTGAGCCCACCCCTGACAACTCTTAGTGTTTGCAGATTGGCTTCAGCAGGGAAAGAACTTCATCAATTAACCTAGTCTACAATTTAGGGCAAGCCAGCTAGTAATGACCATTGACAGACAAGTTCTGCTACCAGGGTCCACAGTCAAACAGGACACACTGCTCATCCTCTGTGGTCAGGTAGTACCCTCTAGCTATTCTCTGATAGAATTGCTGACTGGGCATCATAGTCACCTGGTACCAAATGGGGATTGCTCTGAATTTGGGTGGAACTGAAAGGGGTTTCCAAAGTCAAGCAGGGTTAGCTGACTGGGCTCTATAGTCAGCCAGGGCATTTTGGAGGGACCACATTGTTGGACAGGGGACTCCACAGTCAAGTGGAGCCTCTGATTGAGTTCTGTAGTTATGTAGGCCTACTGTAAGGGTTCTCATTCAGGTTAGGCTGCTGCTCATGCTCCCTGGTTGAGCAGGGCTGAAGGCTTACCTCCATTGTCAAATGGAGTTAATGATTCCCTAACTGAGCAGGGCTGCTGGCTGAGCTCTACAGTCTGGAAGAACTGCTTTCTGGGATCTCTGGTTAGGTAGAGTCACTATCTGGGCTCAGTGGTTAAGGGGAATCTATTGAAGGGGTTCCAAATTTATGAAAGGCCTATTGCAAGGACTTCTTGGTTGAACAAAGCTGCTAGTGAAGGCCCTGTTTGGATAAGGCTACCAATGGAACTGTGAATCTCTGCCAAAATGTATTGCTAGACATCAATATTCCCCTAACTCTTTTTCTTTATTTATAGCTGTCTCCAGCAGGTCTAGCTATGCCTGTTCCCTAAGCATTCCATGTAGAAAGAGATAGAATTAGGCCTCTTGAACAGTGTCCTGAGATGCTGGAGAAGTTGGACATCTACCTTGGTCCTTCTTTCCTCCACCGGAGAAATCACAGGCCAGGGGAATCCTTTTTGGCATGGATCTATGCTTGCTTGCTGGAGGAAAATTAGATAAAGTAAAAGCATTCCTTTTACTTTTTCAATGCAGCTTTTCTCAGTTTCGGTATTGTTGGGGTGCTACAATTTCCTCTCTGTGACCCAGACTTTTCACATAGGTATTCTGATCTGTGCACAGTTTCCAAATCAACTTTTCTGTGAAGAAATTAGTGCTGGGGGCCTCACATTCTGTTATTTTGATGAATTTCATGCAGTGAATCGTTTCATTGTTGTTAGAAACTATTAAAAACTGTTTTGTTTCTGGACTGAGGATGAAAGTCAGTGGTATAGTGCTCACCTAAGTGTGTGAGGTCCTAGATTTGATGCAATAAAGAAAGAAACAGCGATCCAAGATGGCGGCCTAGAGGGAGACTGCACCCCCAGTCACTCCAGAACACAGGAGTTAAGAAGGGGAGGCATTGAGAGACTCGGACTGAAATAGAGCCACAGGTGAGTCTGCCCACTGGGTAAAGCTCGGCCCGGGTGGCAGACCCAGATAGAGGTGGCTTATCGGAGCCGGGCAGGGCAGCTAGAGTCATCCACAGGCAGCCCTGAGCACTCCGGCGGTGGGCCCCGCCCACACAGCCAGCTTCTCCAGGTTCTCGGAACGGAACTGGCCCGCTAGTGAGAGCCTTTCTGACCAGAACAAGCTCCGAGTCCCGGAGCCACTGCAGCGCAACGTACTCTGGCACACAAGCAGCTTCAGGGACCAGGATAGGGCAGCCAGAGACCTCCCCAAGTAGCCTGGACCCCTGCGGTGGGAGGTGCCTTTCAAGTCTAGCTTCTCAGACCAGACCGCCCAGTGAGAGGTTTTCTACATAGAACCAGCCACAAGTCCCCGAACCAACGGAGAGCTTCGATCTACAAGCAGCCTCTGGGATCAGGGCAGGGCAGCCAGAGACCTCTTCAGGTGGCTCTGCCCACTCCAGCTGCAGGCTCTCTTCACGGGGCAATCCAAGATGGCGGCCTAGAGGGAGACTGCACCCCCAGTCGCTCCAGAACACAGGAGTTAAGAAGGGGAGGCATTGAGAGACTCGGACTGAAATAGAGCCACAGGTGAGTCTGCCCACTGGGTAAAGCTCGGCCCGGGTGGCAGACCCAGATAGAGGTGGCTTATCGAAGCCAGGCAGGGCAGCTAGAGTCTTCCCAAGGTAGCCTTCCACACTCTGGCAGTGGGCTCCTCCCACACGGCCAGCTGCACGGTGCAGGCCCACAGTGAGAGCATTTCCGCACAGAACCAGTTCCAAACCGTGGAACCAGTAGGGGGCTAGGGGCAGTTTTCTTCGGATGCGCTGCTTTATCAGATTCCTCCAAGACATCAGGCTACTGAAGGCTGGGAGGTGATACACTGGAAATCTACCGGGACACTATAAGCCAATAGCGGAAAACTGCAATATCTCAGGGTCCCACTGACAGCTGACCAATATGAGAAAACAAGGGAAGAAAATGTCCCAAACAAACCTAGATACTACATCAATAAAACCCAATGACAGTACAGCAGAAGAAATGTCAGAAAGGGAGTTCAGAATGTACGTAATTAAAACGATCAGGGAAGCTAATGAGGAGATGAAAGAGCAAATGCAGGCATTGAAGGAGGAGATGAAAAAGCAAATGCAGGCATTAAATGATCGCACCAATCAACAGTTAAAAGACCAAATACGAGAAGCAAAAGATCATTTCAATAAAGAGTTAGAGATACTGAAAAAAAACCAAACTGAAATACTTGAAATGAAGGAAACAATAAACCAAGTTAAAAAGTCCATAGAAAGCATAACCAATAGGATAGAACACCTGGAAGACAGAACCTCAGACATTGAAGACAAATTATTTAATCTTGAAAGCAAAGTTGGCCAAACAGAAAAGATGGTAAGAAATCATGAACAGAATCTACAAGAATTATGGGATATCATGAAAAGGCCAAATTTAAGAATTATTGGGATTGAGGAAGGCTTAGAGAAACAAACCAAAGGAATGAACAATCTATTCAATGAAATAATAACAGAAAATTTCCCAAATCTGAAGAATGAAATGGAAAACCAAGTACAAGAGGCTTATAGAACTCCAAACATACAAAATTACAACAGACCCACACCAAGGCACATTATTATGAAAATACCTAACATACAAAATAAAGACAGAATTTTAAAGGCCGCGATAGAAAAGAATCAAATTACATTCAGAGGGAAACCAATAAGAATATCAGCAGATTTTTCAATCCAGACCCTAAAAACTAGAAGGGCCTGGAACAACTTATACCAAGCCCTGAAAGAAAACGGATGCCAACCAAGAATCTTATACCCAGCAAAACTTACCTTCAAATTTGACGTTGAAATAAGATCCTTCCATGATAAACAAAAGCTAAAGGAATTTACAAAAAGAAAGCCAGCATTACAGAACATTCTCAGCAAAATATTCCATGAGGAAGAGATGTAAAACAACGATGCAAATCAGCAACAGGAGGCACTAGCCTAAAGGAATAGCCAAATAAAGGAGAAACCAAATCATGTCAAAAACAAATATGAGTCAAATGACTGGGAATACAAATCATATCACAATAATAACCCTGAATGTCAATGGCCTGAATTCATCAATCAAAAGACACAGACTGGCAGATTGGATTGAAAAGAAAAATCCAACAATATGCTGCCTGCAAGAGACTCATCTCATAGAAAGAGACACCCATAGACTAAAGGTGAAAGGATGGGGAAAAACATACCATGCACACGGACACAGCAAAAAAGCTGGAGTATCCATCCTCATTTCAGATAATGTGGACTTCAAGCCAAAACTAGTCAGAAGGGATAAAGAAGGACATTACATGCTGCTTAAGGGAAGCATAAATCAGCAAGACATAACAATCATAAATATCTATGCCCCGAACATTGGCCCATCCACGTACGTCAAACAAATCCTTCTCAATTCCAGAAATCAAATAGACCACAACACAATAATACTAGGCGATTTTAACACACCTCTCTCACCACTGGATAGATCGTCCAAACAAAAATTGAATAAAGAAACTATAGATCACAACAACACAATCAACAATTTAGACTTAACGGACATATATAGAATATACCATCCAACAAAGAACGAATACACTTTCTTCTCAGCAGCACATGGATCCTTCTCTAAAATAGACCATATTTTATGCCACAAAGCTACTGTTAGCAAATACAAGAAGATAGAGATATTACCTTGTACTCTATCAGATCATAATGGATTGAAATTAGAAATAAATGACAGAATAAAAAACAGAAACTTCTCCAATACCTGGAGATTAAATAATACACTATTATATGATGAATGGATAACAGAAGATATCAGGAGGGAAATAAAAAAATTCTTAGAAGTAAACGAGAACAAAGACACATCATATCAAAATCTCTGGGACACTATGAAAGCAGTACTTAGAGGAAGATTTATTTCATGGGGTGCATTCAAAAAAAGAAGTAGAAATCAACAAATAAACGACTTAACACTACAGCTCAAAGAGCTAGAAAAAGAAGAGCAGACCAATACCAAAAGTAGTAGAAGACAGGAAATAGTTAAAATCAGAGCGGAAATCAACGAAATTGAAACAAAAGAAACAATTGGAAAAATTAACAAAATAAATAGTTGGTTCTTTGAAAAAATAAATAAAATTGATAAACCCTTAGCCACACTAACAAAGAGAAAGAGGGAGAAAACTCAAATTACTAAAATTCGGAATGAACAAGGAAACATCACAACAGACACGAGTGAAATACAAAACATAATTAGAAGCTATTTCGAAAATCTATACTCCAACAAAACAGAAAACCTCGAAGACATCAACAAATTTCTAGAGACATATGAACTACCTAAAATGAACGTGGAGGACATACACAACTTAAATAAACCAATTTCAAGCAATGAAATAGAAGAGGTCATCAAAAGCCTACCAACAAAGAAAAGTCCAGGACCAGATGGGTTCTCAGCCGAGTTCTACAAAACCTTTAAAGAAGAGCTCATTCCAATACTCCTCAAACTATTCCATGAAATAGAAGAGGAGGGAACCCTCCCAAACTCGTTCTATGAAGCCAATATCACCCTGATACCTAAACCAGACAGAGACACATCGAGAAAAGAAAATTTCAGACCAATATCCTTAATGAACATCGACGCAAAAATTCTCAACAAAATTTTAGCAAATCGCATACAAATATATATTAAAAAGATAGTGCACCACGATCAAGTGGGTTTTATCCCAGGGATGCAAGGTTGGTTCAACATTCGGAAATCAATAAATGTCATTCACCATATCAACAGACTTAAAGTTAAGAATCACATGATTATTTCAATAGATGCAGAAAAAGCATTTGATAAAATACAGCATCCCTTCATGCTCAAAACACTAGAAAAAATTGAGGTAGTGGGAACATTCCTTAACATTATAAAGGCAATCTATGCTAAGCCCATGGCTAATATCATTCTAAATGGTGAAAAACTGAAAGTGTTCCCCCTAAAAACTGGAACAAGGCAGGGATGCCCTCTTTCACCGCTTCTATTCAACATCGTCCTTGAGACTCTAGCCAGAGCAATCAGACAAACCAAAGAAATTAAAGGGATACGAATAGGAAAAGAAGAACTCAAACTATCCCTGTTCGCTGATGACATGATTATATATTTAGAGGAACCTGGAAATTCCACCAGAAAACTTTTAGAACTCATAAGTGAATTCAGTAAAGTAGCAGGTTACAAGATCAATGCTCATAAATCCAATGCATTTTTATACATAAGTGATGAATCTTCAGAAAGAGAAATTAGGAAAACTACCCCATTCACAATAGCTTCAAAAAAAATAAAATACTTGGGAATCAATCTCACAAAAGAGGTGAATGACCTCTACAATGAGAACTACAGAACACTAAAGAAAGAAATTCAAGAAAACCTTAGAAAATGGAAAGATCTCCCATGTTCCTGGATAGGCAGAATTAATATTGTCAAAATGGCTATACTACCTAAAGTGCTATACAGATTCAATGCAATTCCAATTAAAATCCCAATGATGTACCTTGCAGAAATAGAGCAAGCAATTATGAAATTCATCTGGAAGAATAAAAAACCTAGAATAGCTAAAGCAATCCTCAGTAGCAAGAGCGAAGCAGGGGGTATTGCAATACCAGATCTTCAACTCTACTACAAAGCAATAGTAACAAAAACGGCATGGTACTGGTACCAAAATAGACAGGTAGATCAATGGTACAGAATAGAGGACATGGACACAAACCCAAATAAATACAATTTTCTCATACTAGACAAAGGTTCCAAAAATATGCAATGGAGGAAAGATAGCCTCTTCAACAAATGGTGCTGGGAAAACTGGAAAACCATATGCAATAGAATGAAATTAAACCCCTATCTCTCACCCTACACAAAACTCAACTCAAAATGGATCAAGGACCTCGGAATCAGACCAGAGACCCTGCATCTTATAGAAGAAAAAGTAGGTCCAAATCTTCAACTTGTTGGCTTAGGATCAGACTTCCTTAACAGGACTCCCATAGCACAAGAAATAAAAGCAAGAATCAACAACTGGGATAGATTCAAACTAAAAAGCTTTCTCTCAGCAAAGGAAACTATCAGAAATGTGAAGAGAGAGCCTACAGAGTGGGAGAATATCTTTGCCAACCTTACCTCAGATAGAGCGCTAATTTCCAGAATCTATAAAGAACTCAAATAACTCTCCACCAAGAATACAAATAATCCAATCAACAAATGGTCTAAGGAAATGAACAGACACTTCACAGAAGAAGATGTACAAGTAATCAACAGATATATGAAGAAATGTTCAACATCCCTAGTAATAAGGGAAATGCAAATCAAAACTACCCTAAGATTTCATCTCACCCCAATTAGAATGGCGATTATCAAGAACACAAGCAACAATAGGTGTTGGCGAGGATGTGGTGAAAAAGGAACACTCATACATTGCTGGTGGGGTTGCAAATTAGTGCAGCCACTCTGGAAAGCAGTGTGGAGATTCCTCAGAAAGCTTGGAATGGAAACACCATTTGACCCAGCTATCCCACTCCTTGGCCTATACCCAAAGGACTTAAAATCAGCATACTACAGAGATACAGCCACATCAATGTTCATTGCTGCTCAATTCACCATAGCCAGATTGTGGAACCAACCTAGATGCCCTTCAGTTGATGAATGGATAAAGAAACTGTGGCATATTTATACAATGGAATATTGCTCCGCAATGAAGAATGATAAAATTATGGCATTTGTAGGCAAATGGACGAAATTGGAGAATATCATGCTAAGTGAGATAAGCCAACCTCAAAAAACTAAAGGACGAATGATCTCGCTGATAAGCAGATGAGGACATATAATGGGGGGTGGGAGGGGTTAGCATTAGGTTTAGGGTTAGGTTTAGGGTTAGGGATAAGGAGAGCGGTAAGAATGAAGGAAAGAAGGACTGTATAGAGGGAAAAGAGGGGTGGGAGGGGTGGGAGGGGTGGGGGGGAAGGGAAAAAAAAATAAACATCATTGCCCTATGTAAACGTATGATTACACAAATGTTATGCCTTTACTCTATGTACAAATAGAGAAACAACATGTATCCCATTTGTATACAATTAAAAAAAATAAATAAATATAAAAAAAAAAAGAAAGACACAAACAAAAATCCTGTTATTTCTGAACTACCTGGGAGAAATGATAAGAGACATTTATTGGATGTTTCATAATATTTTTCTCTGGTTCATTCACCTTTAAATATTTTTACCTCTTCTTGGAGAAGTTAGAAGATCCTTTTGAAAGTTTTTACTTTTTCAGTTATTATAATGAGTGTAAGCCATAGAGTCCATTGTCGATACTTTCCAAGAAAATTTTTGTTTTTGCTTCCTCCTCTTCCTTCTTCTCTTCCATCACCACCCCCACCACCACCTTCTTCTTCTTCTTCCTCCTCCTCCTCTTGTTGTTGTTGTTGTTCTTCTTCTTCTTCTTCTTCGTCTTCTCCAGTTTCATAGGAACTGATTAAAATCTGTATTGATCTAAATCTTGTCATGAAATTCTTGGAATTAAAGTAAGAGTTGTGTCAGCATTAAGTGTGAATTGTCAATTGACTCTTGTTGGTCTTGTTTAAATGAATTTTGAAAGTATGGAAAAACCTTTTAAAATCAACCAAATCTGTGCCCTTAAACCTTTTAGATAGTAATGAGTATTTTAAAATGTTAATAATTCATGTTTCTAAAAAATTTTTAATTACCAAAAGAATATCAATGTCTTAGTATTTGAAAATACCACGTTCTGTCAGAGTATTGAAACCTATATTGTGATTTCATTTTCTTCTTCGGAATTCTTCAATGAGTTAAGTCACATTGAAGCTGAAATTGTTACTCTGGTTCTCTTTCCTCTGGGGAAATGAATCAGAAATTTCCTTCCTTCTGTGGAAAAATTCAGAGGGAAAATCAATGTTCTTGTTCCACGATTTTTCCTTGTGCTTATAATAAACAACTTTTTACTCTGATCTGAAAGAACCTCCATGAGCCACCCACTTGTCACCTCTGTATCATCATCTAATACTTTATGCAGATTGGTCCTCTTTATGATATCTGAATTGAAAAATTTTATTTTTTATTTTTATTTATTTTTTTTTACAATCTTAGATCTTTTTAGAGGTTGATCTTTCTTGCCAGGAGTGCTCTTCCTCCAGAGCATTGATGGTTGGTGATTCTTGCCATTCAGATGACAACGAATCCCTAGTCTCTTGGAGATGCCTTCCCTGACCACATCATCTATTGGAACTTCCTGGTACCTCTGTCCCCATTACTCAATGTACTGCTTCATTTTCTCAATTTCACCACCAAGTAACTACTTCTTTTTCTTTTATTTATTTATTTACTTATTTATTTTTCCTCTCCTGTTGCCATCCCTGTCCCATAAATGAGCATGAAATGAAGACATTTGCCCCATTAATTACCATTTTCTCAGTTCCTAGAACAATTCCTAGAACCTTGTTGGCTCTTGGGAAATATTTGTTATGTGAGTGAGATCATTCATTACTTTTTCTATCACTTTTGACGGGAAGGAATCACATTCATTCTTTCCATGATCTTGTCCTCCAGCACATTCATCGGCTTTTCATTGCAAGGACAAAATACCTGAGATAAACAATTTAGAGGAAGAGCAATTTATTTTTACTCATGGTTCAGTCCATGATTGACTAGGATCAAGGTAGAAATACCATGATGGCAGAAAAAAAATCTACTCATCTCATGGAAAGGAGAGATGGGGAGCGGGAGGGAGGACACTAGGTATAAATTATACCTTTTCAGAGCATGAGAACAGTGACTTTTGTCTTCTAAATAGTCCTCAACTCCTACAGTTTCTACTACCTCCCAGTAATGCCATCAAATTGTTAATTCATCAGTGGATTGACTGAGAATACAGTCATTAATGGGGCAAAGATCTTCATTTCATGCTCTTTTATGGGACAGAGATGGCAACAGGAGAGGAGAAAATGAATAAAAAAACAAATAAATAAATAAATAACAAATAAAAAGAAATTGTTAGTGGTGAAATTGAGTAAATGAATCACTGCATTGAGTGATGCAATGAATAACTGATGAAGTCAAAGATTTTCATGATCTAATCATTTCCCAAGAGCCACCTCTGAACACTGTAACACTGGGGATCAAGTTTTTAACATATGAACCTGTAGGAGGCACACTAAATCTGAATCATAACACCCATGCTTATCCAGCTTTCCCACCTCTGGGACTTCTTCACCTTTCAGTGAACCTTTACATTTGCCTGGGTTATTCTACTCTACCTACCAAACTCTACTTTCCAAAAAGAGTCAAACTTATTCAAATGTGGCATTGACGAGTAATAGCAGGTTGAATTGTCAATTTGTCAATCTTCAGATTTCTTTTCATTATTTCATTAAAACTTAAACTAACCAAATGTATCGATGCCTCTCTTTATGGATAAACGTTCATGTCTTTATGCAGAATGACCCATCTATTCCAAGATCTCAGATATGTTCTCTTATGATTACGAATGACCCATCTATTCCAAGATCTCAGATATGTTCTCTTATGATTACCTCCAAAGGCCTCATATTTTAGCTTTCATGTTGATATTAACAGTCTCAATATTTACTTTTGTGAGGAAGGAATTGATACAGACTTTTTTCCATGTGAATATCCAGTGGACCACTGTGGCGAGCCGCCTTGCCACCATGATAAGATGGCGCTAGTTTCCTGAAGTACTTTCTAGGTAAACAAGCCCATATTTGGTTGAGCTAACTGTTGCAAATGGGAGCACCTATGAACATAGGCCAAGTGGCAGGAGTAGATTGGCTATTGCAAGAGTATAAAAGTGTATGAATTCGGCTCAAGAGGAAGAAGAAGAAAAACCATGGTTTTATAATATTAAGGTCCTGATTAAACTGCTGAAGGAAGATTCCTGTGTCGTGCTTTCTTGCGGGCGAGGGACACGACAAGCGGTGCCGAAACCCGGGAATCAGAACTTTCAGTGGTCAGGGGGTGCACCGGTGAGTACCACAGGTAAATGGGGTCTGTGGACTAGGATTTAATCGACTTTGTATAGTCGATCAGCAAAGGTTAGTCTGTGGACTAGGATTTAATCGACTTTGTATAGTCGATCAACAAAGAAAAATATTTTGTTCTTGCTTTCATTCTGCTTGCTCTGAACGCTGCTTTCATTATGGGCAATTCTCCATCTAGTTCATTAGTACAGCCTTTAGATTTTTTGTTGCGCTCCAAAGAGCTCAAGGTCAAACGCAGTACTTTAGAAACATTCCTTGTAAGAATTGATAAAGCGGCCCCATGGTTTGCTGTCTCCGGAAGCTTGACTCCTGCCAGCTGGGATAAGTTGGGAAAAGATTTGGATTTCCTTCAGGAGCAGGGACAATTGGAGAAAGGAGTGATACCGCTATGGAAATTAATAAAAGGATGTATTCTTGATGGTAGATGTCAGGAAGCTATTCATAAAAGACAGGAAGTTCTTGAACAACTACATGAGGAGAAGTCCGAGGATTCTATGAGTACTTCCAGTAAACATAGTGCAGGAGAGCAGGTTTATGGAACTATTCCAAAGAGGAGACTGTACCCAGATTTAAAAGCCCTTAGAACACCAGAAGATACAGGGGAGTCAGAATCAGACGGTGGTGAGAAAGTAAAAGAGCTAACGCAGCACTTACGGAAGGTGAAGATAAAAGAAGGGGGAACTAAGAGGCAAAAAGATTTCAGACAGAAGGACTATGAGGAAGAACAGAAGCCAGCTCTAGCCTATGATCCTCCCCCATATGTGGGAGGGGTTCCAGGCATGGGTAGAGCTTTTAACTCTGCAGCTTGGAGGGCTGCCCATGTAGAGTTGGGGTTTGCCTGTCCTATATTCCAGGACAATGATGGGGGAAGACATCAGGAACCTATAGAATTTAAAATGATAAGGAATATAGCAGAATCTGTCCGCACTTATGGTGTGGATACTGCTTTTACTATCGCCCAAATAGAGGGGCTCAATAGATTCTGCATGACCCCCTTGGAGTGGGCCAGTTTAGTGAAAGCTTGTGTTTCCCCAGGTAAATATTTAGACTGGAGAGCCTTCGTGTTAGAGGGGGCCAATGAACAGGCTGCACGTAACCAAGCTATGGGCAAACCTGCCTGGGATGTGGATATGCTTCTGGGGCAAGGTAGATTTGCCAATCAGCAAACAGGCTTTCCATTAGAGGTTTATGAACAAATTAATAAGATCTGCATTGCTGCCTGGAAAGCACTCCCTAATAAAGGAGAGGTGCAAGGTAACTTAACAAAAATTGTCCAAGGCCCCACAGAAGCTTTTTCAGATTTCATGGCTAGAATGGTAAATGCAGCAGGGAAGATCTTCGGGAATGCTGATGCAGCTATGCCTTTAATTAAACAATTAGTATATGAACAATGTACAAGAGAATGCAGAAATGCTATTAATCCATTTAAAAGCAAAGACATAGAGGCATGGATGAAAGCTTGTAGAGAAATAGGTGGCCCATTAACAAATGCAGGCTTAGCCGCTGCCTTCCTTCGCATGGAAGGACTATTAAAGGCTTTATTAAAGGCTAATGGAGCACCTTTAGAGGTTTCCTCAGCTAGGAAGTTTTTAAAAGCTGTAGAAGACAAAGCCCCTTGGTTTTTAGATAAGGGCTTGTTGGATCAAGAGAAACTATCACAAGAGACAGAAAAAGGCCCCCCTCCTGATCCCTTCCACGCAGCTCCATGGCCACCTAGGGAGGGAACACCCATGTCCTTGAAGCAGTCCTCCCCCTAGGCAGAGATCTCAGCAGCTCCATTCCTCAAAAGTAGTAAGAAATAGTGTTTTGTGATTTTCTGCATTCAAACCTAACCTGATTTCTCAACCAGGAAGAAAAAGGGTTAAAAAAGTCCTGGGTGATCCTCCCTCCCCCTTGCCTGGCCTTGCTGAAGCCTGCATTGGAATGTAAACTGCAACAGTCTCAGGGGGAAAGGGGGGTAACCTGAAGATAAGAAAAAGAAAACAAAAGAGTGTCTGTTTTAAACTTCTGGACTGCTACACAGAATTAACTCATTTTCCAGGATTCTTGTTTTGTTTTGTTTTTCTTTAATGCTGTATTTTTGAGCTCATAATTTTGATCTTGCATACCTAGGTTAATGATTTTTTTTCTTTTTGATCAGTTCTATTTTTTATTCAACTAAAGTTTTTGAACATCTGTTACATTGCAATGGAGATTCACCTATAAAGTTACAAGGCCTTTGATTTTGTGTTATTTGTATGTCGTGCTGTCTGGTGTCATGTCTTGTCTGCATCAAAACTGAGCGCTCCTAAAATTAAAATTTAAAAATGGATCCAAATACTTTTATTCACGTGATTTGAAAGGGTTCAATTTAAATTGAGTAAACTAATAAAAGTGACATGTCTTTAAAAATCACTTACAAGTCTCTAGGTGGTCAAACTAATGAAATGTTAATGTTAAACAATGTCTAATATCAATTGTTTCTAGGACTTTTCTTCAACAGGAAAGAGACAGCAAATACTGTTCAGGACACCTGCCTGCTTTCTTGGTTTTTACAGAATAAGTGAATTAGAGTTAACATATATGGGATTACTCAAATGTGTTTGTAGAGACATCTGATTAATTTGCAAAGTTAAAATGCTAATTGTTAAATAACATCAAGTACTCTTAACTCCTTAAATTCCATGGAGTATCGTACTTAAACATTATTGGTGCTTTCATAGGTTGGTAAATAAAAAGGGTTTAAACTTGCTTTGTGTCATCACTAAACTAAAAACAAGGTTACTAAGAGTTATGTCCTAACAAGTGAAATTCTATATACAAAGGGTCCCAAAAGTTTCAACTGTGTTTCAATTAGAGTACTATAAACAACAAAATATTTAATCTTATTAAAATAGAGCAATTTATCTAAATTCAGAAATTTCATAAGAGTTGTTTCAGAATGTGAACAAAAAGGGGTCAACAGATAGGAAAGAGAAAATAAAAGGGTCTGGGTATGGAAATATATTTAGTAAAAGGGAAAAGGAAATGTTTCTGGGTAAGAAAGTGCTTGTGTGATGAAATACATGAGGGTCTAAGTAAGTGCTAAGAAAGTCTATGTAAGTAAAGGGCAAGTTTCAACATGTTTGTGTGAAACTGAGTTGGTTGTGTGTATGTGAGACAGCTTAAGCTATTAAAGGTTTTTCCTAAGGTGAAATACTAATGTTCTGATATACACCAAAGTTTAATCTACATGGTAAAATGACATGGTAAAATAATAAGGATTTCTTAGAAACACTAATTTACTCTTAACTTTGTGTCTATTAAGTTTTATTCTTTAGAACAATTAGTCTTAAAAATTGGGGTTTATACAATTATGGTTAAACAACTGTTAGAGTATTGTACTATGTTACAGAGTCTACATTTTTCTTAAAAAAAAAAAAGTCAAGGTAATTGTGAAATGGTCACTAGTTGTATATTAAATGTGTTCATATTTTTCAGGTATACAAGTTTTTAAAGCAGGAAATTTATCAAGCTGTGCTATTCTCCAGATTAAACTTGTCTGTAATGGTAATCTTAAACTTATAAAGAGTAAATTTTAATTGGGGATTTATTTCTATCGTTTAATGTTCTATTATGGGACATATTATCAGTAAGGTATATGTAACATTGGTTACTTATTTCATTGAGATAAAAATTTAAATGTAAATATATATCTAAGAGTTAGTGACAGCCTGATTTGTTTAAAGGTTCATATTGTAGAAGGTACAAGCATTTTGCTACACACAAAAAAAGTTAAAAGCTCTCTCAGCCTTTCTTTGATTGATTCCTGTTTTGGATATAATGTTAGACTGTGTTAACTGATGTTTATATGAACTCAGAAATCAATATATATAAACTTCTTAAAATGACATTTAAGAAAGAGTATAATGCATTATAGCAAAAATGGGACAATAATGACTGAGATTGGGGTCCCTGACTTCATGACTGTAGCATGCCTGGTGCCTGGAAGTGTTCCTGTGTAGGAGCACAAGATGCCTAACTGCTGTGGCAGTAACCTCCCTGGGGAGGCTCTGTACAGGAGTCCTATCAACTCTTACATTGATATCAAGCACACAGCTCTTGGGCAGAAAGAAATTGTTTTGCTAGATAACCAGTGTTTCATCAGTTCCCTTCTCTAGTTCCTGCCCACCTTACAGTAACTTTGGACAGTGGACTTCTTTGAGAGCTACACAGAGTTCCTAACATTGCACTTTGCAGTTGTGAGAAAAAGTTATGTAGATGGTCTAGTCTCTGTAACTCTCCTGAAAACAAAGAATAATGCTTACATAGTCTTTAACTTAATAATAAGACATGTATAAATGTTGCTAACATAACTCTTTAGATCTACATTTCCATCAGAGAACAGAGCTCCATCTGATCTCAGCTTAATCTTCAAAATCTGTGTTTATAAACCTTTATTTTCTAATACTCCTTTGACCCTCACTAAACTTAAAAATTTGGTCATGCTGGTCATGACAAAAAGGGACAAAAAATTAGTTGTAGGATTAGAACACTTAAGATCTGTAAAGAGTCACGCCTTACCTGAGATAAGGCTCTGCCTCCCACCTTACTGCATGTTAAAGTGACTCCAAAATAAGTCAGACTTCAGCTTATTTAAAGTTATAATCAAAAGATTGGTTTTTTTTGTTGTAAAATTACTATGATCTCAAATAGGAAATATAATGTGGTTCTCAGTCAAAATTCAAAATAACTATTATACAAACAAAATATATTTTTACTCTTACTAATTTCATTTTGTAAAACTGTTACCTATTAATGTTTTGCAGAAGTAGCTGCTTCAAGAACACGCAACCTAGGTAACTTGTGATAATAAGCCATCACCTAACAAATAGTGGTAACAGATACCAAAACAAATAGCAGTAACTTCCAGAACTAATGCAGACTCCAGTTAGATAAAAGGGTAAATAACTGTAAAGTTATGGACATTAAAGTTAAAGCCCAGTACTCTTACTTTATGACTAGTGAGACTGGCTTGCTGGATGATTAAGATCAAATTTAGAGATTGGAATTAAATACAGAAGGCAAGATAGACCAGTATTTGGATCTTTTGCCCTCAGTCAGCCTGAACCCAGGGAATAAGAGGACTTCTCTAAGGAGCACTTAAGGGGTTGGAAACTGTAGGTGCCATCAATCCTAACAACAAAGTTTCATCTTTATTTACTCAGTTACAAAATTTGATTTTGGGCCATTCTGCACCCTTTTATCCTGTACATATAAGAGCTCATACGGCTCTCCCTGGACCTATTGTTGACGGAAACGCAAGGACAGATGCTGCTACCCGAACAATTTGTTTTCTTTCTTCTCTTGACAGTGCTCGAGACTTTCATAATAAGTTTCATGTTAACTCCCAAACACTTCATAAGCGCTTCTCTATTCCTCGAGCAAAAGCGAGACAGATTGTCTTAGATTGTTCTCATTGTGTTCCATTTCATCATCTCCCTTCTTTTGATGTTAACCCCCGAGGCTCGCGACCTCTTACGATTTGGCAAATGGATGTTACTCATATTGCAGAGTTTGGTTTCCTAAAAAATGTTCATGTCTCAGTAGATACTTTTTCTGGAGTTATGCATGCCTCTGCTTTAGCATGAGAAAAAGGCCATCATGTCATCTCCCATTGCCTAGAGGTTTGGGCCGCCTGGGGCCTTCCATGCTCCTTAAAGACAGATAATGGGCCGGCCGTACACTGGTCAACAATTCACCTCTTTCTGCTCCACTATGGGAGTGCAACTGACTCATGGCTTACCTTACAACCCCCAAGGTCAGGGACTCGTGGAGAGAGCTCATAGAACGATTAAAGAACTTTTACAAAGACAAAAAGGGGGAATAGGAGCAAGCCGTACTCCTAAAGAGCCTTTGTCTTTGGCTCTTTTTACCATTAATTTTTTAACTTTGGATGCACATGATAATTCTGCGGCTGACAGACATTGTTCGCCGCCTGCCCCCCCTTTTTCTATTTCTATTATCAAACAGTTCAGAAGTGATTTTAAATTGTTCTAATGACAATATTACCTGCCTGCTTTCAGAGTGTTGGAACGGTAGTGAATCTGTTGCTGTGATTGTAAAGGTACCCACCTTTGTACCTGTCCCAGTGGAGGTCAATCCAGATAATTTTCCGTTGGTGAACCTCTTCAGAGAAAAGAGAGACTTTGGCATTACCGCAGCCATAATAACTGCTATTGCTGTCTCTGCTGCTGCAGCCACTACCGCTGCTCTAGCCATGACCAATCAAGTTCAAACAGCACAATCCATTAATCAAGTTATACAACAAACTGCACAGGTACTGGAATCCCAGGGTCGCGTTAACAGACATATCCTATCAGGGATCTTGGCGGCGAATCAAAGGATAGATTTACTACAAGTACAGTTGGATGAACTTTTCAACATTGCACAAGTTGGATGCATTGGGAATCATAAACACATGTGTATAACTCCAGTAAGATATGAAGAAGCAAAGAATCAAAGCCACTTGATTTCCGCCTTTCTTGCAGGCAACTGGTCCCTAGAAGCTGAGAAGATGATGAATCAACAATTATTGCAGATTGCGATTTTAAATGACACTCGTGTTGAGCCTGTTACTTTGAGTCAGTTCTCTAACTGGCTCACCTCTGCCTTTAGTTATTTTAAAGAATGGGTTGGTGTGGGGATCTTTGGATGTATTTGTTTTGCAGGCATTTGCCTTTGCCTTTGGTTTATTTGCAAGCTAAGAGTGCGTCAAGCACGTGAAAAGTCGGTGTTAATTCAAGCTGTGTTAGCCATTGAACAAGGGGTGTCACCTTCTGTGTGGTTGGCTAATCTGGCACGGGAATAAGTGACATTTTTAATATATCTCTGTTAGAGTTAGAATTATCATTTACGCTAGGTGTCTGCAGAGTACTGCTGTAATTATTATGTACTTTTCTTTGAGGACTGTGAATTTACATCCTAGGGATTTCTTGTACTAATTAAAGCTTCAATTACCTTGTAACTTCCACCTTTAATCTTGAGCTATAACAATAATGTTAGAGGAGAGAACTGTTACTGTATGCCTTGTGTTCATTATGGTGCCCCTGTATTGTGCAGCGTTGGCAAAAAGAGTAATGTGTTTTCCTACCTCAGGCCTTTGCAGTTGCGTAAGCTGGATAAGCTCCCCCTAGTATGGTTTTCCATACCGCTACGTCTTCATGGACACAGGATGCGAGGCAAAGCACTGCACTTGAGAGTTTTATTTTTAAACCTCAAGGAAGGCATGCCCTATTGCATGTGGGTTTGATGTCCACGTCCCACCCTACGAAAAAAGGCATCGGCTTAGGTGATATTAGGCCCGGAGAAGGCGCCACTCTGGGACTGACGTTCACTATTTGCCACTTTTGCACAGTAGGATAGGGCCTCTACCTTCACCTGTGTTCATAAAATAAAGAAGGGGGAGCTGTGGTGAGCCGCCTTGCCACCATGATAAGATGGCGCTAGTTTCCTGAAGTGCTTTCTAGGTAAACAAGCCCATATTTGGTTGAGCTAACTGTTGCAAATGGGAGCACCTATGAACATAGGCCAAGTGGCAGGAGTAGATTGGCTATTGCAGGAGTATAAAAGTGTATGAATTCGGCTCAAGAGGAAGAAGAAGAAAAACCATGGTTTTATAATATTAAGGTCCTGATTAAACTGCTGAAGGAAGATTCCTGTGTCGTGCTTTCTTGCGGGCGAGGGACACGACAGACCACATTTTCTTAATTACTATATTATTTAAGAATATAATTCATTATAGTTTTCAACAGATCTTAATATCTAGTACCACGAGTCCTTGAGCTTTTTTGATTCCTTCTTTTTCTTCTTCTTCCTCAAGATTGCCCTGGCCTAAACCTTTGTATTACCATATACGTTTTAGATTCAGCTTGTCAATTTCTGAAAAACAAAACAAACAAAAAATTCCTTCCCATGTTTGCTTGAAATTGATTTGGTAGTTATTAGAACATATGACAAAATATTTTGTAGTCATTAAAATTATATTGACAAATAATTTTACAAAAGCTCAAGAAAAAATGTTTTAATAAGAGCAACTAATATACAAAGCATCTTACATAAATCATTTCATTGAACTGTTGTGATGACTATATTAGATACATGTATCAGATATGTACAACGATTCATTTTAAAGTTGAGGAAATGTGCTCAGAGATATTAAATTAGAGAGGTTTACCCAGTGAATGGCAGAACTAGAAAACAAATCCTATTCTGCACTCTCATAAAAAAATTAAAATTTCCATCATTTATATATATTTTTAAAAGAGTCAGTTAGAACAGAAACCTTTCTAAGATGAACTACCATCTCCTTTTTACTACAAAAGACAATTATATATTTCCATTTCAATTTAGGCAGTCTTTTAATATTAATTATTAGCTTACACCATGATACAGTGTTGTCCTTGGGCTCCATTATAGTGCCTACATTTATTTTTTTGTTAACAAGAAATGATTTGAAAATGACCTATTTTTAAAAATTTATTCTTATGTTTGTAACTGTTCTTTGGGATTTTTCTAGCTTAAGTACACTAACTTATTCCAACTTTCCTCTCAAATATTGCTGTGTGTTTTAAATTTGATTTAATAAACTATGAAATTCAAACTTTAATCTGGTCTCTGAACCTTTATATTCTGTCTGATCTGGGAGAGTTTTCTTAGCAATACAGTTGGAGGCTACCATCACATGAAGGTAATTTTCTACACAACAGCTAATCATAGCAAAGATTGGTCTCTGACAGTACAGTTGAGCAGGTGAAATAAACTCTACTAGCATATTCACCATGCTACATAGGATAAAAAATCTTTTTTAAAATTGGTATTTCACATGTTCAGTGAAATATTTATATCTGGTGATAAATTAATAAATTTTGAAATAGTTTATATTAAACAGATGCCTCAAAACATGATACTTTGCCAAACTTTTGAAACAACTGATGAATTTCTGTAGAACTTGTATACTGTTGTATTGATATTTTCCAAATATTATGGACGCAGGGAAATTTAATTATAGATTAAATTTGTTTCATCTATATCAAGATGAATTATCATACATGCTTATGATTCTGTAAGATTTCTACTGAAATGGTCAAATAAATGAAAATGTCATAAATATGTAACCAAATAAGGGAGGAAAGGGAAAGACATATTAAAAATTAGGAGGTTTTAAGAAAGTTATGAAGGTAGAAGTAAATGACTGAACAAGATGGAGAAAACAGCTCAGAAGAGGGAAACACAATGAATCCTGAAGAATTCTTCAGAGGCTCAAAACTCAGACTCAGAGTTGTCTAATTGAAATTCTAAGTCTAGGACAATTGATCACATTCCCTATTTTTCCCAACCACATTAGAAACATGGGCATCCAGATAACTATTATCTGAGGTTATTTAGACATCAATTTGTCCAGAGCAGAGAGTTATAGACGTGGGCTCTGGGGTCCTGAAACAATTGGTCTGCTTCCTTCTGGTTTCTACAACGTGGAAACCATCAATTAATAAGTTCATCTCCTACCCAGAGGAGTCAAGCATTTTGACTCATCTTCAACTATTTGAGAAATTTTGGCAACATGAAATACATATCAACTTAAAGCCAAGTCTGTTTTTTTAAAAAAAGAACTGATTATTTAATTTAGGGGAAAGAGAAATGATTTGGGAAACAAAAGTTAATTTAATAAAAGAGAAAAGTCTAGTTAGTTCTGCAGAGAGAATTGAAAGTATATCAATTATATAAAAGAAGCTAGCTGTGAAGATAGCAAAAGCAGTTAATCTAAAAGAATTGTTGAAAATTAAAAGTATGACTGACCAAAAAAGGAAAAGAAGAGAAGAATCAGTGAAAAGTTTGAAACAAAATCTCTGAACAGAAGAAGGAAAAAAAAAAACAGATGGAAATTTTGAGCAAAATATGAAAGAAATACAAAATAAATTTGGAAGATCTAACAAGAGACTAAAGGAAGTTTCAGAATGAATTGACAGAAAGAAATTATCAAAGGAGAAAATCATCAAAAATATTTAAATATCTTCTCTATTCAGAAGATAAATTTCCCGATTTGATAAGGGGCATGGAAAGGTACCACTGAGTGCCAGGGACATAAAAAAAAAAAAAAATCAATAAAAACCCACACATATTCCCATGAAAGTTCAGAGCACAGGGGCAGGGGGTGGTGGAAAATAAAACCAGATTACCTAAAAATGAACAAGAATCATAGGGCGGGTTGGGGATACAGCTCAGTTGGTAGAGTGCTTGCCTCGCAAGCACAAGGCCCTGGGTTCAAATCCCCAGCACCGCAAAAAAAAAAAAAAAAGAATCATAGGGCATGAGATTTCTAATGGCCCTCTAAGATTTACTGAAGCACTTCAAAATCAAGTTAAAGTTGGAGTTCCTAGAGAACTCAGTTGCAAATGAGGAAGAAAGAAAAACATTAAATACAGAAATGAGTCATACAAGATTTTCATAGAGTCAATGACAATGATCCCTAAATTTCTTAAGATTAAACCAAAACATGCTTGCACATTTATTTTAAATTTAATTTTTAAACATTTTCAAATGCTTTCAAGCAGATCTCCTATGTGCCCTTACAGCTTCTCTGGTTTAGAAAGTTAAGGTTGATTTTTTTCAATAAAATCTCATAATCGTGTCTAAAGACAAAGGCATAGAACAGGGCTGAGGAAACTATACAGTTTTTGTCTTTTTAAAGGTTCATTAATTTTAAAGCAGTGGAATTATTTTCTAGTATGTTTTTCATCCTTCCCTTTCTCTGTACTTTTTTCTTTTCCGATTCCTTCCCCCAAATTTTCAAAAGTCTTTTAAAGTCTCTTCATGATTGTCACCCACATTAATGAATCAATGGCTGGTGGTGAGGAGGAAGGTAGCAAAGTAGATGGTGTAGAGTAACCTGCTTATGCAGTGGTCAACTGTGCCTAAGTCCTGGCTGGCTTTCTCAATCTTGTCTGCATGAGAAGCAAGGACTAGATACATTCAGTTGCTTTTCCTACTTTAACCTTCCTTCTCTGGACTCAAACAATACAAGGTCAAGACCCAGGATTTCTGACCCTCTGGAAAACACTTAGGTTCTTCTATATCCTTAGGATAATATGCCTGTTTGTCCTCCATGTTTGCCCCATAGGAACAAAGAAACATTTGTGTCGGCAGTATGGTGCATGCCAGTAATCCCCGCAGCTCAAGAGGCTGAGACAGGAGGATCACCAGTTCAAAGCCAACCTCAGCAACTTAGCAAGACTGTCCCAATATTAAAAATAAATAAATAAGTAATAAATAACAACCGTCTGGGAATGTGGCTCAATGGTTAAAAGCATCCCTTGGTTCAATCTATGGTACAAAAGAAAAAGGAGGGGGGAGAGAAAATTTGTAACAGGCTTCATCTTCAAAAGTCACCTCTCATATGGCTGTGAACAGGTTGTGATGTGATTCTTGCAATGCAATCTCAATGTACATAAAGAATTTGCCCTGTGTGGGGCTGCAGGAGAAGATGGCGGTCTCCACAGAAGTTAAAGTTCCTTGTAAATTTTGCTTGTTGGAAGAACATGAAGACAGACAAAAAGGGTAGGTGATGGCAGGGTTAGCTGGGGAATTGAAAATGATAAAGATATGACACAAGGTGGACAGGCATGATTACTGGGCCACCAAGCCTGGAATAATCGAGGAAGCCTGGACAGCGGCAGAAGTTGCCTTTGGAATAAGCCTTAAAGAATTGACTGGTAGGATTTCTGAAGGTGGTGATGGGGATGGAGGACATTCCAGATGGAGAGGAAAAAGACAAATCATGAAAACAGAATATATAGCCTGAAAGTAGAATGTGGACCTAAATACCCAGAAGCTCCTCCATCAGTTAGATTTGTAACAAATATTAATATGAATGGAATAAATAATTCCAGTGGAATAGTAGATGCAAGGAGCATACCAGTATCAGCAAAATGACAAAATTCACATTGCATTAAAGTTGTACTTCAAGACCTGAGACAATATGAAGCTTCCACAGCCACCAGAAGGACAAACGTACAACAATTAATTTTGGTGAATCTCAAACTTTTCTTAAATCAACAACCTTCTACTCATATTAATGTCTTGAAAAAATATCACAATGCAAAATACCCACACATTAAATAAAAGAAGTCCAGTTGGTAAACACGACCCGGACATTTGTAAGGATATATTTAATATATGTACACCCATTCTGTTTTCAGGTACCAGGAGGAAAAATGCAGCACAATTTTTCTTTCTCTTGTTAAGGCACTGTCATTTAAATATGAACCTGGAGTACTGGAAACAGAATTCAAGTTTACAAGAGGAAATCATGGCAAGAAGTGTCAGATGGCAGTGGAAACTTCTGTTTCTGAAAAGTCAAATCTCAAGAAAGAAAAACAGAAATGGCATGCTTTTTCCATCTTGCTTAGTGAAAGCTGCAGTTGAAACTGTTCTAAGTAGCAGGTACAATGAATATTGTCACAAATTGTGGTAATTTTTGAAGCAGTGTGAATGCTGACTACTAGTAGTATCAAAAATATGTTCAGGATTGTTTTAATACCTGTGTTTATAATAAAAAATGTTGGGAGGGGTCAATGAATTTTTGTTAAAAGCTGTTCCTGTGTGTTATATGTAACAGACGTGATAAATATTTGTTTATAGTCTTTGATTAATAAACCATGCATTTAAGTTTAAGCGAAGTCAACAAAAAGGAAATAGGTGTATGGATATGTGACTTTGAGATTAAAGTTAGTCTTAAAATGTAAATAAATGAGTGCCCTCAAAGACTGTGCCATTTCTATTATATTAATGTATATGTGCAGTACCTTGCCAAGGTGGCAAGAATTAGAATTATTATAGCTTTTAATTCATATATTCCCTTTATTATTTATCCTATTTTGTATAATTGTGAATTGGAATTTGCAGAGTATTTACTTAAAAATTATGTAATTGGCTTAATTTCTTTTTTTGGACAAGGAGGAATCCAGGTACTGTATTTTAGATTTGATTTCACAGAAATGATATTATTAAAATGATCTTGAATTCTAGTGATTCACATACAATTATAGATTGCAAACTATTCAAACATACATTTCTTTTCTTTCTTCATAACACCTTTTTCCTTTTTTGTGAAACTTTTAATTAATAGATTGAACTAATTGGAGACATTTCCTCCTCAAGTTAATGCTTTTAACACTAACAGGATTAATTTATCTATCTACCCACCCTCTACTGTAATGAATATGTAACCCTGAAGTCATAAATTCATTTTTGTCTACTTTTACCAAAACAACATGAAATTTCAGGTCACTGTTTTCACTTCCAAGCACTGGGTATAATGTTTTGTTGAAAATGTTTTCTTATCAATTCACTGAAGCATATCAAAAGGCAGTCAGATAGACTCCTTTTATTTTGACAAGTTTAATTATTTGTCTCATCCTTCAACCCAGAATATATAGGTAAACCAAAAACATGATTGTCAAAATACAAGTTATATATTCAAACTTTGCTACCATAGTAAAAGAAAAATAATTGACTTTGGATTGTATTTAAAATACTTATAATATTTTAGTTATTTTTATGGTATAACAGGGATAGATGTCTCAAACATACCCTGATGTTTTTATTAAGCTCATTCAAAGTTATAGCCTTGAGTTACCTTTCCTTAATCACTAGTGCATTCAAATCAGTAATAGTTTGTCTAAACTTATTTTCAACATGGCTACTTTTTTAATTATCAAAGATGTCTTAAATACTTTTAAAATGACATGTAAAGAGAACATATACATACAAATTAGAACATGTGTAATTTATTAAAAAAGACAAAGTGAATTGTTAAAAAGAATTTCCCTGCATATTTACAAGTACACATTTATATCTGAGTTGTCTCTTTTCAGATCATTTTACACATCACTGATCTTGTCTATTTGCAGAAAAGAGTCACATTCTCCACTGACATTGTTTGGAAAACTTAAAATAAAACTCCTAATCAATAGGGAGCTACATATTTCCATCATTCTCTCAACTTAGCCCTATTATGCCACTTACCGTCCTGTAGCATAACTATCTTTTACCTTGTTTCTCTTCTCAAGTTGCCACATAAAATACAGGACTTTCAGTCAAATTTGACTTTCAAATAAAAAACCAAAATTTTTAGTCTGTTCAAATACTCTATGGACGTAGTTTTACTAAAAATCATTTATTTATATGAAATTTAGTTTAAATGAGAATTCTACTTTTGTATTTACTGAATCTAGCAGCCTTCCTGTCTTTCCACAGAAACAACACAAATCCTTAAGAGAAGTACCTCTATCTTGTTCGTTTCTGTTTCCACTCTAAACACTTTACCTTCGCATACATAGTTCATAATATGGAATGAGTCATTTGAGCCAAACTCAGTGTTTGATTAGGGTGGACTTGGTCATAGGATGACCACACACAGAATTTTCATTTTAAAACATATGTGTAAAGAATCACTCTGATATCTACTTCAAATTCTTTATAAATCCATCAACTTCTGAAAAGCATTAAGATTAGGAATATCTCTGTATATTTGTTGTATAAAGTCTAAAAATAAGTGGGAAGGTCATGGAAACTCAATTTAACTGAGAAAAAAATTTTACTTCCTTTTGTAATATTTTCCCTTGACACCAGGGACTGGTAGTTAAAGATATGATTGAGTTAAAACACTAATAAAATCAACTAGTTTTCCATGGGAAATTTAAAATGTAAAAAATTTCCACTTACTAACAACAACAACAAAAAGATTTGGAGAGATTTGGTCATGAAATATACATACTTACTAAAAACAAAAAAAAATGAAATTGGATTTATTTGATTTTGTTCATTTATATTCTCTGATTTCTATCTTTTCTTTGACTTTCATTCTAAAATTGATAAAATTTGCTTTTTAGCTTTTAAATAAACATTTACTAATTATTTGCTCTATGCCAGTTACTTAAAGACTCAGAAAGCATGTATCCAACTTTTTCTAGGAGACGTTGTACTTGAGGAGTCACCTAAAACTTGTGTCCATCTGCTGCTTTCCAGAATATGCTCTTGTGCTAGTCTCCTCTGAGCTGCAGCTTACCTAGCCAGATGGTGGTCAGGATTTCTCCTCACATGGTTGTTGTGAGGACCAAATAGGAGCATGTGTGTTAGAATACAATTATTAAGAACTACAGATATTTTTATGTTTCCATTATCAGTCTCATTCTTGCATTGGAAGACAGAAGACAGACCAGGACAGTGAAGAGTAAATCATTTGTATTCAACTTGGAAGCTGCCCTTAAAGCATTTGCTTTGTAAATCGTCTGATTTCCCATGACAAAAACTGACTGGTCCACTCAATCATACACAATTTCAAATCAACAATGAACTTTTGAGGATCTTATGTGGCAGAGGCTAAAAATAATGAGTTAAATGTGTATAGTTCCTGATCAAAAGGAATGGTGAGATTGTGTGTGTGTGTGTGTGTTGTGTGTGTGTGTAAGTACGAACCATACCTGCACTTAAAAACAAGAAGGAATGTAATACCCTTCTCACCCGCCATTCACAGATTGGAAGGAATCCATAAAAGACAAAAATCAGACAGACAGAATTGATTTTTTTTTTAAGTACCACATTCCAAAACCTTCATATGATTAAATTATAAAAACAGGTAAGATTTGGTTCCAAGAAACTCAACACCTGGAGAATGAATGATGTATTAACAGGCAATAAATATGGTGGTTAGTAGGACTAAAGGAACTAAAGAACCCTGTTGACTAGACACCTAATGAGAATAGTTATTTGCAAGGAGTTTTAGGGAGGGTAGATAAGAGAATGGAGGATGGACAAGGCACATGTAATTGGAATGCCTAAGAAGAATGATGAGAATCCATGCTCTAAAACAGGTGCTGAGGTGTTGTCCTGTGAACATGCTATGCTACCCCATAGGCTCAGTGAGGTAGTGCCCTGGCAGGTGCCCAAACATGACAGGCAATCCAAGATAAAGTCTCCACTGCAAGGAAAGTAAAAAATCAGGAATGAGATATTGAAAGAAAAGTCAATGCATTAAGAAAAAGTTCAACAAATCAAAGAAACTACAATGGGGTAAAAAATAAAGTAACCTTAGTAGAGTTGTTTTTGTTAATTTGTTTTATTTTTACAACAGGCTTATTTTTTTATTAATTGTTATTTTAAAATTAAAATGTGCATGGGTTACAATGCAATAATTCAGTACATGTATATAATGTGTGATGATCAAATCAGGGAAGTTAGCATTTTTATCTCCTCTAATATTTATAAAATTTTAGATTAGAATGTAAAAATTCACATGTGCATATTTACAAGGTCCAGTGTAACATTTCAACATATATGTACTGTGTATATTGATCCAGTTAGAGTAAATTTTGCCCCTTTAAACATACACTTAGAAGATGAATCATTTGACCTTGTATAATTGAAGTTTTAATGCATTTACTAAAGGGCCTAAGGATCATTATAGGATATAGGTATTCTTTTCATTTATGTTTTTTCTTATTTATTGCACTTATTCATATTCCTTAGTCATGACTAATCCATTTGGATAACAGTAATCATTACCAATAAACTATAATAATTATAGAAACCTAAACTTTTCTTACTAATCTATATTATTTGAGACATATCTTGGTCAGTTTCACACTATGTAAAAGGTGAGACACTCTGGACCCACAAAACATAACTAAACTTGTTCATGCTTGCAGACATATTTTTTCCTATACTGTGCCAGGTGAAGCATTTGTGATAGGGTCAGAAGAACATGAGATGAAGTCCCTGTCTTTAAAGTATCCATAATCAAGAACAGTGTAAATACTAAGTCACTGCATCATCAGAATAGAGAGAAAGCATATATTTAAAGACTTCCAAAGTGTAGTGGTAACACACTACTGAATAATCAAGGATTAACTTGGATAGAAATATTCTAAGCAAAACCATGTGAATTTGTTTAGTCTTAACACTGTAGTTTATGGGAAGTGGATTTCCTTGCAGGGAAAGGACCATACTCTATAATAACAGGGAATAAAAATGTTTTCACTTTCTTCTGCAAAACCTACAATTTAGGATCACTAGGGAATTTAACTTGGTAAACATTATACCAAACTGAATGAAAAACAGGAACTGAAACTCAGTAGAATAATTGACGAATTAAGAGTGAAATTCACTCTTAAGAGTGAGAAGATATTTTTTCAAAGAACCAACTATTTATTTTGTTAATTTTTCCAATTGTTTCTTTTGTTTCGATTTCGTTGATTTCGGCTCTGATTTTAACTATTTCCTGTCTTCTACTACTTTTGGTATTGGTCTGCTCTTCTTTTTCTAGTGCTTTGAGCTGTAGTGTTAAGTCGTTTATTTGTTGATTTCTACTTCTTTTTTTGAATGCACCCCATGAAATAAATCTTCCTCTAAGTACTGCTTTCATAGTGTCCCAGAGATTTTGATATGATGTGTGATAAATAAAATTGATAAACCCTTAGCCACACTAACAAAGAGAAAGAGGGAGAAAACTCAAATTACTAAAATTCGGAATGAACAAGGAAACATCACAACAGACACGAGTGAAATACAAAACATAATTAGAAGCTATTTCGAAAATCTATACTCCAACAAAACAGAAAACCTCGAAGACATCAACAAATTTCTAGAGACATATGAACTACCTAAACTGAACGAGGAGGACATACACAACTTAAATAAACCAATTTCAAGCAATGAAATAGAAGAGGTCATCAAAAGCCTACCAACAAAGAAAAGTCCAGGACCAGATGGGTTCTCAGCCGAGTTCTACAAAACCTTTAAAGAAGAGCTCATTCCAATACTTCTCAAACTATTCCATGAAATAGAAGAGGAGGGAACCCTCCCAAACTCGTTCTATGAAGCCAATATCACCCTGATACCTAAACCAGACAGAGACACATCGAGGAAAGAAAATTTCAGACCAATATCCTTAATGAATATCGATGCAAAAATTCTCAACAAAATTTTAGCAAATCGCATACAAATATATATTAAAAAGATAGTGCACCACGATCAAGTGGGTTTTATCCCAGGGATGCAAGGTTGGTTCAACATTCGAAAATCAATAAACGTCATTCACCATATCAACAGACTTAAAGTTAAGAATCACATGATTATTTCAATAGATGCAGAAAAAGCATTTGATAAAATACAGCATCCCTTCATGCTCAAAACACTAGAAAAAATTGGGGTAGTGGGAACATTCCTAAACATTATAAAGGCAATCTACGCTAAGCCCATGGCTAATATCATTCTAAATGATGAAAAACTGAAAGCGTTCCCCCTAAAAACTGGAACAAGGCAGGGATGCCCTCTTTCACCGCTTCTATTCAACATCGTCCTTGAGACTCTAGCCAGAGCAATCAGACAAACCAAAGAAATTAAAGGGATACGAATAGGAAAAGAAGAACTCAAACTATCCCTGTTCGCTGATGACATGATTATATATTTAGAGGAACCTGGAAATTCCACCAGAAAACTTTTAGAACTCATAAGTGAATTCAGTAAAGTAGCAGGTTACAAGATCAATGCTCATAAATCCAATGCATTTTTATACATAAGTGATGAATCTTCAGAAAGAGAAATTAGGAAAACTACCCCATTCACAATAGCTTCAAAAAAAATAAAATACTTGGGAATCAATCTCACAAAAGAGGTGAAAGACCTCTACAATGAGAACTACAGAACACTAAAGAAAGAAATTCAAGAAAACCTTAGAAGATGGAAAGATCTCCCATGTTCCTGGATAGGCAGAATTAATATTGTCAAAATGGCTATACTACCTAAAGTGCTATACAGATTCAATGCAATTCCAATTAAAATCCCAATGATGTACCTTGCAGAAATAGAGCAAGCAATTATGAAATTCATCTGGAAGAATAAAAAACCTAGAATAGCTAAAGCAATCCTCAGTAGCAAGAGCGAAGCAGGGGGTATTGCAATACCAGATCTTCAACTCTACTACAAAGCAATAGTAACAAAAACGGCATGGTATTGGTACCAAAATAGACAGGTAGATCAATGGTACAGAATAGAGGACATGGACACAAACCCAAATAAATACAATTTTCTCATACTAGACAAAGGTTCCAAAAATATGCAATGGAGAAAAGATAGCCTCTTCAACAAATGGTGCTGGGAAAACTGGAAAACCATATGCAATAGAATGAAATTAAACCCCTATCTCTCACCCTACACAAAACTCAACTCAAAATGGATCAAGGACCTCGGAATCAGACCAGAGACCCTGCATCTTATAGAAGAAAAAGTAGGTCCAAATCTTCAACTTGTTGGCTCAGGATCAGATTTCCTTAACAGGACTCCCATAGCACAAGAAATAAAAGCAAGAATCAACAACTGGGATAGATTCAAACTTAAAAGCTTTCTCTCAGCAAAGGAAACTATCAGAAATGTGAAGAGAGAGCCTACAGAGTGGGAGAATATCTTTGCCAACCATACCTCAGATAGAGCGCTAATTTCCAGAATCTATAAAGAACTCAAAAAACTCTACACGAAGAATACAAATAATCCAATCAACAAATGGGCTAAGGAAATGAACAGACACTTTACAGAAGAAGATGTACAAGTAATCACCAGATATATGAAAAAATGTTCAACATCCCTAGTAATAAGGGAAATGCAAATCAAAACTACCCTAAGATTTCATCTCACCCCAATTAGAATGGCGATTATCAAGAATACAAGCAACAATAGGTGTTGGCGAGGATGTGGTGAAAAAGGAACACTCATACATGGCTGGTGGGGTTGCAAATTAGTGCAGCCACTCTGGAAAGCAGTGTGGAGATTCCTCAGAAAGCTTGGAATGGAAACACCATTTGACCCAGCTATCCCACTCCTTGGCCTATACCCAAAGGACTTAAAATCAGCATACTACAGAGATACAGCCACATCAATGTTCATTGCTGCTCAATTCACCATAGCCAGATTGTGGAACCAACCTAGATGCCCTTCAGTTGATGAATGGATAAAGAAACTGTGGCATATTTATACAATGGAATATTACTCCGCAATGAAGAATGATAAAATTATGGCATTTGTAGGCAAATGGTCGAAATTGGAGAATATCATGCTAAGTGAGATAAGCCAACCTCAAAAAACTAAAGGACGAATGATCTCGCTGATAAGCTGATGAGGACATATAATGGGGGGTGGGAGGGGCTAGCATTAGGTTTAGGGTTAGGTTTAGAGTTAGGCTAAGGAGAGCGGCAAGAATGAAGGAAAGAAGGACTGTGTAGAGGGAAAAGAGGGGTGGGAGGGGTGGGGGGAGGGGAATAATAAAATAAACATCATTACCCTATGTAAATGTAAAAAAATAAAAAAAATAAAAAAAATAAAAATAAAAAAATAAAAAATAAAAAAAATAAAAAAAATAAAGAGTGAGAAGATAGAGGGTGGAGCCCAACAAGTCCTTTCCACGAATCTAAATCCCAACTCCAGAAGTCCCCTTTGTACTCCTGAGGAGTAAACTACAGTGGGAAATGACCTACCCTCAGAGGTTAGGTATCTCAGTGATCCACCCTCTGATCTCTTCAGGTAACAGAATGAACAGCAGAGCACATTCTCATTATAGGTCCAAGTGTCAGGCTAGTTTCAGAGGTTCAGTCCACGGTTGACAAATTTCATAGCTCTGGGCCCAAGATAAGACAGAGCATCATGGCATAAGAGTATTAATGAGAAAAGCAGCTCGGGATATGGCAATTGGAAAACAGGTCATTTAATTGTTTTAGAGCATAATTAGTATTCTCAGAATAAATCATAAAGATAACAAGTTATAGGTCATGGAAATTTAAAAACTAAGTTGTTGAAATGAGAAATTCAAGATATGTCTGAAATGTCTAGCACACACAGCTGAAGATTGATGTAGTAAGTTAGAAGAGTGAGACAGAATTCCCTTAGAAAACAAACAAGGAAACAAAGAGAGAAGCGGTGAAAAGAAATTTAAAGACTGCAGAATGGAACCAGAATTTCAATAGTCATTTCATAGTAACTCCTAAACAATAAAATCGGGAAGAGATGACGTTTAAAGAAATAATAGAGTAATTATTTCCAAAATTTATAAAGAACTTAAAAAACTTTACACCAAAAATACAAAGAACTCAATCAATAAATAGGCCAAGGAACTGGAGAGACACTTCACAGAAGAAGACACACAGGCGATTAATAGATACATGAAAAAGTGTTCAACATCTCTAGCAATCAGAGAAATGCAAATTAAAAGAACTCTAAGATTTCATATTACTCCAATTAAAATGTCTATCATCAAGTACTCAAACAATAATAGATGTTGGTGTAGATGTGGGGAAAAAGGCACACTTTTACATTGCTGGTTGAGTTGCAAATTGGTGCAGGTACTCTGGAAAGCAGTGTGGAGAATCCTTAGAAAACTTGGAATGGACCCACCTTTTGACCCAGTTATCCCACTCCTCGGTTTATACCCAAAGGACTTAAAATTAGCATACTATGGTAACACAGCCACATCAATGTTTATAGCAGTTTAATTCACAATAGCTAGATTGTGGAACCAAACTAGATGCCCTTCAACGGATGAAAGGATAAAAAAAACTGTGGTATATATACACAATGGAATATTATTCAGCCATAAAGAAGAAGAATACTATGGCATTTGCAGAAAAATGGATGGAATTGGAGAATATCATGCTAAGTGAAATAAGCCAATCCCAAAAAACCAAAGGTTGAATGTGTTCCCTGATAAATGGATGATGATATATAATTTGGGGTGGGTGAGTTGGGGGTGGGGGGGAGAGAAGAATGAAGGAGCTTTACATATAGGGAAATGAGAGGGAGGGGGATATGAAAAATGGTGGAATGAGACAGACATCATTACTCTATGTACATGTATGATTACATGAATGATATGAATCTACATTGTGCACAACCATAGAAACAAAATGATGTACCCCATTTGTGTACAATGAATCAAAATGCAGTCTGTAAATAAATAGATAAATAATAATAAAAGAAAAAAGAAATAATATAAGAACATTATCCTAAATTTCAGAAAGAGTCCTGATTTAAAAAAAAAAAAAGTCCTATTAAAAGTCAAACGAGGAAAACCTAAATATATTATCTGTACGGTTATGACAGAACCCAGAAATTTATGGGGAAAAGTCCTAGGATCATTCAACCAAAATTATCTACAAATGAAAAAGAACCAATCAACACTGGTCTTCTGATAAGAAATTCCAGAGGCTATTAGTCAATGAAAAAAATATCTTCAAAGTTTCAAGATAAAGTTACTTGACCCTAGAATTCAAATTACAGCCAAATTATGAAGATGAAATAATATTTTTAACATGCAAGAACTCAAAATATTTGCCACTGAATTTCTTTTTGTAAGAATTTCCTGAAAATGTATACCAGCAAATAAAGGGCTATTTCTAAAAAACAATGAGGGGTTCAAGCAATGATAACCAAAGAAATTACTAAAACCTTATGTGAAGTCTGAATGTGTTTTGGTTACCTAGACTGAAATTTCTATGTGGTAACAATGAAGGATATAGAGAAGAAAGAAGCAGGATTTTTTAAATGCACCAATTTGTAAATGTACTGATTTTCTTTTCTTGTACAATTGAAGAATATAGTTACTAATTAAACTTAGACACTATTAGAAAAATATGCATTTAATTACATAATATAAAAAATTAACCTATATAGAATAGAATGATAATATACAACATTTAAATAAGTTTAGGGGTAAAGAAAAAAAGACAAGGGGAAAAAGCAATTAAAGCATTCCAAGTAGAAAATATCAAATATTTGTTAAGGAATAAGATTAATGAAATAACAAACACAAAAAAAATCAATGAATTAAATAACACCCTTAAGCAGAAAATTTTTTTATAACCCAGGTATGCACTCATTAATAATATTATGGTGGAAAAAATTAAAACAACAGTTGTTCCTTGGGGAGGTGAGTACTGATTGGGGGAGACATAGGGAACGTTTTGGGGTAACAGAAGTTCGCATCTTGACAGGAGACTGACTGACCTGGGTGTACGTATTTCAATTCAGCAAAACTAAAAATGTACATTTCATTGCATATGAATTTTACATTATAGGGAAAAACTCTAACAAGTAATAAAAGTTTAGTTAATGATAACCAGATTAACTAGAAGTATGCTTTATTTTATACAGATCAATTGATATCTGTATATTACCTTGAAATATGTCAGCCAAATAAATGGATTCACCAGTAATTTTTTAAATGGAAAGTTTTTTAATACAAAACTTAAGAGGTATCCATTGGGTAATGTATTTGATTCTTCTAAAAGCTTCAATATGCATATATTGTGACTGTAGACACTTCTAAATATTTTCTAAGCATAGCTCGTAAGAACGCAGTGAGACTCCTGTGTCGCTGCCCTTTTTAAACATCTTTGACACCTCTTTATGCTCAAATGCCTACTATAACTCAGATTTCTTGCTGGTGAGGCAAACTCCGTTCAACAGAATTTCTGATGAGGAATGATTTTTTGTGTGTGCCAAAATTAAATAGCAAGGGTCTACTTGCCTTTTGGGTATTTGTTTATTGGCAGGATCTCCGAGAAATAATTTGTATCTCACAGTTTGAGATGTTGCTTTTCACTGCAGTTATCAGCGACCCTCCATCATAAAGGTGACCATTGCCCCTAGGGTCCCTTGGGCATTTTCTAAGGAGGTGGTTCTCAGAAGTGTAGGCCACTAACTTGTTCTTAATGGTTATTGAGTCTAATCTCATCTAACTAGGTTATGGTACATAAGAACAAATTCAAACATTTTGTGGCAAAAGGAGTAAATGTATGCTTACATTCTTGTGGAATGAAACCTACCAGACATTTACTCTTTTGAATGACTGTTGTTTTGATTTTTCCACCATAAATATTATTAATGAGTACATACCTGGGTTAAAAAAAAATAAAGTTTCTGTCTTAATGGAGTTATTTAACTATTTGATTTTTTTTTATGTACTTGTTGATTTAATTAAGCTGTTGATCAAAAGAAAGGCAGTTGCCTAATCCTTAGCCTATCAGATACAGCTGAAGTTATCAAAGGAGTCCTCCACACATTCCTACGAACCCCCAGCAATCATTTGCCTGTGTGCTGGGGACTGGCAAAAATGTCAAGAGATCTAGTTCGTAGGAATCAAAATTCCCACCTTAATTACTTCCTTTATCAGAGGCGTTATCTCTAGATGTCTTTCCAGAACTCTGAATTGCCTAATGTTTACTAGAAAGGAGGAGTAAGATAATTTCAAAGATTCCCATGTGGCATGGCCAACTAAAACAGGCAAAGGTGAGAGCACCAAGCCTCATCCCACTTATACTCTCAGATTAAAGCGAAGATTTTCCAATGACCTCTTCACTTTCCAGTGTGCAGTTTCCCTGTGCCCTGCGGCATCTTCATCCCCTCCAGGTTGTCTTCAGGC
Organism: Sciurus carolinensis; assembly: GCF_902686445.1. NCBI lineage: Eukaryota > Metazoa > Chordata > Mammalia > Rodentia > Sciuridae > Sciurus > Sciurus carolinensis. The sequence goes on along the minus strand of NC_062221.1, from coordinate 80,230,101 downwards.
CTGCTAATTTACTATCTTGCCTCCCATGTTTGTTAGGCCATTGGTCCAACCCACCTTCTTCCATTCTTGGGATTCCACCAGTAAAGAGAATGGGCAGCGGTCCTGCTCCTTCAGCGTTTTTTTCTCCAAACTACAAATAATCTTGTGCAGTTTCTCCCTCTCAGTTTGCTTCTCTGTGTGATGAAAGGGAAACACATAAGATATTAACTAAGTGAGGTTAGATTTCCTAGGAATGGATTCTAAGATGTAGATTTGTCTGCATGAGATTTATTGAGGGGGTGCTCTTCAGAACAAATCTTTAAGAAGAGGAAGTGAAGCAGAATAGGAAAGAGATGAACAGACTGTGATGTCAGGTACAGAATAACTTGGCCCGATCTCCAAGTAGGGGGGTGCACTGGAGCATATCTTGCACCCCAGAGAGTTCCTGCCCTCAAGTTAAGGTGTTAGCTTATCCAAGTCTAGTATCAGTCATCATTGTCTGTGGAGGAGTAGATGCTAATTTTTCTATCTCTCTGGGAGATGACTGCCATCATCTGAAGTCAATTCTCCAGGGAATTGGGTGGGTAGCAGCTGTGATCCATTAGCTGCCAATACTAACAACACGTTGGGGCTGCATGACTTCTGGTAAAAGCAATTTGGCCATAGCAAGACCCCATCTCAAAAACAAAACAAAGGAACAACAACAACAAAACAGATGGCAATTAGATAGGAACATCATCTGTTATGTATTATAATATATGTTATAGTCCACCTGTATCTCCCATGCATAAAGAATTCTAGCTAAAAATGCATTAAAGGGGAGGTTGGATATAGTTTAGAAAGGCTATTGTTAAAGCAGCAGGAGTGAGATAAGTTATGATGTGCTTCGTGAAGTGGAATTGCCCATACTCTGTGCCCCCTCGGGAGGATGCACACAGATACAGTAAGAGTAAACCCGTTGACAATAAGCATGGGAAGCTCAGCAGTTAGAATGGAATTTTAAAAATTCTTACACTTACATAATTTGACCATTTAAACAACTATTCCTTTTGAATAATCATTACCCAAGCCCACTCAGAGATGATCTGAATACAAAACCTGAGTCCACTACTTCTTCATTTTTACGTAAAATCAGAAAGCCAATATCCAATAAACACATGTGCTCTGTGTACTTCCATCTTGAAACTTAAAAGAGTGCTCTTGTGCAAATTTGCCTCCTTATAGTTCTTCTCCTGTCTTGACCTCTGACCTCCTTGAAATTAGTGTGTCTCACATTAGAGTGTCTTAATACTCTTTTTCCAACAGAATACAAGTATGGTTTGATGCATAAAGATATGAATGGAATACTAAGAAAATAGTCTAAGAGTGCACTATTCCATCTTGAGAAGTCATCATGAAAAGAACCATGAAATATTTTTAGGTTTCTCAAGGAGTGACCACCTCTCTTCCAGTGTCCATCATGATTCATGGAGGCAGTTTCAAGTGTCAAGTTTGTTTGGCTCACCCCAGTTTCACTTCCTTTAGGTTACTGCAGCAAGGTTGAGCTATAATTAGGACTTGATTTCCAAATGCAAAGGGGAAAAGGGTAAAGCTGGCAAACAAAATGTCAACAAGAATTTCTAACCCAGGCAAAAACATAAGCTTTGGAAAAACAAACTATTTAATTTCTTCCTTGAAAGACTGGAAATGAATGAAACCTCATTCATGTAATTATGATAGACTATGTTTTAATAAGAGAAAGAGAGAGAGATTTTTTTTAAGGGATAGGCTTATGTGATTAGAGACTGGCAAGTCTCAAATCTGAAAGGTAGGACGGCATGCTGCAAACCCAGGGGGCTCCAAGGACCTGTTGAGTCCAAAGACCATCTTCTGGCAGAACTCTCCCTTCCTCAGGGAAGGTCAGTGTTTTAAAATTAAGGCCCTCAACTGATTGGACGAAACCTACCCCCATATGGAAAATAATCTACCTTGCTCAAAGTCTACTGATTCAAATTGAATCTCACTTAAACAATATCTTCACAGAAAATTCTGGGATAATGTTTTACCAAATAACTGAGTACTGTGGCCCAGCCAAGTTGACACAAAATTAAACATCACTTTGCACCTGCACAGCAGTAATCCTTTGCAAACCTACTGAGGACTCTGCTCCTTCTGGTCTCTCATATTTCACAGGATAATTTCTCCTATTTGGAGTCTTGTGTATTTATTCACACATTCACCATTTAATGCCCACTCCTAAAGCTTCCTGGTTGTCCAAGTGTATTTTACATGTCAATCACGTCCTCACCTGAATTAGTTAAAAAGTAAAATTCTCTGTACTTCTGCCCCCTATGGTGACTTTTAGTTACATTTCTATTCAAAAATCCTGAGATTAAGATCACAGCATGAAGAATAATAATGAACTAGCAATCACCAACTCATCTGACATTGCACAAAAGTGATACAAAGATTAAAGTGATTTACATCATAGATTGTCACACATCACTAATCAAGGCGGCTAGAAGAGAATTTCAATGTTTCCCCATCCCAAGAGTTTAATTTGAATGGATTGCATTGGTTTAGGGGTTTGGAGATTTTTTAAAGGTACAATACAAGGAGAATAAATTATTTAAGAAAGTATGCTTCTATTCCACTGAACAGTCAACCCAAACCAGACAAATGAGCAACTGTAAACATACTCAACTGTCTTGCTTCAAACTTTGTCTTCTCTCTCCTTACCTGAACTCCTACCTGCTAAATTCCAATCCCTCCATCAAGTCACTAAAACAAAAAGGGAGAAAACATGTTTGATTGTGTGACTGATGTGATTCTGCAATATGTATAATCAGAAAAATGAGAGACTACACTCTACTTATGTATGATCTATCGAAATGTATATATGTATTCTACTGCCATGTACAACTAATTAGAACAATAAAATAAAATAATTTTTAAAAATATTAAAGAAATAAAGCAAAAGATTGTATGACAGGAGTTTTATTAGTTGAGAATCCACATCAAATTCATTCCATAAAATTGATGCTGTCAAATATCAAAGCCTTATACTAATGTAGTGAAAATAACTTTTATTCAAATAAATTGCCAAAGGCAAGATGGCCCAGTGTGGATTGAACTCAACCTTTCCAAAACAAAAATATGATAACTGCTAAGTACTGAGGTATATGAAAAAGACTCTGGGGAGGTTGTCCCACATCACCAGGCCATCTGAGTTCACTGGTGCTTATCCAGAGAGACGAACTTTTCATACCTTTATGACAGGAAGCAGTAGTATGAGTCAGAGTCAGGTGCCCCCTGAAGCTGTAGTAAGGTCCTTGTCCTCCCTCAGGACTGGGAGCAAGAGCAAAGAAGAATTATGCTCCTGTATGTGTATGACCTCCTAGGGTGACCGTGCCGACATGCACAGACTGGTGACTTCAACAGGAAAAATAAATATTCTTACAGCTTTGCAGGTTACAAACACAAGGTCAAGGTTCTCGTCTCAGTTTCTGGTGAGGGTTCTCTTCCTGGCTCTCAGACAGCCATCTCCTGGTTATGTGCTCACATGGCCTTTCCTCGATGCACAAGCACAGTGAGAGAGCCAGCTGCTTAGTGTGTCTCCTGACAAAGCCACAAATCCTATCATATCAGGATCTCACCCAAAGACTTCACTTAACCTTAATTACGTCCTCAGAGGTCCCATCTCCAAATATTGTTACAAGGGGCCAGGGGGTTGGGGCCGGGGGACAAGAACTTTCACACATGAATATGAGAGGAACACAACTCAGTACATAGCAGTTAGCATTTCATAGAGATGGGCTTGGGTCCTTCAGGAAATAGTTCTGGGTATATTTAGATAACAAAAAACAGAAGAAGGATGTATAATTGCAGGCTTTCTAACCCAAGTGCCAAGGAGATGAGAGGCCTGTTTATTGCCAGGTTTTGACTAAAACAAGCAGCATTTGAGCTGCATTGAGCTTTCTCAAGCAGGCATTTTAAGGGAGGTTAGAGTCAATCTAGGAACACAGACTTTATGCTGCTAGCAGCTATGGTAGTATATGGTCAAGTTTCTTAGTACAGAAGTTTGGATGAAATCAAGTGCTGAGATTTCTGCAGATCTCAATGCCAACATAAATAATTGTCGAAAGTATGTTTGTAGTTACAGTAGCTTCTCTGAAAGATATTTTGCCCTGTGGAAGTGTCTCTTATATTATGTTTTTATTACTGTAACTAGGAAATTGCTCTTAGTTTTCAGGTTTCTGCATCTCTGCATGATTCATAATATAATATTTCAACAATCCAACTGGATGAAGAGGCAAAATGTGTAGCAATGACGAACGCAATTGGTCAACTCTTTGTAATGTCTGGATAAATTGGGGTTACCCATGAGAATTCTGCTATTGTTTCTTTGTAGAACACTAATGATTCTGATAAGAATAAAGTCCTAAGAGTTTAATTATTGTTACTTCTACAACTCTTAGAGTAGAAGAAAAACCATGAATTTTTATATTACCTATAATTAAATTCCATGAAATACTTAGCTTTTTTATTGAATATGAATCCTGATTTTTATTTTTTTTTCTTCAAACTTCTCACTTATGGTAACTTGAGTTAATAGACTCACATGAACTATTGGGAGAATTTGCTTCATGTATATAACTGTGTGTATGCATGCAATATTTATTGTGTTTAATTATATTTCCTGGATGACTGCTGAATAGTTTCTAGAAGTCTTGTGGTTAAAGCATAACTATTTGGGGAATTGTGCTTTTTAAACTAGTTTTAAAGATTCTTTAGTTAAATAATTTAATTGTTAAAAGGCGTTGAAGCTGTGTTATCATATGACCTATAGTATTTAAAAGTTAGATATTTTGATGGTGAAGAAATTGAGATGATTATGCTGTGTGACCTTTATTGTGTGGATGTGAAAGTTTATTATCAGTATTTTCAGATCAAGTTTTCTGTTGTAGAGTTTGTTATTCTTGATATTACTATGGATATTAAATACTTAGTGACAATCAAAAAAACAGGAATTGAGAAAAAATTGAAATAAAATAGATTAAGTACTTTTGGGTGCCATTTGTGATTATACAAATGAGCAATATTTTTTTTGCAATCAAATTTTGACCTGTTGGGGAATGACCTGAGTATGAAAAATTGGTGAATAACATTGGAAAATATCCAAGTAGGAAGTATAATAGAGATATGAGTAGGTTTCAGATAATCCACAGTTTTGATTTCAGATGTGATTGATGTTTGATGAGAAGGAAATAAAAAGTACCCTAGCTGGATTATTACACACGCATGCATGTGTCAAATTATCACACCCAATATACATGCATAGCTATTACGTGTCAACTAAAAATAAAAATAATTGTAACTTTTTAAAAAGTATACTGACTTTTACCATAAAAATAAACATAACAAAACACACCTCCCACTTCTGGGAAGAAAAAATGATGAAGTTCAGGCCTTAGATTTAAAACACAGTACCAGGTCTTCCATGGTGAAACCCAGTGATAAGTAAAATCTGACGACACTGGAACCAGACCAAAACCCATAGACCCCTCATTTCAACTGCATTGAGCTCAGTGACTGACCGCATCCACTACCCCTCCCACAACCTGGAAGAGGAGTAGGGAATAAGATTCATCTACTAGGGAGCAGGGTATGAAAACTAGCACAGAGTTTTGTGTGTGAGCTCAATGTCAAGATTGCTGTAGTGAGATCTAGCACTCTGTAGAAACGGAAGGCCCTGTACACAGGCAGAGCTCACAGATGGAGCCTCTAGACCAGCACTGGCATCAGAGGGAGAGTTGTGCACTGGGAGAATACTCACATTTTGGCCACATCATTTCCAGCCTTGGAGTGGGCCTAGGGCACACACATCCTGATCGCAAGACTGTTGTGGGTCACTACAGCTATGAGAAACAGGTACAACCCAGCTTATAGTCAGTCTTTATGGCCAAGAGACTGTCATTCACCACCTATTCCCCTAATCTCAGCTTGCACAGCTATTGCCAGGCAAATCCTCATAGATGGCTCTAGAACTGTGCCACCACAAGACAGACCTGTGTCAGAGTAGGATAGATTTGTGCTCCAGGCTACAACACTGCTAGCCGCAGTGTGAGCCTCAGTGCACCCCTGAGACTGTGCAGCCCCTTGCAGCTATGAGATTCAGGTGCAACCCAGCGTAATGTCAGCCTAGGAACCCAAGAGATGACCTTCACCAACACTTCCCAACCTCTGCTACCACAGCATGGTGCAAGATCCCATTTTCTATGGTTGGGACAGGGTGGTAAGTATAAGACTTGCCCTGGAACTTACTCTTGAGCAAGGGAAACCCAACACTGTGTACATCCTAACAGCCCACATCCCCAGACCTACCTGAAAATTCACCTCTGGAACAGCTCCTGTGCCAGGAGAAAACATCACTTCATCTGTGGCTGGTTGCAGCAGCTTCAGACCATGAGTCTACCTCAGCAATAGGCAGCCTGTAGCAGTATGGACGTTGGTATGACCCTGGAGTTGTGCTTGTCTTAGTGGTCTGTGGGCTAATAGTGTGACACAGCCTGGTGGTATTGGTGGCCACAGTTGTGAAAAAAGGGCTGTGGTTGGTCTATTTATGGTGATTCCGCCCAGAGATAGGCAGAATCTCAGTATCTGACTGCAGACTGGTGGCCGTGATTGAAGCATCTGAGCCTAACCCAGCCCTACCAATATACCTGTGGGGATGGATTCCTCTTTCCATGTATTCTCTTGGTCATCATGAACAATGCACCAAGAGTGTATCTGGATCAAACCTGGGCTTAGATTGCCCTCTAGCACTGAAATAGTGACAATACCTCAACAGCAGACTCCCAGCAAATCTGGACCCAAGCACCATCCAGCATTTAAATAAGGAAAGTGACCATAGGCTCAGAGAAAATAAGCAGTCTGTTTGAATTTCTGAATACATAGGCACAAAGACAGATTGAGAAGACTGGAATAAAAAGCTAATGTCTTAATGCCCAGATGATGTTGCATGCTAATAAGCTTTAAGAATTTCCGGGGGATTGGGAGCGTAGCTAAGTATCAGAGTGCTTGCCTAGCAAGTGCAAGGTATTAGATTTGATATCTAGGAGAGAGAAAGAGAGGTATGTGTTTTGGGGGAGGGCTGCCTCCAGGAAACCTGACCTCCCCCAATACTCAATATAAGGTTTCAGAAACTGACCAGCTAGTAGTCAGTATTGAAGAACTCTCAGATAAGTTTAAATAGATATTTTAAGTAAACTCAATGAGCTTGAAGAAAATTCAGAGAAACATTACAATATTTTAACAAAGAAACTTAATAAAGAGATGGAAGCACCTTTTTTTAAAAATCCAACAGAAATCCTTGATCTAAAAAAACACACTTTGCAAAATTAAAAACATAATAGAAAGAATCAATAAGTAGGAAAGATCAAAAAGATTAAAGAATTTATTAACCTGGTTCATGCCTAAAATCCCAGTGGCTCAGAGGCTGAGGTGGAAGGATGGATCGCAAGTTCAAAACCAGCCTTGGCACTTTAGCAAGGACCTAAGCAACTTAGCAAAACCCTGTCTCAAAATAAAAAAATAAAATAAAAAGGTCTGGGGATGTGACTCAGTACTAAAGCACCCCTGAGTTAAATCCCCAGTACCACCCCTCCAAAAATTGTAAACCTAAAAACAGACTATTTAAAGATAAACAGTCAGAGGAGGAAAAAAAAAAAAAAAAGAATAAAGATGAGTGACGAAAGCTTATGGGAACTTTGGAACAGTATTAAAAGAACAAGCATTCATGTTGGGATTTGAGAAGAACTTGAGAATGCCATAGGTGTAGGAAGTTTATTCAAAGAAACAACAACAAAATACTTTCAGGTGTAGAGATGGCTAAATATCATGTACAGGAAGGTCAAAGGTCACCAGTCAGATTTACCTAAACCAAGTCTACCTCCAAATATCTGATAATCAAGCTCTCACCTTATAGGCCAGGAGAGAGCTGCAGGAGATTTTTCATAGAACTGAAGAGAAAAAATTATCAACCAAGAATACCATACCCAGCAAAACTATCCTTGGATATGTAGAAGAAATAAAGACATTCTCAGATAAACAAAAGGTGAGAAAATATATCTCTACAAGATCTGCCCTATGAAAAAGCCTAAAGAAAATTCTTCAAGTTGAAATTAAAAAGATGAAAGATATTAATGAGTAAAAGGAAAGCATAAGAAGGTTTAAAAGTTACTGCTAAGAGTAATTATACAAATAAATTTAGAAGACTCTAATATTTTAAACATGGTGCTTAAGCCATTCATACTTTCAGCATGAAGGCAAAAAAAAAACCACATTAATATGTTAATAAATAGGTAACATAGAAAGATATAAACATAAATGCATACCATTGTCATGTACAATCAATAAAAACAAATTTAAAAAACTAATTAAAATTTTCAGAAAAATGGGAAGAATGACTTGCACAATTTTTGAGTTTTCTGTTTAATATTTGTTCTCTTATTCTTTTGTGTCTCCTCTTGTTTTTTACAACCATATTAAGTTGCCCTAGTTTCAAAATAGCTTGTTACAATCAAAATAATTTTTGTAAGGTAATCATAAGGCAAAATCTATAATAGACAAACCAAAAATAATGAGCAAGGAATAAAAACACACTACTGGTAAGTCACTTAACTACAAAGGAAGACTGCAAGACAGAGAGAAGTCAGCAAGAAAGAAAATACAACAAAAATGGAAAACAAGTTACATTAATTACTGTAGTAAGACACCTATCAATAATTATTTTGAATGCAAGTGGATTAAATTCTCCAATTAAAAGACAGAATGATTTGTAAAAGAGTCATATATATGCTGCTCACAAGAAGGACATCACCTCTTAAGGACACACAGATTGAAAATGAGAGACATTCCTCATGGATGAAGTCCAAAAGGAAGCAGGAGTAATCACACTTAGAACAGATAAAGTAGATTTCAACTCAAAATAAGTAAAAGAAGACAAGAAAAGTCATTTTATAATGATAAAAGAGTCAATTCAGAAAGAGGAAGTAATAATTCTAAATACATATGCACCCTGTATCAGAGCACTCAAACATAAAAAGCAAATATTAGCAGAGCTAACGGAAGATATAAACTCCATTACAACAATAGTTAGGGACTCTAACACTCCACTTTCAGCAGTAGACAGATTGTCCCAACAAAAAAACAATGAAAATACAGCAGAGTCAAATTGTACAGTGGGCCCAATGGACCGAACAGACATCCACAAAAGATTCTACCCCACAGATACCAAATACACATATTTCTCAACAGCACATGGAACATTTTGCAGGATAGATCACATGGTAGGCAACAAAACAAGTCTCAAAAATGTTGTAAAGAAAATTATATCAAGTATCTTTTCAGACCATAATGCAAGAACCCTATAAATCAAAAGCAAGAAAATCTTTGGAAATTATAAAAATACATGGGAATTAAACAACTTAGTTTTGAACATCCAAGGGGTCAAAGACAAAATCAAGATTGAAATTTGAAAGTTTCTTGAAACAATGAAAATGGAGATACAACCTATTGAAATCTATGGGATACGTCAAAAGTAGTGCTAAGAGGCAAGTTTACAACAATCAATTTTCACATCAGAAAAAAGAGGAGCATCTTAAATAAGCAACCTATTACTACATCTCAAACCCAAACCCAAAATTATTTGAAGGAAAAAGTAATAAAAATCAGACCAAAATAAATACATCACTGAAATAAAGAACTAGTTCTTTAATGAAATAAAATAGGCAAACTCTTAACTAGACTAAGAAAAATAGAGAGTAGACTCAAATAAAATTAGAGAGATAAAGGAGAGATTACAACTGACACCACAGAATTACAAAAGTTTATTAGAGGTTATGACCAACTGTGTGCCCACAAATTCGATAAACCTAAAAGAAAAGGAAAAATTTGCACACACATACACCTTACCAAGACTGAATCATAAAGAAATAAAAATCAATAGCATATAGCAAGATTAAATAACACATAAAGGCAACACATAATAATAAAGAAATTAGAAATCAATAATACAAAACAAGATTAGTGGTAAAAACCCTCTCATCAAAGAAAAACCTAGGATCTGACAGCTTCACTGCTGAATTCTACTAAACATTTAAGGAAAAATTAATAACAATACTCTTAAGTTATTCCAGAGAGAGAGAGAGAGAGGAAGGAATTCTCCCAAGCACACACTCTACAAGGTCAGCATTATCCCAATACCAAAACCAGTTAAGGACGCAACAAAAGATTAGGCCTTTACTCCTGATTAACATAAATGCAAAAATCCTGAGTGAAATACCAGCAAACTGAATTCCAGAGCATATGAAAAAGATTATTCACCATAAGCAAGTGGAATTCATCCCAGAAATGCAAAAATGTTTCAATATCTGTGAATTAATAAATATGATAAACCACATCAACACAATAAAGGACAAAAGCCACGTGATCATCTCAACAGATGCATATAAGGTATTTGATAAAATTCAACTTCACTTCTTCATTATAAAAATGCTGAACACCTTAAGTATACTGTAGCTCAACAGAAAAAAGACTGTATAAAAAGTCATCATCTAACAATATACTGATGGGGAAAAGCTGCAAGTTTTCTCTAAGATGTGGAGTCAGACAAGAATGCTCATTTCACGAGTTTTATTCAACAGAATACTGTAGGTTCCATCTAGAGCAACTGGACAAGAGAAAGAAATAGGATCATCCAATTTGGAAAGTAAGTAAAATTATCACTGTTTGCAAATCACACACACACACACACACAAAAAAAAAAAAAAAAAAAAAACCTATTAGAATAAATGAATTCAGCAAAGTTGTAGCCCAAAAGATCAACATACAAAATCAGTATTCCATATGCAAATAGTGAATTATCTGAAATATGGAAATCAAGAAAGCAATCCCATTTAAAATCTTGTCCAAAAATATGTAAAATCTCTCTAAATAAACTTAACCAAATGGAAAAGATTTCCACAATGAAATTTATAAAACCTTGGTGAAAGAAATCGAAAAGTACACAAAAATGTAGAAAGATAAGCTATATTCATGGATTGGAAGAGGTCCTATTTTTAAAATGCTCATACTAACTAAAACAAACTACAAAAAGAAATTCAATGCAATCTCTATCAAATACCAACAGCATTCTTCATAAAACTAGTAAAAAGATTCTAAAATTATATGAAAACATAATAAAAAATGCCAAATGACCAAAACCACCTTGAGCAAAAAGGAATATACTATCTGACTTCAAAACATACTACAAAGTTGTAGTAATCAAAACAGCATGGTATTGACATAAAAACAAACTCACAGAGTGATGTAACAGAACACAGAGTCTAGAAGTAAACCCATACATCTATAGCCAACATGCTTTTGATGATGGTGCTAAGAATACATGTTGGAGAAAAGACAGTCATTTTGATAAAAGGTACTGGGGAAATTGGATATGCATGAATGAAACCAGACCCCTATCTTTCAGCAGGTGTCAAAATCAACTCAACGTGGATTAATGACTTGAATGTAGGACCTGAAACTATGAAACTATTAGAAGAAAACATAGGAAAAACACTTTAGAACATTAGAATGGACAAGATTTTATTTTTATTTTTTGGATAGGACCCAAAAAGCACAGAAGATAAATTAAAAAATAAAGAAATGGGTTTATATCAAATTTTAAAAACTGCTATGCAGCAAAGGAAACTATCAACAGACAGCTTCAGAATGAGAGAAAATATATGCAAACTACATATCTGAAACTCCAAAATCTTAATTGAAAAAAAAAGAAAAAAAACTGATTTAAGTATAAGCACTAGATCTAAAGATATATGTTTCAAAAGAAGACATACAAGTGGCTAATAATTGAGGAAATGCAAACACAAATCACAGCCAGGTATCACTTCACCCCAATAAGAATGCCCAGTATATTTTTTTAAAAGACAAAAAATAACAAGTGCAGTTGAAGATGTGGAGAAAAGGGAATATTTGTACATTATTGGTGAGAGTGTAAATTTGTACAACCATTATGGGACACTATAGTGGCTCCTCAAAAAATTAAAAGTAGTGTAATCCAGCAATCCCACTACTGGGTATATATCCAAAGACATGAAATCAATATATTAAAGGGACAAATGCATTCCTGTGTTCACTGAAATACTATTTGCAATAGCCAAGGAATGGAAACTATCTAAGGGTTCATATTCCAACACATGAAATGTGACACACATACACAATGGAATACTATTCAGCCATGAAAAATAATGATATTCTGTCATTTGAGTTAACATGTATGAGTACTTTAATTGAAATAAGCAAGGCACATAGAGACATATACTTCATGATCTCATTCATTTGTGGAATCTAAAAAAGTTGATGTTGATCTCATAGAAGTTGAGAGAAGAATGGTGATTAGCAATACCTAGGGAGAGTCAGGGTGTAATGGGAAAAAGTTGATCAGTGGGTAGGTACTAAGTCACAGTTAGGCAGAAGCAAGCAGTTCTGGTATGCTATTGCACAGTAGGGTAATTGTAGAAAACATAATACACTGTACCTTTCAAAAAGCTAGTAAAGGAATTTTAAGTTTTCACTATAAAGAAATGATAAATGTTTGAGGAGATATGTTTAATCTGAGTTAAACATTATACAATGTATACATTTATCAAAACATTACATGATAGTCCATAAATATGCACAATTTTTGTTTTTAATGTATCAGTTAAAATAAAATTTTAAGGAGCCGGGGCTGTAGCTCAGTGGTGGAGCACTTACCTAGCATGTGTGAGGCACTGAGTTCCATCCTCAGCATCACATAAAAATAAATAAAATAAAGGCAAACAAAAACATTTAAAAAGTAAAAAAATAGATAAATAAAAAATTAAACTAAAAACATTTAAAAAATAAAAATAAAATAAATGTTTAAAAGTAACCATTCATAAAAATACAAAAATAAATAATATGCAACATCAATTTAATGGAAATTATTGATTAAATGGATTTCTACATATAACAAACTTTTTTTAAAATAAATGATTGTGGCAATTTCAGTCCATGCCAGGCACTGTTTTGGCAACGAGTTCATAGAGATGAAGCCTAGAACCCCAGACCTCCAGGGGTGGATGAATGAAGGAGTCAGGATACTGTTAGAACGTGAACAGATAATAATGATCCAAAGTTCTACGGAACACAGAATACGGTAGAATTAATTCTGCTGGAGAACCTAAGAAAGAACTTTCAAAGAAAGTGACATGAATTAAGTCATAAAGAACTGGAAATTATCCAGGTACCACGTGGTGGGAAATATGTAAGAGGGAGGAAAACCAGTATGCAAGACTACAGAAGTTTAAAAGGTTATGGAACATAAAGGCTTACATGGCTGTGGGCTCTCAGCCCAATCCTTTTTTTTTTTTTTTTTTTCCCCTTTATTTTATTTATTTATTTAATTATTTATTTATTTATTGCAGTGCTGGGGATTGAACCCTGGGCCTTGTGCCTGCAAGGCAAGCACTCTAGCTACTGAGCTATATCCCCAACCCTAGCACCAATCTTAAGGTGGAATGTGACAAGGACTTAATTAAAGACATGCAGAATGCCATGTGGGAGCAAATCTCATTCAGTTCGACCCTCAGTAGAACACCAGTTATGAGCTCACTGTGCACGGATAATCACGTGGCAGCACCCTTTGTTGCACTCACTATCTTGCAAAGACTAAGCAATCAAAGCAAAGGTGGTATATCTTTTACATTCTTTTGTTAAATTCTGGAAATGCTTTTCTGTCATTTGAGTTTGGTAAAAAGAAATAAAAAAGATAAAAGTGGGAGAGGGAGAGATGGAACATAGAACCAAATTGCAAAGACTTGAAATTGTCCCAATGAGGACTGTGTGGATTACTGATATCTAGGGACAGTACCAGACTACTGGGAGATAGCTCTGTGACATTCACTGAGATTGAGAAGGTAAGCCAGGAAATACAGCGTGCTGAGAGAAATAGGAGAACTGAATGGAACACATTGATACAATAAGTTCCTATGTGTAACTCAATTATTTAGTGAGAATATTTACTAAGTAAGGATTTAGGAGGAACCTAGTTACCAACCAACCAAGGCAGGGAAAGCATTCCTGGTAAAAGTAATTAGCATCTACAATCAAATCCAGACAAGTACCAAAAAGAAAGTCTCCAGACAGACTTATGCAATATCAGCAAGAAAAATGGAGATTGAAACTGTCAGGCAGAGCCAAGTGCTGCTGGAAGGAAACTTCCCCCAAAACAATGCAGGGAGGTCTGAGAACAGAGACCAGTTCCAGGAATATGGGTTTATCTTCTGAAGAAGGGAAAATAGTTCACAGTGAGCTGGCCAAAATAAGGATGATCTCTCTTCCAGTAAATTCCTAGGGATAGAGGGGGTGAAAAGAGAAACGTTTTGTAACCAAGAAGTAGTGGCCAGATTGGCTTTTCAAATCAGGGTGTTTGGGTGAACTACTGCCCCTTACTGTTGTGTTCACAAATTCATTGCTCAATCAGGAATCAGCTAAGATGTTTCTAAGCTGAGTTGAAATGCTTCAGGAAACCTCTAAATATCCAATTGCTCTTGATTCTCTGGGTTCCCAGGGGCAGGGAGAAAGAGTCACCAGGAATGATCTGGAACTCATTGTCAAGAGGTGGGAGTAAACCAAGGTGGAATGACTGTCCAAGCCAAGAGAGTTCTGTCCCTGCTAGGGATGTGGTTAGCAGGCTCTTTAAGACCTGACCACAGACATAAAAAGTATGTGTACTGTTCATTGGCAATGTGTGCATCAAGCAGGATAAGACCTCATCAGAAAAATTTATCTGAACTGAAAGCCATTGTCTCTAGATATTTAAACTAATAGTTCCCAAGGTAGGAGTGTAGAAGTCTGAGAACTTCTGGAACTTCACTGAGAATCATTTTGGAGTCTGAATACTCTTTACTATTCTTTTTTTCATTAAGTAGTAGTATATTGCATGAGCATACAATTTAAAATCAAGTCTATTGATGGACATTAACTATTATGTAAAAGCTGTTTAGAACATTCTTGAACAAGTCCTTGTACAAGTGAAAATATGTTTCATTTATCAGTAAATATCTACAAGTGGAATTACTAAGTCATGTGATGGGTGTATTCTTATTTTTATAACAAAATGCTTAACTGTCTTTGCAACATTGTTGTTTATTATACAATCTTACCAGCAACTTATAAGAGTTCCAGTCGCTCCACAACCTTGCCAATATTTGGTGTTATCATTCTGAATATTAATTGATATCTACACTCCATCTACATTTGATAAAATGGTTCATATGGTTGGGTTTAAGTTCATTATCTTAATATTTGTTTTTTATTGACCTTATATGTTTTGTCTATTTTCTTCTTTTCTGACTTATTTTCCATTAAATATTTATGTAACATCTTACTTTTATTGTTTTTATTGACCTTCTAGCTATAATTCTTTTTAAAAAGAATTTAATGATTGCTCAATGGATTTCAGTTTGCATCCTTGATTTATCACCATTTATTTTTATAAATATTATACTTCCATTTACTACTCTTTAATTCTTTGGGCTAGCACTGTCATATATTTAATGTCTACATGTTCTATTAAATCCATATAATATTGTTATGTTTTCCTTTAGAAAGTCATTTATCTTTTAAAGAAATTTAACATAGGATTTCAAGTGTCTTTTACATTTATTCAAATATTTCCCATTCCTGGAACTTTTCACTCTATTGTTCAGATCCAGTTTTTCATATGGTGTCATTTTCCTTCAGTCCAAGAAAGCATTTTTAAAATATTTTAGTGGTATATTTGCTTTGGTGATAAATTTTCCCCATTTTTGTTTTTCTGTTGCCATTTTTATTAATGCAATATACATATTAAGACCTTTTTGCTGTTTTCAATATATTCCCTTTGTAATTATTTATTGATAATTTAACCATAATATGGTTAAGTATAGGCTTCCTTTTGTTTGTCCAGCTGGAGACATACAGATTTATCTTTTCCCTCAAATTTAGGAAGAATTTGACCATTAGTTCTTCAAATATATCTTTTCTATCCAACTTTCACTCTCCTCTTCTTCTGAGACTGCAGTTACATACTTGACATTCCTTGTCTATGCTTCCCTTGTTTCTAGTACATCATTCCTTAAGTGTTCTGTTGACTCACATTTGGAAATATTTTATTTAAGGCTTTAGTCTTAATAAGAGAAATGTGCATGTCCCCTTTTCTTTTAATTTGTTTTGTTTCAAAGCCAAATATAGGAAATAGATTTTAGCAGGAAAAAAAGTCATGTATTTATACTTCTACATTCAATTCAAAATTGAATTTCAGGGTTTTTAGCTAACATCTTTAATTTTACTTGCATTTTTTAAAGCAGAAAAGCTTTATTTCTAAATAAATTAACACTCATATATACTTGCTGAATCCTATCTTGTACATATATTACTTCTAAAACAACAATGTCATTCTTACTATGAAAAGTACAAAATGTAGATTAAAATGTCCTAATGGCTTCTTTGTTTTTATATTCCTACAGGGTTGTATAGTCAAACACTGGTGAGTCATTAAACATAATTTTTATATGACTGTCCCATCAACCTAATATCTAATTTGTTCCAGTTTGTTTTCAATTTTGGATATTTGTTTCATGAAACTATTATTATTTAATTATGCAAATAATTTTCAAGATTCCAAAGTCAAATTCTATATCAAGATAGAATCACTGAAGTCTCATTTCTGTCTTGATTATTCCACACTATTCTCTCTCTGCAAGAGGTAGTCATTTTTAAATTATGTTTTCATCTTTTGAACTAAATAAATATATGTATACATATAAATTTATGTCTCTGTGTACGTGCATGTGTGTGAGCATGTGTATGGTATGTTGCACCTACTACTAATACTGTATTTTGAGGTTTCTGAGATGCTTTAGGACACTCAAGATACTCAACAATACAGAATAGGCAGTGCATACTTTAAAAAAAAATTGTGTGAATTTGGAGGCTGTTCTGGTTAGCACATTTTAAAGAGCTGATAACTAAAAGAAGTTAAAACTAAAACATTTAGTATGACATGAGGATTTTAGTAAAAGGGATACCTTCTGATTTTCCCAAGGCTGTTAGGGTACACTTTTAGCTGACAGGTGATGGGACATACCCTTGAACACACAATTGATTGAATCATTTGATTTCTGAGTCTTTCTTTCCTTCTTTGACTTTGTTACTGCTCCATTTTTATTGGTTTTTCCAATAGGTGGATGCTTCCTGAGACGAGGGGAGTTGTGATGAGAAGTATCAGGTTTCTCCAGACCTGGTATTTCCTTCCATCACTGCTGACAGCAACATCTAGATTTTCTAATTCCTCAATTCTTTTCTCCAGAGACATCTGCGTATTTGTCTTTATCTTCAGACTTAAGCCCGCCCTACTCTGGGACCAGGTCTGCGTAGGGATTATGTTAGAGACTCCCACACTCTAATGCATTTAGCTCAGAGTCTAACTCCATTCCTACTGCTGGACGCTGTGTTATTCTCCTCTATCATTTGCCTAATCTTCACTCTTACTTGGATCACTGACCATCTGACCATCGTCTTCCCACTTTGTCTCCTCCTGTACATGCCTTCCATGATGACTATATGGCGATTTGTTATTGCCTTCAGCAAGTGTACTACCTCCTCCAATACAGTGTCAGATCCTTGCCTGGTACCAGTTCTTTCCTTGTACTGATGGTCCAGCACTGATAACTGGGCAATTGCAAGCATGAGCACTGTTACACATGGCTTATCAAACACTCCTGTGTGAGCTTCAGCGTCTAAACACTAAGGCATCATATAGCCTTCTTGTGTATACTACCGAGACCTGAACAATCCCAAATACCTCACTTCTCCTTGACTTGATGGTCAAAACCTGGGTTCTAGAATCAAATCACTAGGTTGAAAGTCAATCTCTATCACTTATTAGCAATGCAAAGTTGGGAAAGTTACCCTACTAATGTGTACCTCAGCTTCCTAATCAGCAGAATAAGCACAATAATTGGTTAGTTCATAAAGTTATTGTGAGAAGTCAAATAAGTTTTACACTTAAAGATCTTACAACAGTGTTTGATTATAGACAAAGAATAAGTAAATCATAGCTATCTCTTATTATAAATAGCATTTTATTCTTGCAAAGATATCATCAAGAATCATAAGAGGAAAAAAAGAGATGAAATGAAAGGAGGAGAATTATTTAGAGAAGGGATCAGAGCCCAGAGGAAAGGGGGTGTAAGAGAGGGTAATAGGGAGGGAAGATATGAGGAAAGCATGTTATATGCATTTATGGAAATGTCACAAAGGAACCCATTAGTTTGAACAATTAATTTGTGTTAATTATTACAATTAAAAGAAAGAATATTAGAGTTAAAATACTATGGAGTTCTTATTAATGCTTGGTTATGAACCATAAAAAGCTCTAAAAAACCCGTAGGTCTCAATTTAATATAGCAACCTGTCAACCTATGAACAAGTCCCACTATTGCTTGGAATAATTCCTTGGAAGAAACTCACTATAATATTACTTAATTTATACTTTTTAACTTTTTTGAAAATATACCTACCAAACATTCATATCATTCAGATAAACTTTGAGATCATTTGTGGTTCAATCTCTACATAAAATATCATCAAAAAAAAAAAAAAAAAAAAACCTACATGTACCCTGCAAAGTTTGAAGAACAGTGTAATCTGTGGTTATCTACTTTGGAGCTATCATTTGAAACCATTTTAAGTCAGCTTGTGAATGGTAAATAAGAAACTTTGAGTTTTTATAATGTCTCTTTACTTGGTTATTATTTGCTAAAATTCTAGTCTTCCTGACCTCCTTTTGTTTAATCCCAAATAAAATTATTTATCAATTATTAAACATTTATTAAGACACTGATGTTTGTTGTCATATTGTCTAAAATAAAAATGAAGTTTGTGACTCTATCAGCAGGTTAATTATACATATTTTTGACAGTCACATAACTCAAAGAGAAAATAGTTGGAATAGATTTCTCACAGTGAATAAAATGTTTTGAATAATACACAGGAAAGAACTTTGTAACCACAAACATTCTACTTAAATGGACATTTCATCTGATATTGGTCTTATATCCTGTCCTTCCTTTCACATAACCTACACTACAACCACAGGATTTCTGGCTGTTCTTAGATTTTGCCGTGCCATTTCGAATAGCTCTCCTCTCAATAGAGAATTCCCTGCTCCCTTCATCCTGGCTCTAAGAGAAAGCACAAATGTTCTTTATTTGATTCCTCTCAAAGAAGTAGTTGCTTCCTTTTTTAATTCATTCAACTCACTAGTTTAACATTCAGTGAATTCTTACTATTTATTTTAGGGTGAAAATCATTCTTTTTGCTTTCCTCATGTCCTCACATTAGCTACAAAACAGTCTTCTATTGATCTACCCTCTCGCTGGTGCCTTCTTCGAGAAAGAGGATTGATTTAAGTGCTTAGTGACACAGAGCCTTTCAGTCACATTAACCTCAGAATGAAGCCCTTGTGTTAAAGGCAAGGAAGTTGTCACCATATTTTCAGCTGCAAGGAAACTTGAGGCAGACTGACATCCTCCCATGGGGTGGTTGTGTATCTCTGTAGAGACCTAATTGTGCCTATCTGTGGATCCCAAAGTCAACCAAGATTTCAGTGGAGGGACAGGCAGGAAGTTCATTTTGCTTTTGAGGTCAAGTCACATTCGACAATCCATCTTTACTATTAATGGTAACATTATCCCCAACTGGCTCTTCTATTTCTTAATTGGTTAAGAAATATAGAAATAGAAATAGCCTATAGAAACAGAGAAATGTGATTAATCAGGGTTCTCTCAAAAATCCTCAGTGTATTGTGAACAAAATATTCTACTAAAGTGAATCAGAAGTGAGCCTTATATTCAAAGAACTCAGTCCTGTGGTGCTTCCATAGTAATTTACACCTATCTCCACACTATAATTCAACCAATGGATTATCATTTTTGTTTAGTTTCTACCCTCTTCATAGACTGTAAACAGCGTTAGGCAGGAGTGGAATCTTTTTCAACTGTAAAACCTCAGCATCTAGCAAAGTAGTAGGTGGTAGTAGGGGGTCATAAATCATTTACAGAAAAAGCAACTTGCATGCATGTTTATCGTGATTGACTCAAACTAAGGCCTCAGGTTAAAGCACAACCTCTGTAACTTGAATTTGAACCTGTGAGTTGATTTCTAGCACAGAACTTTCAGTTCCAAATTCTCAAGTTCAGCACCAACTTCTTTTCTATAAAACAGTCATGTTTTCTTTCTCACTTGTCATTTTTACTTTCTGGGTGGGGTGGTGAGGTCCTTCCTGTTCCTGCCTAAAATAGAACTTTCCAAATGAGTCTGTTCTACAAATGTATTTGGCTTCCTACCCCACTTACTCAGGGTAGGGAAAGATGGGCACATAAAGACTGAGTGGATTGAAAGAGTCACGAAGTGCGTACACATCACCTAAGAATCTTGCTAAAATGCAGATACTTATTGAGTGTATGAAGCCTGAGAAGCTATATTACCACCAAGCTCCCAAGATTCCCTACCACTGATTTGAGGAGCAAGGAAGTAGATGATCTATTTCACAAACACAATCATTCCTTCCTTCAACATTGAATTTAATTCTAATATATGCCAGGCACTGGGCTATGATATTAAAGAGGAATTTAACATAATCCTTAAGAAACCCACAGACTTATGTGGTAACAAACACAATTTTCTCTGATATGCAGATACTAATTCACAAAGGGGGCACTAAGGAAGAATACAGTTACTTTATATTAGGTAGAGGGGAGTGAAGAGAGGGGAGGGGATAAGGGAATAAGAAAAATAGTAAAATGAATCAGAAGTTATTACCTTATGTACATATATAACTATACAACTGGTGAGAGTCTACATCATGTATAACCAGAAAAATGAGAAATTATACTCCATTATATATAATGTATCAAAGTGCATTCTACTGTCATGTATAACTAAAACAAATTTTTAAAATTTTTTAAAAAATAAATAAATGCAATGACTATCATGAGACTAAGAAGACAAACTGTAGATTGGAAGGAAATATTTGCGAAGGCATTTCTGATAAAGAATTATTATCCAAACTATAGAAGAACTCTTAAAATTCATCAAGAAAATAAATAATCCAATTTAAAAATGGGCAAAAGATCCCAACAAACACCTCACCAAAAAGATACAAAGAGATACTACTAAACACTTATTAGAATAGCAAAATTCCAGGACACTGACAACAGCAAACACTGGCTAGAATGTGAAGCAATAGGAACTTTCATTCATTGCTGATGGGGATGCAAAACAGTAGAGTCACTTTGGAAGCCAGTTTGGCATTTTCTTAGCAAAATTGAACAGACTCTCACCATTATTATCTAACAATCACCCTCTTTGGTAATTATCCAAATGAGTTGAAAACGATCACACAAAATAAGAATGTTTATAGGAAGTTCATAATTTAAAAAAGTTTACAACCAACCAAGATGTTCCTTAGTAGGTGAAAGAATAAACTGTGGTACAGTGAAACAATGGAATATTATTCAGCACTTAAGAGAAATGAGCTATCAAACATGGGAAGACATGGAGGAAATTTATATGCATGTTACTACATGAAAGAAACCATTCTGGAAAGGCTACCTGGGATATGATTCCAGATACATTACATTCTGGAAAAGGCAAAACTATAAAGCAATAGAGATTACCAGTTACCAGGAGTTACAAGGAAAGGAGGGGTGAATAGATGGAGCTCAGAAATTATAAAATTATAAAATCATCCTGCATGTCACCATAATTGTATGTACAGGTCATTATACATGTCAAAATGCAAACAAGTTCAGCACCAAGAGTAAAGGGTAAGGCAAACTAGGGACTTTGGTTTATAATGATATCTCAGTATTTGTTCAGTTTTAACAAATATACCACTGCAGTGAAAGGGAAGGATATTAATGAGAGGGGAGACTGTGCATGTTATTCTGCATAGTTTTGATGAAACTAAAACTGCTCTTTAAGTCTCAATCAGTCTCTCTTTCTCTCTCTTTCATCCCTTCTGGACTAGACAATCTTGGTTGGTGCACAAAACTGATTAAGTAAATGATATAACAAACTTAGCCTCTACTTCATATTTCCTCAAATTGTAGACTTTGGAAACCTTATCAGAAGTACCCATGGCATCTCTTAAGGATAAAGATTATACAGTCATATCCTAGGCCTCCCAAATCAGAATTTCTTAGTGCCAGGAGTTGGTGACCTATAGGTTGAAAAGTCCTTCAGGTTGTTTGATGTGCATGAGATTAAAGAATCACTTCCATTTTGTGTCCACATATTCTTGTTACAAAAACAAATGTCAAATTGATTTCAAGTAAGTTTAAATTTAATAACTTTACTTTCTTATTGAGAACAATCAGCAAGTTTAAAATTCATGGAAAATCATTAAGTTATATATCACATATAAATTAATGAAATAATCATGGAATAATACTGAAATAGATTTATTACATATGTCTCTCTGATACCATTTATTAAGAAGGAATAAAAGCATAAATGAATTATGATTTTGACCATCATGGTACCAATATAAAAATAAATCATTGATGGAGGTGAAATCACTCCTAACATTATCTTTATTATAAGACATATTATGGATATTCTAAACACAGTAAGAAAAATATACTTCTTCTTAAATTGGGGGGAATTTATGAAAGAACCGTTCAATTCTGTGTGTTTATCTGATAAGAAGGCAGCTGCATGCATCCTCCCATGCTTCCTGTTTCTATTTTAAGATCACAACAAGCATCTATTCTAATGTCTTTTTTACATAAATTGCTCACAAATGGGGCTTGGCGAAAAGAGCCTACCGAGAATTGGTTGCTTAGAATTCTGGATGTCATGTTATTGTACTGGCTAAGTAACGGTGACTCAAAACCCAAATCCACAGAACTAAAATTAACAGGAGTGTTACATCAGAAAAGTTTTATCATAAAACCTCATTTTTGTCTTTGTGTGTGTGTTCCCTACTTACACTCGCACTATCGTTTTATATAAATTGTTTTCTTTAATAACTCACTCTAGTATTGGGCACTTCATAAGCAAACTGAAAATGGAAAGCCACTTTTATCAACTTCTGTTGCACTCTTTCTGTAAGTCACCTACCCCTCTGTACACTAAGCCACACACACACGCACGCACACACACACGTGCACGCACACACACAGACCACATTCATTTGCTCAGCAGCTCACCTATTTGTTCAAGTGGATCCTAATGGTTTTCCATCCACTTTGTACCAGGACTACTGCATTATTTAGAAGCAGCACCCAAGAACACTAGCCTCAAACTGTTGAATCAAGTCGCAGGCTACTGCTTAAATAATTAGACTCAAGTACTCTGGAAATTCTGAAATATGAAATCATCTCTTGCTTTCCTCTTAATTGGCTGCAGTTTCAGTATCTTTAATGAATGATTGTCAAACTGTACTGCTTCATAGCATATGATTTGCCCTGATTCCTTTATAAGAACAGCCAAGTTACAGATGTTAATGAAAGTATGTCAACCTCTACTGACCAAGCTGTTACTCTGAACTCTTCCATTCCATTACTTGTCCTTTTATTGCTATCAGGTCAAGCATGATGCCATTAAAAGTTCATTCTGCACTTGCCTGATAATACCTGTTCTCATTGCTTTTTAGGTCTATTCAGATGCCCACAAGTATATTAATTCAGCAGCATTATGTCACATTCACATACGTGATCCCACATGACCCAAACACCAAGTTACCCTTCTGCTCATAAATGCTATGCATTGATTGCTCCATAAATACCTATATTTGCTTCACAATCTAACAGGGCAAATTTAAGCATTTAATACATCCAATTGGTATATTCTATAACCATATTGCACCTATCCTTTCCAATCTTTGCTTATGTCAAGTCTAAAATTATTTCTCCTTTAGATGTAAGAAACACTAGCTTTAGATTGACATAAAATACTTTCTAGTTACAGAATATTGACTGGAAACATACAGTAACTGTTTTTATAGTTACTCAAATTGGAACATTCTTTCCTTTTCAAGAGTGTGTAGTGAACTGATCAGATAACACAAACCTCTCTTCCCCACAAGTCTCTCTGAAAGCTTCAAAGGAAATATTGGATTTATAGATTGGGTAAAATATAGCAAAATTTAAACGTTCTACTGTTGTACTATTAATAATATGAAACAGTTTTGGAGAGAAGATTTTGTTGTTCAAGGCTATAATGTAAAATTATCCCAAAAAAGTTATCAGGAGGAATTGTAATCACGTGTTCTGTGAACCCTTAAGACACAAGCACCCACATAAACCACCTTGAAGAGAAAATTCCCACATTGAGGAATATTTGACATCCTGTTGTGGCCAGAGAGTGGAGGTGACAGGCCCATCATCAGATGATCACAGGTTGATTGGTATCAGGACCGGTTTTGACTCCGCACACAAACGGATGCGTATTCTGTCGGTGCTTCTTGCACTGGTCTTGCCTGTCTTGGGTTCACACCAATGATAGAATGATTCAGGGAAGCGTAAACAATTCCCTGTTTGTTTTCCTCTAGGCATGCATTAGAATAGACTTCAGAGCCTTCTTGTATCCTGAACAAGGAGTCATTATCATAAATTTCAGTTTCTGATGGCAGTGTCTGGGAATTCTGTGTGATGCTCACTTCACCTTGTTCACTCCTAACGGGCTGAGGGACATCAACCTAAAAGAGAAAAAAGGTGCACCACTGAATGATAATGTGGATTCCTTAGCAAACTGAGCAAAAGGCTGAATAGTGTCATATACCATGAGAGAAATAATCTACTGGTCCTCACATATGCTGCTAATATCTACATTTTGGGGAAACACTTGGTTATTAAGGGATAAATTTTGAGGACTACTATGTGGCTCCCAAGTGTTTATTTGGTGTTTTATTGTGGGGCACTTTTGAAATTATAGAACACTTTCAATTCCCTTCAACATAAAAGTTCAGTCCAAATTAACAGGAAAAACATAAACTACCCCATGAAAACTGCAAGCATTTCATAATCCAATGGTAAGTATTAATGTAGGATAGAATAGAAAGATTCGTAAATAAAGCAGAATGTCTACCTCCTGATGAGGGTCAAAAGAATAAATGTTATGAGCTATCCGAGATAAACAATCATGATCTGAGAACCAGAGTTGGAAAATTGATACCAGTTTTGGAGAGACAAAGCTTAGATAAAGTTCTAAAATATTATTCCAGTTGTTATTTCTATCACAAGAAAATTCTTATACTTTCAAAGAGTGTCAAATATCTTAGAGTTTCCAAGAAAGAGGTGAGTTTGTGGAAACTAAAACTAAAATGAGTAATGATAACTTCTCACTCTTTTCAGTTATTTGTTAGCCATTCCTAGCTGTACAAAGGATTTATCTGATAAAAGTGAAGATGTCATGTTAATGAAAGGGGTTATTATTTCAATTTTTTTTAAATCTCAATTTTTCCAATTAGTACTTTTGACGTTTGGCCTAACTCTTTTTTTTATTAAGTCCATAAACTTTATAGTCTACATACCTTATTTAGTCCTTTGTAATTCTCATCATGATGTGTATAGTAGGATGTGTATTATATCTCCTTGGAAGAGTTCTGGCACCATCCTGAGAAATGAGGTAATAACTGCTTCCTCTAAGGAGGTGACCACCCAGAATTAACACTAAGTCTGAATAGTGGAAGGGGCTGAGGTTGCTGGACTCAGATAGAATGTGTCCCCATCTCCACACAAAGGAGCCTAGTCAAAGCCAATAGATTCAATAGACTGCAGGCTGTCAAATGACCTGTAAATAGCCATGAATCCTCAATGTTTCCGCATGGCCCCTGTTATACTTTTTAATTTGTATGAATCTGTCAATTCAGTTTCCTGGCCCTCTTCTCAAAAGATGACTCATTGCCATGGAGAATTTTGTTAGAATGAACCTGGTACTCCCTCCCTGAATCTCCTTTGTAATATTCCATCAAAACAGTGGCTGCCACAAGGATCCCGCACCATGATGTGGTGGACAGAGTTGATACAGACAGAAGCAGCAATGGCACGTTATGGTTTATAAAACCATAAAATGTATATGGAGCTGAGTGTGACAGCACATGCCTGTAATCCTTGGGAGTTCTGAAGCAGTAGGATCACAAGTTCAAAGCCAACCACAGCAACTCAGCAAGGCCCTAAGCAACTTGGCAAGATCTTGTCTCAAAATGAAATATAAAAAGGGCTGGTGATGTGGCTCAGTGATTAAGCACCCTAGGGTTCAATTCTCCCTAACCCCTGCCCTCCACAAAGAAAAAAGTGTACTGAATTAAAATACACATACCATAACGTTCAACTTTGAATTTCACAATTCCATGGTTTTTAGTATACAATAACTTTCATGCTTTTATTTTGGAATAAGTCCAGAACATCAGTTTGTATATCTACTAATAAATTAAAGTCAAAATGACTGTAGAATGGGCAAAAAGAAAGCAAAAATTCTTTCATAAGCTTTAGAGACTATTGACAGGGATAAGCTGCTACAACCTGCCACAAAAAGCTGAAAGTTTTAGCACCAAACCCAGTGCCTACAAATGCTTACTAAAACTTAATATGAGTTTATCAAGTTGAATGATTTGATTCTGCATAAAATTCAGCCATAAAAAAAATGAAATTATGCAATTTGCAGGAACATGGATGGAACTGGAGAACATTATGTTAAGTAACATAAACCAAACTCATAAAGTCAAGGGTCATATGTTTTCTCTTACATATGGAGTCTAGAGAGGAAAAAGGAAAAAGGGGAGGGGAGGGGATTTCATGAAAATGGAAGTGACATCTGTAGAATAGAGGAAAGGAACCAGGGGGAGAAAGGAAGAGACAGGAAATACTGGGAAATGATATTGACCAGATTTTATTGTTATAGTGTTTGATCATGTACATGTACAAATCTGTAACAATGAATCCCACCATTATGTATAATTATAATGTACCAATAAAAATAGGGGGAAAATAAAATAAAATTTGACAGCTAGGTGGGAAATGTTGAATACTATTTAATATTATATGTAGAATTATTGGTTGTATTTGTCTCTGGCATTTCTGGAACTTTGAAGATACTTACTGCTTATTTTTCTCTCCTTTTCCTTACTGAAACACAGACACACACATATCAAGTACCTCATTATGACTATTTTAATTAGAGAGCTTCATTTTTTCCCACAAATACATTGCTTCATCTTGCATTCTTTCTTTAGTTCCAATAGCTACACAACTTTGGATACAAAAGAAAGACTTATTTTTTTATAATTTTTTTTTTACAGACTGTATTTTGATTGATTGTACACAAATGGGGTAGAACTTTTCGTTTCTATGGTTGTGCACAATGTAGATTCATACCACTTATTCTCCAAACCTTACAGAAAAAATTGCCTTCAAAATGCCTTTTCCTTTGTCTGG